>NC_133656.1:185070525-185404080 GCF_009905375.1 Apium graveolens | reverse complement strand
AGCCCTGTAACCCAGAAAGGTAGTTATAATCTTAGCAGTGTTGGGCTTCATTTCAACTATATCACCCTTGTGATCTCTGTACTTTGGAAGATATGTGCTGTCAGACTTAACAGAATAAAGCCTTTTCTGTCTCTGAATCTGATTCTTCAAATAGTTTGCAGCACTTTCAGTTATTCTGTCATTCACTTGAAGTAAGAATAACACATGCTCCAGTTCTTCAAAATACTTCAGTGGAATGGCATTTTCCCTTATTTGATAAACCCTACCATCTGTCATGAAGTACAACATGATGTGTTCTTTCAAGTAGGTATGGTAAACCATTTGCACAGATTCTAGTTGATTCAATCTCTCAGGAGTTGCTCCAATACCTGGTTCACTCAAGGAAGTTGGATCATTGGTAGTGTTCTGTATTCTTCTTTCATCAGCACTTCCCAATCCAGTTTTGTCTCTTACTTCCTTTCCATTACTACTCTTGCTTCAAAACCACTTGCAGCAGTCTTCAAAGGTTGAGTCTGTTGGCTTTGGTGAATCCCGGTAGGAGTAACTTTGAAGGTTTAACTTGAGCAATGTCAGATGTTTCCTTTGATTTATCTTCTGATATCAAGTTAACTTGAGCTGTGTCAGAGGTTACTTGCTTCTTTGAAATATCAGAACTTACTATCTCTTGACTATGAACAACTTGAGCCATGTCAGAGGTTGTCTTAAAAACTTTTCTTGAAGTCAGAGCAAGATCATCATCTTCATCAGTAATTTCTTCATTCACATGAGGCACATAAACCTTGATAGGTTCACCAACTTTCTCTTTGCCCTTGGACCTTGGATCTATCTGCAGTTGTAATTTAGCCATGGTTGCTTCAGAATTTGTCCTTTCTTTTATCACAATGCCCTTGAGTTTTGGAAGTGTCTTTTTACCAGAAGCTTCAGATTTAGATGTGACTTTTTCTGATTTAAGTCTGGCTTCTTCTTCCATTAGACTCTTCAAGTCCATTCCTGGATTTTCCTGAAGAAATAACTGTCTTGACATTTCTTCATCAAGATCTAAAGTTCATCAGAACTTATCCTTTTACCAGTAGCAGAACTAATTCTTTTTCCAGCATCAGAATTTATTCTGTGACTTGTGATTTCAGCTTTTCTTGATGAGAAACCTCTACCTTGACTATGACCTCTACCCATTCCAGGGTTTCCTTGATCATCATTTTCATCATTCTTCCCCTTCAGTGTCTTATCAGTTTTGCATTTGGACTTAATTACTTTCTCCCCCTTTTTGGCATCAGCAGGTAAGAGTAGAGAGACAAGCAATTCCACTGAGGCTTGGATTTCATTAAGTTGAGATTGCTGAGAAGCTTGATTTCACAGAATATCATCAATCTGAGCTTGTTGTGTCTCTTGAGTCTTCTCAATATAAGCAACTCTGTCAAAGGTAGGTTGGAAGAATTTTTTCTTATCAATCTTCTGAACTTGTTCTTACTTTATGAATTCTTCCTGAATCTTATGTAACTCTGCATGAGTAGTTGAATGAAGACCTTGTAGATGTTCAGTACTCAATGCAGTGACTCTAAGCTGTATTTTGAAATCATCAGTAATTAACATCTCATCAGCTTTAGTCAAGTGCTCAGCAAGATGTGTGCAGATGGAGCTCAGGTAACTGAGTTCCATTCCTTAGTCCACTCCTGTCCTGCAAAAGTTTCACTCCAAGGCACTGGTGCTTTCTCTGGTAACAAATTTCTTAACTAACTCAGATTTAAGAACAGTTTGTGAGGAGCATGTCCTGAAGGACCTGCTTCATCAGTATCTGCTTTTGGAGCGCATCACCAGTATCTCCAGCATTTGCAATATCAGGACTTACAGAAACAGCATCTTCTGACAAAAGAACAGTATGAGAAGCAATTGAGGCTTCAGCATCATCTTCTAAGTGCTGATCTGGTTCCAAGTTCTGATCAACAGCCATATCCTGATGCTCACCTATATTCTGATCATCATCATCTAGATGCAGAGAAGGTTGTAGTAGAGAATTCTGGAGTATGATCAGCATCAGTAACAGGTGTGTTGATGGATTAGTTGCTGTTGGAGCTTCTAAGTAAGTATTTCAGGCACCTGAACATCAATTTCAGCACTTGTACCTGGATCAACAGGAGATACAGACTTTTAAAACAGGAGACACAGATTGTGTGTTGGCCTCTTCAGTAGCAGCTTCTTGAGTTGGAGTTGATGGAGAAGCAGTGGCTTTAGCAGATTCTGGTTCTTGTGAGATCAGAGATTCCTGATCTCCTTCTTTAGCCGCTGCTTCCTCGTCATCTGAAACTGACCTTTTAGCTCTCTGTTTCTTGTATCTCTTTGAAGGTGGGGATTCCTTGGGAGTTTCAGTAGAAATCAGTTTTCTAAGCCTTTTGAGAAGCTTAGATCCCCCAATTCCAGAATCCTTCTGAGAATGAACTTTCTTAGCTTCTTGACAACAGGTTCTGATGTAGAAACATGTTCCTTACTGTCAGATTCATCTCTCAAAATAATCCTCCTTCTCTTCTGAGGTGTTGAGGAACAGTCTTTGTCTTCTTAGGCTTGGAAGATGAAGGCTTCACAGTAGGTGCTGAGGATGAGGGTTGAGCTGTCTGTGAAGTGGAGAGATATGATTTGAGATATGTTCTGAAGGATGGTTGAGTAGTATGAGTGGTATGTTCTGTTGGTTGCTGTGGTGTTTGAGATGTGGTGGTAGGTTGGATATCAGGATAAATAGATCTATAGGTGTCAGGATCAGCATTTACCAAGATCTGTTTTACAGACTGAGGAATCTGTAAAGGTCTAACCACCCTTTTCTTAAGATCAGCATTTACCAAGTCATTAAAGGCTCGTTTTGCAATTTTAAAAGGTGGAGTTAAGGTACTGGCAGGTTGGAGTTCATCAGCACAACAGAAACTATATATAAGCTGACAGAATCTAGCAAAGTAAACTACATTCCTATCCTCTGTCATCCTATCCCCAATAAAACCTATCACAGCATTTGAAAAATCGAAATGAGTTTGGTTAATGATTGCATACCCGATGTGCTGACTCATTATAGGGATTGCATCAAAGTTGGAACACTTATTCCCAAAAGCTTTAGTGATGCAGTCGAAGAAGAAACTCCATTCCTTTCTGATATGAGCCCGTTTCAACTGCCCAAGCTTAGCCAAACTCTGCTCATACCCCAAACTGGCCATTAACTCTTGAAGAGCTGATTCCTCCGGGGTTGAAAAAGTACATCCTTCTGGTAAATGTAGGGCCTTGCGAATTGTACCAGGAGTTATCACATGTGTAGAATCATCCACTTCGAAAACAATACTTGGAGTACCATTTTGACCACCATTATCAAAGTGCCCAGTCCGCCAAAATGTCAGAACTTGTTGGCTCGAAAAGGTTGAAGGCTGGGTCAATGCGTACCCAATTTCACTGTGTGCAAGAAGATCTTGCACAAAATGCAACTCAGATGGAGCTTCAGCATCGAGAATTACAGCATAGTTGTTTGGAACAAATTTAGCGCCATCAATGATCAAGTCCTTAGGTGCCATGAGAAAAATCGAGATTTAAGAGTGTCTGTTAGGTGTTTGATAAAATGTCTGTATGAAAAACCAACGTCAGGAGATGAAAGAGAGTAAAAACAAAGAGAGAGATAAAATTGAAAAAGTAAATAAAAGATTGTATAATCTTCTCTCTCTCTTACTTATACTTGGTAAAAAAATATAACCGTTGGACACCTGTCAGACATGCAGCAATAATGAATATTTAATGGGCACGGGAAAACAGTAATCATTACTTACCCACTTGCAGTTTTTCAAGGAAAAACCGTTCCACTTACCCAGTTATTCCATTAAACGAGGTAAATCAGTTTTAATTCAAAATTGAAACTGTTCCCACTTATTCATTTATTTTTCACTGCAACACCAATATTCTGGAAAAAAAAATTCGAGTGAGAATGATCAAAATAAATCAAGGAAACAAGTACTGATCTTTTAAGATCAGAACTTTATTTAAATCGAAAATAAAATGGTCATCAGAATATGGATATATCAGGATTTATCAGTGCATTTAAATTACAAACATCTCAGAGACAAAAACTTGCAAAAAGTAGAAATTCCATTAATATATTAAGAGAATACATTCATGAAATTTAAATTACATCAGAACTTTACAAGATTGTTCTAAGCTTCTAAACCTAACATCAACAGCCTTAGTCCTAGCTCAAGAAGCAGGGCAAGGCTGACGATGAAGAAAAACAGGAAGAAGAAAATAAGTTATTTCTTCTTCCTACTCTCGACAAAGAGAATAACGAGTTTGATGATTCACTCCTGCTTTCGAAGACGACGAAGGTGAAGTTCTCTTCGAACTGCCAGCAGATCACGTTTAATAGCCTCTGGAAATTGATTCCAGAGATTGTGAGGGATGTTGGCGATAGGGTATGGAGTTGGAATCCCATTTAAAAAGACATGTACAGTCTCATCGCCATAATTGTAAAACCAGCCAAATTCAGCCATTTGTGGTGTTAAGTGTAAAACGAGAGTGAGTATGTAAGAAATTTAGAGATGTGCTGGCTGGAGTGAAGTGACGGATTATATAGGCAAGAGAATGCCAGGAGATGCAAGGAAATTTAATGCTGATAGGTAGAATTAATTCTACCTTGTCTCCCCAGACTTGGAAGAAGAAAAACAGTCACTAAAAAGGTAAAACAGGGTTTAATGCGCACAAGAAACCAGTAAAAATTACTGTGCATTACGTGTACCAATATCCCTAAATATATTGACTGTTAATATTCTACCCAAATATATTCTGATTTAAAATGAGACTGTTTTTAGATTTTATCCACAAATAAGTCAAGTAAATGATCAGATTTTAATATCAGAACTTAGAATTATATCAGAACTTAATAACTATCAGAACATGATTTCTTAACTCGAAAAATGAATGCCTATGTTTGTAATTCCTCACACAAATTCTGACATAGATTCTTCAGAACTTAATCATCAGAACGTTCAATCAGAACTTGTCCTCAGAAATTATGCAATCTGACACATGAACTGTTCATCTAAAATAACATAGATCACCACAATAATTTTCATTATTCACATGGAGTGTTTAGTGTGTGCATTAAGCTAAATATCAGACAAAGAGTAAAGTCCGATTCACTTCAATACATCTTAGAAATAAGGCATAACTAAAACTTTACTAAAAACCTGTCATTATTCTGAAGCCTACTATTGAATGAGTTCATACTTGAGTCCACCTCAACTATTTTGTGCTAATTTTGTGCATCTTTTTAAATTCCATTGTACAGTGGCTTCTCAGAGTAAGTGAGTCACGACTGCTTATCAGAATTTATGCTATTATCAGAGTATTTCTCCAGTAATCATAGAGTGTGAAAAGTCACCAAGAAAATATTTTACTTTTCTGATGCATATTTACTTAATACCATCAATGCACTTGGGTCGTCCCTTCCACATTTTTACTCTAGATCTCAAAGGAGTACCTGATTCGAATTCTCAATTCTTTTTCTTTTTCTTTTGATAAGTGAGGTTTATCAGCACTTAGTACATTCAACAGATTTACTAGCATCAGAACTTAACATATGAGAAGTACGATTCTAGTTTTTGACTTATTAATAAGATAAACAAAGTAAACTTAACTAAGCTCAATATCAGAATTTGCTTGTGTCAAAGGAGTTCCACATAAATAATCACTTCTAACATGGGACCTTAGCATATTGAAGATTACTAGGTCAGCATCTAGTACATGTATCCTCATAGGATGGAATAGTTACACAAACAGACATATCACTGTCAGAGTTTAGAAGGTCACATCAGACAACATGCAGTACTTAAGTAATTTTCAATTAAGCACAGAATACACAAAGAGAGTAATTTCTGTAAATACTGATCATAAAGTCTGATGCATCAGAACAAAACTAAGCAGATTTAGAGAAAGAACCTGAAACCATTCCAAGTTCATTTACCAATCTTGTAAAAGTAGCTTCACACAGTGATTTTGTGAAGATATCTGCTAGTTATTGATCTGTTGGAACAAAGTGCAATTCCACTGTACCTTCATCCACATGTTCCCTTATGAAGTGATACCTAATGCCGATGTGCTTTGTTATTGAGTGTTGAACTGGATTATCTGTCATAGCAATAACACTTTGATTATCACAGTAAATAGGAATTTTGAAATATGTTAACCCATAATCCAGTAACTGATTCTTCATCCAAAGAATCTGTGCACAGCAGCTTCCTGCAGCAATGTAGTCTGCTTCTGCAGTTGATGTGGAAATTGACTTTTGTTTCTTGCTAAACCAAGAAACCAATCTGCCTCCAAGAAATTGGCAGCTTCCACTTGTGCTTTTCCTGTCAATTTTGCAACCTGCAAAATCTGCATCTGAGTAACCTATTAGTTTAAAATCTGATTCTCTGGGATACCACAATCCAAGATCAGCTGTTCCCTTAAGATACTTGAATATTCTTTTCACAGCTGTTAAGTGAGGTTCTCTTGGATCTGCTTGAAATCTTGCACAAAGACAGGTAGCATACATGATATCAGGTCTACTAGCAGTTAGATAGAGTAGAGAGCCAATCATACCTTTATAATCAGTAATATCTACTGATTTATCAGTGTCCATGTCCAGTTTTGTTGCAGTGGCCATGAGAGTGGATGCGCTTGAACAATCTTGCATTCCAAATTTCTTCAGCAAGTTTCTGGTGTACTTAGTTTGACAAATAAAAGTGCCTTCTTCATTCTGCTTGACTTGAAGGCCCAGAAAGTAGCTAAGTTCCCCCATCATACTCATCTGATACCTTGACTGCATCAGATTGGCAAACTTCTTGCAAAGTCTGTCATTTGTAGAACCAAAAATGATATCATCAACATATATCTGGACCAGAAGTAAGTCCTTTCCATGGTTGAGGTAGAACAGTGTTTTGTCTATTGTTCCTCTGTTAAATCCACTTTCCAGAAGAAACTGAGCTAAAGTCTCATACCATGCTCTTGGAGCTTGCTTAAGTCCATAAAGTTCTTTATCAAGCCTGTAGATATAATCTGGATATTTGGAATCTACAAAGCCTGGAGATTGTTCAACATATACTTCTTCCTCCAATTCTCCATTGAGAAAAGCACTTTTCACATCCATTTGAAAGACAGTAAACTTCTTGTGAGCAGCATAAGCCAAAAATATCCTTATGGCTTCCAATCTAGCAACTGGTGCAAATGTTTCATCATAATCAATTCCCTCATGTTGAGAATATCCTTTTGCAACCAGCCTTGCCTTATTCCTTGTAATTATGCCATCACTATCAGTTTTGTTTCTGAATACCCATTTTGTACCAACAACTGATCTGTTCTTTGGTCTTGGTACTAGGGTCCAGACTTTGTTTCTTTCAAATTCATTTAACTCTTCCTGCATTGCTTGCACCAAATCAGCATCTTGAAGTGCTTCTTCCACTTTTTTTGGCTCAGTCTGAGAAAGAAAAAAATTATAAAGACATTCATTTGAAGTACCTGTTCTAGTTCTGACACCTGCATCAGGATTTCCAATTATCAAATCAGGTGTATGTGATTTAGTCCACTTTCTTGCAGATGGAAGGTTTTCTCCAGAACTGGATGCTCCCCCATGATCCATGCTGTCTTCATTTTCTTTTTCTGATCCTCCCCCTGAAACTATGCTCTCTGAGTTGGATTCTTCAGAATTTAAATTATCAGTCCTATCAGAACTTGGCTTATCAGTACTTGAAGAGCCAGATGTATGTTCTGATGCTTCCTGAGATGTGGTAAGTTCTTGAGTATGCTCCCCCTGCATAGGTGCATCTTCCTTTGGTGTAGTCACCACAGTTTCAATAACATCAGAGTTTAATCCATCAGAGTTTGCAGTATCAGGACTTAGATTGTCAGGATTATCAGTATCAGAATTTGAGTCTTCATTTTCAAATCTCAGCTGATCATGATCAATAAAATCTTCAAGTCCAGTAATCTTCTTGTCATCAAAAGAGACATTGATAGATTCCATGACCACTCTTGTTCTCAAGTTATAGACTCTGAAGGCTTTTGTGGAAAGTGGATATCCAACAAAGATTCCTTCATCAACTTTTAAATCAAATTTAGATAGCTGTTCAGGATAAGTCTTAAGAACAAAACACTTACATCCAAATACATGAAAATACTTCAAATTTGGCTTCTTTTTCTTCACCATCTCATATGGTGTCTTTCCTTGCTTGTTAATGAGTGTTGCATTTTGAGTAAAACAAGCAGTCTGCACAGCTTCAGCCCAGAAATAGGTTGGAAGCTTTGCTTCATCAAGCATTGTACGTGCAGCTTCAATGAGAGTTCTATTCTTCCTTTCAATAACTCCATTTTGCTGTGGAGTTCCTGGAGCAGAAAATTCCTGCTTGATTCCATGGTTTTTGCAGAACTCTTCCATTATCAAATTCTTGAATTCAGTACCATTATCACTCCTTATTGTCTTCACAGAATCTTTGACCAGTTTATCCAGTTGCTTGACATGATCAATCAAGATAGATGCAGTTTCACTTTTTGTGTGCAAGAAATACACCCATGTGTATCTGGTGAACTCATCCACTATGACCAAAGCATATTTCTTCTTTGCAATAGACATGACATTTACTGGACCAAATAGATCAACATGTAGTAGGTGATAAGGCTCAAGAATTGATGATTCAGTCTTGCTCTTGAATGAGGATTTTCTTTGTTTAGCCTTCTGACAAGAATCACAAAGGCCATCAGGAGCAAATACTGACTTTGGCAGTCCTCTCACAAGATCTTTCTTGACCAACTCATTTATATTGTTGAAATTTAAATGAGAGAGTTTCTTGTGCCAATTCCAGCTTTCTTCAATTGATGCTCTACTCAACAGACAGATTGCAGAACCATCAGTACTTGTTGAGAGCTTGGCTTCATAAATGTTACCATGCCTGTATTCTTTCAGAACAACTTTGCCTGTAGATTTACTTACAACTTCACAGTGTTCTTCAAAGAAATCCACATGATAACCTCTGTCACAGATTTGACTTATACTCAACAGATTGTGTTTAAGTCCTGAGACCAGAGCTACTTCTTTAATGATGACATTCCCAAGTTTGATATTGCCATATCCCAATGTTTTTCCAATGTTGCCATCTCCGTAAGAAACACTTGGGCCAGCTTTCTCCACAAAGTCTGATAGCAGGGCTTTATTTCCAGTCATATATCCTGAACATCCACTGTCCAGAACTAGGATGTTTTTCCTGTTGCCCTTTGATTCAGCAGCTTCAGAACTGCTTTCAGCACATGCCTTATCAGCATTTGCCATGAAGGCATAATTCTCCTCACTTTCAGAATCTGAGGTGTCTGTCCAGCTTTTCTTCTTTGTGACAAGAGCCTTGCCTTTGTCACTCTTCACTTTCTTGCAATCAGGAGATATATGGCCTTTTTCATCACAGTTGTAGCATTTGACATTTGTATAATCTCCTCTATCAGACTTTCCTCCTCTACTCTTAGATCTTCTGAAATTCTTCTTATCAGAACTTGTGCCTTTCTTGGAAAACTTCTTTCCCTTCCTGAACTTCCTGTATGCAATCTTTGTGATCCCTTTTCACCATAAGAGCACACAACTTCATCATCTCTTCATCAGCATCCGTCTCAGGTAGGCTTTCAGATTCTGAGTCATCATCACTTTCAGAACTTGATGACTCAGTATCAGACTTTGTGAAAAGAGCTTTACCCTTATCTTTGCTTGAGGTAGGTGCTTTGGGGGATTCTTCTTCAGCCTTAAGAGCAACTGTCCTTGACTTTCCACCTTTCCTCTTGCTTATTTGTTCCATCTCAAGTTCATGAGTCTTGAGCATTCCATAAATTTCATCAAGAGTTGTTTCATCAAGATTGTAGTTGTCTCTTATTGTTGTTGCCTTCAAATCCCAGCATTCAGGAAGAGCTAACAAGAATTTAAGGTTTGAATCTTCAAGATCATACTCCTTATTTACGAGTGACAAATCATTCAAGAGTTTGACAAATCTATCATATAAATCAGTTAATGACTCATTAGCCTTTGAGTCAAAGTGTTCATGCTCTTGAGTGAGTATTGTCTTCCTGTTCTTCTTAATTGTATCAGTTCCCTGACACCTTGTTTCCAGAGCATCCCATATCTCCTTTGCAGTCTTGCAGTTGATTACCCTGTTTGACATTACATTATCAATGGCACTATGCAGTAAGTGTCGTACCTTTGCATCCTTAACAATTGATGTGATATCTTCAGCAATGTAATCACTCTTCTCCTTTGGTACAGTCTTTGCTGCTTCACCTGCAACTGCAACAGCGAGCTTGGTTGGTTTGTGAGGTCCTTCCTTGATTCTATCAAGATATTCTAGATCTGTAGCTTCCAAAAACATGGTCATCCTCACCTTCCATATGGCATATTCAGATGGTCTCAATATGGGAACTCTGATGGTCTCATACCAACTTTGAATTTGTGTCTTTGGAGGTTCTTCAGTTTTGGTGGGCTTAGTTGGAGTTTCTGTGTCAGACATGATTGTGTTTGGATCTTAAACTGTTTGTGTTTTAACAGATAGGCTCTGATACCACTTGTTAGGTCACACACACACTGTAGAGGGGGTAAAAACAGTATATAGTACAATCAAATCGAACTTTAATAACTCAAGTAACAGAAAACAAACTTTATTGAAACAATAAACTTTGTTACAGTATGGAACTGTTACCTCTCAGTGATGAACAAATATCACGAGAGCTGCTAGGGTTACAATAAATAATCTTCTCGAATATGATAACACTTATAGTGTAAACCCCATGTCTGTGTTTATATACTGCACAGTTACAAGATAATCGCTAATTGATATAGAATATAATTCTGCTTCCTAAAATATATCAATCAGATATCTTTTCTTCCAAGTATTCTATTCTTCATAGAATTCCTTCTTCATGCATATCTCTTCTTATGTTTATCTCGATCTTCTTTCCTTTAATCAGCTGCAGTCCTTATCTGAACGTCCTTCGGTACTTAAGTTCTGATATTCATCTTCTGATGATTATCTTCTGATAATATAAGTACTGATATCCTTAAGTCCTGACTTCCAGTAAGTACTGATTTATCCTGTTTAAGTAAGATCTGAAAACTAAACATAAATCACATTAATCATGACATTATCAAATATATCTAACATTATAATTTTATGTTATAACTTTATTCTAATTATTTTTAAACTCTACTAAGATATTATCATTGATATATTTATAATTTTGATTTTAAACTAGATATTCCTTCTATTGATGACGAGGATTCGAATGTTGATGTAGACACATCACTGTCAAATATAACAACGATGGATGGCATTATTTGATTGTTTGGTACAATGTCTGGTATTGTTGCTATGCTTTTCAATCTAACATTATTTAATTATTTGTTAGGAATATATGTGCATTAGTTTGATGATATGTTTAACAAAACACTTAAGTAGAAATTTAGTGTCTGTAGCCTCAACGGATAAGACCACTTTGGCTATCCGTTGATGGTGTAGCTTTACTTAGAAATAAGTCTAGTATTGTAGCATATTTCAGTCTCTGTATTTAAAATTGTAATTCTTAGAAGTTGAGAGAAACTATGAGTCATGTTGACTACTAGATGATATGCAGATAGGAAGGCCAATTGTAAATATTTCATGCCTTGTAATTTTGTATAAATGAAGTGGTATCAACGGATGACTTAAAAGACCTTCAACGGATGAGAAGCTAAGCTTCAACGGATGTCTCTAAAGCTTCAACGGATAACATCCTTCAACGGATGAGAGCATCAACGGATGAAAGCTTCAACGGATAACATCCTTCAACGGATGAAGTCATCAACGGATGAAAGCTTCAACGGATGTTCTGCTAATCAGCCGTTGATAAGTGGTAGTTGTACCTACAAGCAGAGGCACGTGGGTTGACAGAGAAAACTGAGATGTGGTAGCCGAATTTCAGGATCAACAGAAAAAGCAGCCGTTCTTCTTTTGTACAAAGTTGCAATAGTCAACAAAGTACTTGAGTGAACAGGAAAAGAAGCAAGTGAAGAACTTATTTTACTATTGTAATTTTATATTGTTTTTCACTTGTACACTTGGTAATATATATGAACCAAGAAGAAGCTAGTAATTAGATAGATTTTTCCAGAGCTGTTAAGAAATATCTTGAGAGAAAATTCATCTAGTTTGTACTAGGATGCAGCTGTGATCAACATTGTTGAACACAGATTTTCTAATATACCATCTCTGGTGGAACAACAAATCCACCAGAAAAGTTTTTAAGGTCTGTTGTGTTCTTTACATTTGTGCTTGAATATATATCTGTCTGTATTAGCTTAAAGCAATTCACACACTTGTTCTTCTTGAACACACAACTTTATAAACTGCTCAAAACTTGAAAAAGTTTTGAGATTTACATTCAACCCCCCTTCTGTAAATCTCATTGTTAGTCTTCTAGGAATAACAATTGGTATCAGAGCAGGCTCTTGACACACAAAGAGTTTAAAGATCTTGGAATCTAACAAAGATGAGTAAGAAGGATATTGGAGTAAAGATCCCAGTTCTTGACAAAGACAGTTATCACCACTGGAAGGTGAAAATGCACCTTCATCTACTCTCCCAAGATGAAGGTTATGTAAACTGCATTGAGAATGGTCCTCACATTCCCCACAAAGTAGCCACAGTTGCTACGGCCACAATTGCTGTTGGTCAATCCATTCCAAAACCCAGAGCAGAATGGACAATGGAAGACACAGAAGAAGTCCACAAGGATAAGAAGGCTATGAACATTTTGTTTAATGGTCTTGACAAGGATATGTTTGATAATGTGATAAATTGTTCAACTGCCAAAGAGGTTTGGGACACAGTTCAGCTGCTGTGTGAAGGTACAGAACAAGTAAGAGAGAACAAAATGCAGCTTCTCATTCAACAGTATGAGCACTTTCATTTTGAAGAAAATGAATCTTTAAATGACACATTCAATAGATTCCAAAAACTGTTGAATGGACTGAAGCTGTATGGTAGAGTGTACCAGGTGAAGGATTCAAATCTTAAATTTTTGAGATCCTTACCAAAGGAATGGAAACCCATGACTGTTTCCTTAAGAAACTCTCAAGATTATAAGGACTTTACTCTTGAAAGATTATATGGAATCTTGAAGACTTATGAACTAGAGTTGGAACAGGATGAGGTATTGGAGAGGGGGAGAAAGAAAGGAGGTTCAGTTGCATTGGTAGCTGAAAATGAGAAAGAATGCAGAAAAGAAACTGTGAGATCTACATCAAGCTCCAAAGATGGTGTAAGAAATCCAGAATCAGACAAGGGTAAAGGGCAAGTTGCTGAAAATGAAGACAACTCCAGTCAAGATGACTCTGATGGTATTGATGAGCATCTTGCATTTCTGTCCAGGAGATTTGCAAAGATGAAGTTCAGGAAAAACACTAGAGCCACTAAACCCCATAAGAACATGGTGGACAAATCCAAGTTCAAGTGTTTTAATTGTGGTATGAGTGGACACTTTGCAAGTGAGTGCAGAAAGCCAACCTCTGAAAAGAAGAAATTTGAACAAGTAGATTACAAAAAGAAATATTTTGATCTGCTCAAACAGAAGGAAAGGGCTTTCATTACTCAAGAAAGAGACTGGGCAGCTGATGGAGAAGAAGAGGATGAAGACATGGAATATGTTAACTTGGCTCTCATGGCTGATTCTGAGGAGAATGAAGTTAGTTCATCAAGCAACCAGGTAATTACTACTGATATAACACAGCTTACTAAAGAAGAGTGCAATGATGCTTTTAATGACATGTCTACTGAACTGTATCATTTGCGTGTATCTCTTAAATCTCTTGCTAAAGAAAATAGTAGGATTAAAGAGAACAATCTGTTTTTAAGTAATAGAAATGCTGTGTTAGAAGATAAGTTAATTGACCTAGAAAAGACTAAGCTGCATTGTGTATCTGTTGAAAATGAACTAGCTGAATCTATTAAGAAAGTAGAAATACTTTCCAATCAATTAGAGAAAGAGCAAGAGGTGATTAAAGCCTGGAAAACATCTAGGGATGTAAGTGCTCAAATTGCCAAAGTCCAAGGAATTGAATCATTCTGTGAAACTGCCTGGGATAAAAATAAAAAGAAACTGGAATTAATTGATGGACTGTCAACGGATGTGGAATCAACGGATGATGAAAGTTATCCGTTGAAGGAAGAAAAGGAACATCCGTTGAAGGTTCCTCAATTAAAACAGGCAGATGTTTCTAAAAGAGAAAATCTAAAGAAACTCAACAAAAAGTTTGGTTCAACTTCAAAGAACTTTGTCAAAGAAGGAGCAAGCACATCCAAAGATGTCAGAAAGGTGAATGTAGGGCACATGACCTTAGAACAGTTAAACAATAGGCTCAAGATGGTTGAGGATAAAAAGGAATCCAAAAGGAAATCCAACAGAAATGGGAAGGTAGGAGTTAACAAACATAACAATTACACACCTGACAAGTATGCTCCTAGAAAAAGCTGTGTGCATTGTAGTAGTGTTAATCATCTATCTGCTAACTGTAAATCTATTAAGAAATCTCCCATAACTGTACCCTCTTCCATGCCTAACTTGTCTGTATCACCTCTACATGCTCTGCCTGTTATGTCTCAACAAAATCCTTATGCACATTTTGCAAACATGCCATATTTTAACAATTCTTATCTTGCTGCATTCAGTATGCCTCAATTGCCATACAATATGCCAATGTGGAATAACATGTATGCACAATCCATGCCTAATAATACTATAAATGTGCTGGATAATGTTGTGACTAACCCTACACCTCAACCAACCACATCTAAGACCAAGGTTGACTCAAACTCACCTAAGTCTAAAGATGCAGGAGGAATGAAGTCTAGGAGAAAGGCTAACAAGAATGGACCCAAGGAAACTTGGGTACCAAAATCAAATTGATTGATTTTGTGGTGTGCAGGAAAATAGAAGAAATCTATGGTACTTGGACAGTGGCTGTTCAAGACACATGACTGGAGATTTCTCCCTGCTCACAGAGTTTAAAGAGAGAGCTGGCCCCAGCATAACCTTTGGAGATGACAGCAAAGGGTTTACTATGGGATATGGCTTGATTTCAACAAGGAATGTCATCATTGAAGAAGTTGCATTAGTTGATGGTCTCAAGCACAACTTACTGAGTATCAGTCAACTATGTGATAGAGGGAATACAGTTTCCTTCAATTCTGAAGCCTGTGTTGTCACTAGTAAGAAAGACAACAAAGTGGTTCTAACTGGAGTTAGAAAAGGAAATGTGTACTTAGCTGACTTCAACTCTACAGATGCAGAATCTATTACTTGTCTTTTCAGCAAAGCAAGTTCAGTTGAGAGTTGGCTATGGCACAAGAAGCTATCCCATTTGAATTTCAAGACAATGAATGATCTAGTCAAAAAGGACTTAGTAAGAGGAATTCCTCTTGTTGAATTCTCAAGGGATGGTCTGTGTGATGCTTGTCAGAAAGGCAAACAAAGGAAAGCATCATTTCAGAAGAAGCTTGAAACAACAATTGATGAACCATTACAGCTGTTACATATGGATTTGTTTGGACCAGTCAATGTATTGTCAATAGCAAGAAAAAGATATTGTTTAGTGATTGTAGATGATTTCTCAAAGTTCACATGGGTCTGTTTTCTTGGATCAAAGGATGAAGCAAGTGAAATCATTATCAATCACATCAGGCAAGTCAATAATCATCCTGACTTAAAAGTAAGAAACATCAGGAGTGACAATGGAACTGAATTCAAGAATTTGACATTAAGGCTGTTCTGTGAAGAAAATGGAATCATGCATGAGTTCTCAGCTCCAAGAACACCTCAGCAAAATGGGGTAGTTGAAAGAAAGAACAGATCTTTAATTGAGGCTGCCAGAACAATGCTTGAAGAATCAAAGTTACCAACATATTTTTGGGCTGAAGCTGTTAATTGTGCCTGTTTCACTCAAAATATTTCTCTGATCAATCAAGCTAAAGGCATGACTCCTTATCAGTTGTTCAAGAAAAGAAAACCAACTCTAAACTTTCTTCATGTCTTTGGATGTAAATGTTTTATACTAAGGAATCAATCTGACCATAAAGGGAAGTTTGATGCAAAGGCTGATGAAGGAATATTTGTTGGTTATTCAGCTGGAAAATCTTATAGGGTCTACAATCTAAGAACCAACATTGTTATGGAATCTGTGCATGTTGTGTTTGATGATAAAAAGATTGATGGACTAACAGATGAGGAACATTATGAGAGACTCAAATTTGACAATATTGAAATATATTGTGATGATAGTGAAGAAGAGATTGATGGAGACGACACTTCAAAAGGAATACAAAATTTGCTCCTGGATAATGCACAAAATTCAGCATCCGTTGAAAGACATTGTGCATCATCCGTTGAAGTACTTAATGAAACATCCGTTGATCATAGCTCATCAACTGATAATCAATTTACATCATTAATTGATGGAACTCCAAGTTCCCTGCAAAGGACCAACAACTCAGGGGGAGTTTCAACTAATCAAAACTC
Organism: Apium graveolens; assembly: GCF_009905375.1. NCBI lineage: Eukaryota > Viridiplantae > Streptophyta > Magnoliopsida > Apiales > Apiaceae > Apium > Apium graveolens. Next base: position 185,387,514 of record NC_133656.1, on the reverse strand, counting down.
TATCTCACATCATGACAATACTGAGATCACCTCATCTAGAGCTCATCTTCCACCTCAAAGGAAATGGACCAAGAATCATCCCTTTGAACTGATCATTGGTGATGCATCATCTAAAGTGCAAACAAGAAGAGCTACTCAAGATGAATGTCTGTATAGTAGTTTTCTATCTCAGGAGGAACCTAAGAAAGTGGAAGAAGCCTTATTGGATCCAGATTGGATATTAGCTATGCAGGAAGAGCTAAACCAATTTGAGAGAAACCAAGTTTGGAAGCTGGTACCCAAACCAAAGAACAAGAGTCCTATTGATACAAAATGGGTATTCAGAAATAAGATGGATGAAAATGGCATTATCATAAGGAATAAAGCCAGATTGGTTGCTAAAGGCTATTCTCAGCAAGAGGGAATAGATTTTGATGAGACATATGCTCCTGTTGCAAGACTTGAAGCTATCAGAATCTTTCTAGCCTATGCAGCCCATGCCAATTTCAAAGTCTATCAAATGGATGTCAAGAGTGCATTTCTAAATGGGAAATTAGAGGAAGAAGTCTATGTAAGTCAACCTCCAGGATTTGAAGATCCAAATTTTCCAGACTATGTGTATTATCTGTTGAAAGCACTCTATGGACTGAAGCAAGCACCTAGAGCCTGGTATGAAACATTATCAAAATTTCTTTTGGAGAATCACTTCACTAGAGGTACTGTTGATAAAACTCTCTTCTTTAGAAATGTTAATGGCTCTAGTATACTTGTTCAAATTTATGTAGATGACATAATATTTGGTTCTAAAGATAATAATCTTTGTAAGAAGTTTGCTAAGCTAATGCAAAGTAATTATGAAATGAGCCTAATGGGAGAACTAACCTATTTTCTTGGTTTACAAATTAAACAAGTTAGTAATGGAATTTTCATTAGTCAAACTAAATATATTCATGATCTTTTAAAGAAGTTTGACTTAATGGAATGTTCATCTGCAAAAACTCCCATGGCCACTGCCACCAAACTTGAATTAAATAAGACTGAAAGGTCTGTGGACATTACAAGTTATAGAGGCATGGTTGGTTCACTTTTATATTTAACTGCTAGCAGACCAGATATAATGTTTGCTACATGTCTGTGTGCGAGATTTCAAGCTGATCCTAGGGAGTCTCACTTAATTGCTATCAAGAGAATTTTCAGATATCTCAAGGGTACACCAAATTTAGGAATTTGGTATCCTAGAGAATCTGGCTTTGATCTAATTGGTTATTCAGATGCAGACTATGCAGGTTGCAAAATAGACAGGAAAAGTACAACAGGCTCCTGTCAATTCCTGGGAAACAAGCTTGTATCATGGTTTAGCAAAAAGCAAAATTCAGTCTCTACTTCTACAGCTGAGGCTGAATACATTGCTGCTGGAAGTTGCTGTTCTCAAATGTTATGGATGAGGAATCAACTCCTTGATTATGGACTTCATGTTGATAGAATACCTATCTTTTGTGACAACACAAGTGCCATAGCCATAACAGAGAATCCTGTGCAGCACTCAAGGACCAAGCACATTGATATTAAGTACCATTTCATCAGGGAGCATGTCATGAATGGTACAGTAGAACTACATTTTGTTCCAAGTGAACAACAAATTGCTGACATATTTACCAAGCCACTTGATGAATCAACATTCACAAGATTGGTAAGTGAGCTAGGTATGCTTAATTACTCTTAAAATTCATGTCTTCTTTGCAATTTGATGTGGAGCCTGAAATATATTAGTTGCTAGAACAAATTTGACTTTTAACAAAGTTTATTCCATCAACGGATGTTCCCTATCCGTTGAAAGTCAAAATTGCTCTATCAACGGATATTCATTATCCGTTGAAAGACAAGTATATCTCTGGAACTTTTATCCGTCAACGGATAAAGCTGAAGTACCTTTCAACGGATGACAATTTACATTATCCGTTGAAATGTCACATCAGACGTTTGAGGTGTTTCACAGCCGTTGATTCTATTTTCTTAACCGTTGATACCATACATACATCTGTATGTATTGGTTTTAAAGGTAGTTATTAGAATACTTACAGTTTATTCTTAAACGGCTGAAATTCACCAACACCTATTTATTGATTAATCCTTTATTTATTTTTTTTTAAAAGCATATAAGCCCTTCTGATTGTTCATTATTACTTTACGCTTTCTTAGAATTTCAAGCATTTACCATTTTCTCTCTGCAAAACCCTCAAGTTATTCTCTGCAATTTCTACTCACAACAATGGCACCAGTCGTGAAGATTATGTCTCAATCTGGGTTCATCTACGAGAAGAATAATTTCATAGCTCTGGTAGAGAAGAATGAAGCCCACTCAGATTATCACAAAATGATGGACTTCATCAAAAACTGTAAACTTAGCTATGCAATGCTGGAAGCCCCAACGATTTTCTGTGAAGTAGTTGAGGAGATTTGGACAACTGCTGAGTTCAACTCCATGGATATGACTATCTCCTTCACTCTCAAAGGTAAAAATCACTGTATAAACTGTGATGACTTACAAGCATGTTTTAAATTACCTGAGAACAATGCCATGACACCACACACTGATAGTGATGTATCCAGCATGTTAGATTCCATAGGTTACTCTCTTAACTCTGCTAATTTAGGGGGTATTAGACGAAAAGGCCTTAGGAAAGAATGGAGTTTTCTTGGGGATGCCTTCATAAAGGTTTTCTCTGGGAAAATTAGTAATTTTGATGCCATAACTTCATCTCTTGTTAACATGTTCTATATGCTTGTTTCTGATAGGTACTTTAACTTTAGCAACTATGTGATGCTAGAATTAGGTACTAGATTAGGTAACAAAGCTAATAGACCTAATAACATCTATTATGCTAGATTCTTTATGTTATTGGCTAACCATGTTGCTGAAGGTTTAGTCATAATCAATGAGAATAATAAACTCAAGTGCTGGGCACAAGAGAAAAGAGTTCTTGCAGACTTGAAGAGAATGGATCTTAACAGCAGTGTGCAATTGGTATATTTACCAATCATGAATGCACCCCAGGTAGGTGAGGTAATTGCTTCTACAACTCCTACTTCTTCCAACCCCTCTATTTCTTTATCTTCTAGTGTGGCCATGAAATCTGTGTCAATGCCCCAACAGATTTCTACCAAGGTCGCCAAATCCAAACTTTCAAAATCCAAGACAAAGAAAACCACCTCTGTTGTTTCTCAAAAGACAACAGTTGTAACAACAACCATTAACCCTGAGGGAAGTGATCAGGGTGTGAGTGGTGAGGGGAGGGGTGAACATCAAAGAAACCCCCAGGATAAGGAAGGAGAGTTGAGTGCTTCCCAAGCTAGCCAAGCCCCAGTTTCTCAAAAAGCTGTGGTGGTTGAAAAGGTCTCTAGCACATCCCTAGTAGCATCCTCCCAAAAGGATGTTACTATTGAAAAGAGTTCCCATCCAGGAACACAGAACAAAAGAGGGAGGGACACTAAAGCCAAACACTCACCTACAAAAGCCTTTATTAGAAGAAAGAAGGCTAGAACCCAATCTTCTACACAGGGTGCACACACTGCACAGATACATCCATCTGTCTCTGTGCCTTCTCAAACTCAGTTTGATGTGACTCCAATAAATGTGGAGTCACAGCCCCATTCTCTCACAATAACTACACATCAATCACCAAATACTTCTTCACCATCTCTGGATGTGGATATGCTATTCCCATCAATTCCTGATTCTCCCTCTTTACAACTCAGGGAGAAGCCCCACTCAAATACAGGTGATCATCATCTTTTAGATGATTTGTTGGATCACCCGCAAATTCTTTCAGATATAATTGAAGGATCTGTATCAACACATATCAAATCAATCTATACAGATTCAACAGTTATATCACTTTCAATTTCATCTTCTTTTCCTTCTTCAATGGATATCACTCATCCGTTGACAAGTGGTTGCTCTTCAACGGATAAGCTTAACAGCAGTTATCCGTTGATAACAACAGTTTCAACTTCAACGGATATTCCACATCCGTTGATAGTCTCTACACAAATAACTGAAATGATTCCAAGTGTAGAAGACATGAATACTGTGCAATCACTTTTAGGATTGAGGGCAGGGAGTGAAAATTTGAGTGAGAGGCTGGGTTGCTCCCAGGCAAAAGGAGAGATTGAGAGCACAAAAATGCATGCTATTTCTTCCAGCATGGCAAAAGTCAGTGAGTGGAGTACCACCTTAGAAGGTGAAGGTGAGGGAGTGAGATGTGTGAGCCAGGGGGAGCCCCTGATGCAAGAACATAGAGAAAAAGAGAGAAAAGCAGGTACAGTTGATACAAGGGTGGAACCAGCCATTGCTCATGAGTCAATGATTGTGGATGATGCTGAAAAGGAAAGACAATTTCAGCAACATTACAAAGCTGTAATTGATAACATTTCCTTGGATGCTGACACTTTTACTCATCCTGTGACAGCCTATCAACTGTTGGCTGCTCAGGGCAATGAGGAGGCAGAGAGGACACTACATCTAGTGCACTCAACAGAATCTCTTCAAAGGGATAAAGCTGCTATTAACAGGATGCCTTCTACAGCTGGTGAGCCATCTGAGGAATTTGGAGTAAATTCTGATGATGATGACTCTATTTCTTCTGATGGAAGCATGAACATAGGGGGAGATGAAGACCCTAGTTCCATTCCTAATCTACCTGAATGGGCCCTGACTAAGGAGCATAGAACAGGTGAATTCAATGTCCACCTGGTCAAACAAATCATCACTATTCAACAGGCCATTCAGAACACTTCAAATGCAAATATCAAGGCTATCCTCCAAGCTCACCTGGACTCACTGCATCTCATGAAGTTGCAGAAAGTAAAGCAAGATATGAGTCTAAATGATCTCAGGAAAGATATTGCTGACTTGAAATCCTTCACTTCAGAAAAATTGGATTCAGTCATGCCCTATGGTACTTTGCAGGACTTGGTTTCGAGATTGAAAAAGGAATCAGTTACTGAACAAAGGCTGGCCAAGTTGGAAGACAGAGTTCAAGGAATTGAAGATTCTGTGGCCACCCTTCTTCTCAACCAACAATCTCAAACCAATCTCCTAATGCAGCTGGCAAAAGCACAAGGCTTGACCCCTCTCCTTGATGATAACAAAAAGGGGGAGAATAAAAGGGAAGGGGAAGGAGAGCCCTCTACAAAGATTCAGATATCTAAAGTGCTAGTTCCTGCCATCACTACCTCTCCAATCATTCAAATCAAGGGAAAATCTGATGGAATTGATTTGATTCAGCTAGCAGCAGCTGAAATACAAATGAAAGAACAATGGAGGAGAATTGATGAAAGGTTGCAATTGGTGTTTGGTTCTACACAAAATAAATCAACATCTGTGAAATTTAGCACAAAGATTGAACCAATCAACATGGAGCTCATGCCAGTAGGGAGTCTTAAGGATGGAGAAGCTTCTTCCAAAGAGCTACAAGCTATAATCCTCAAGCCCAATGAAAGATCCAATAAGGACTCAACAAAGAATCCTTTAAAAGAAGTGGACTTTCCTCCTTCAAAAGATGATGAGAACAAGATCTTAGGCAGGAGTATTGCCTATCTCAAAAAGTCCATGGATGAGGCTGTAAGGAGAAATAGAGCTATTATCATTAGAGAGGGAAAGAGCATATGTGTGATGCAAGGACATCCCAAATTCTCAATAGCTAAGAAAGAAGAAGCCAAGCAATTAAAGGCTGACAAAAGAGCACAAGCAAAGCTTGAAAAACAGCTAAAGTCAAGCCAAGTTGAAGAAATGAAAGGAATTGAAGTCAGGGGTGAAGAAAAGATTGCTAACTTAGATGAGGTTCTTGGGAGCATATTTGGTGAAAATATGGAGGAAAGAGAGGAATGGCAGAAGGGAAACAGAAGAAAGGCCAAGGCACACAGAAGGAGTGAAGATAACCCTGAAGATACCAAATCTACATCTAAACCACTACCTTCCATACCTGAACCTTTTGTTACTGATCCCTCTATAAATATCCATGGTGAACCAATCATTCCAAAAGAGGAACCTATTGATTGGGACAACATCACATTGCCTACCTTTCTAACCACTCTTCCACCACCAAAGAAACAGAAAAGAAAACCAAAATCTACACCTCCCACAACCTCTAAGAAATTCACTCAAAAACAAAAACCTAAACCTAAGTCACCCATTTCTAAAGATGATTATGTTCACATCTGTGACATAAAAGAAATTTCAGACATTGAACTCTATCTGGATGAGCTGGAGGATGTAAGGGGAATAGCTGCCTACAGACAGTTACCAGAAAGATTAGTGTTCAGATATAAAGGAGCTGGGGAAAGAACATGGCCTCTCCACAGGATTCTAAATGAAGGCTACTCTACCTTGATCAGAGTCTTTTCAGCCATCAAAAAGGATTCTGGCTTTACCAGAACAGCCAAGACTGAAATTCTCAACAAGATTGCCAACATAAGGAAGACTTGGAGGGAACCAAATGCTTTACCCAGAACCTTACTCATACAAGAAAGGGGAACTAAAATTCACAAATCACCTCATTGGTTGATGGAATTTAGAGATGACAAAGGAGTCAGAAGATTTTTCAGACTTGAAGACCAACTCAAGATTGCCAGCAATGAAACTCTCAAGGAAATGCAATCTAAGTTGGATATCAGTGATGAAGATGAAGCTGAATTCTTCAGAAAACTCCAACTCCAAATTGAGGGAAATGACAAAGGGCTAGGAAAGAAAACCAGGGAACAAAGAAGAAAATGATGTTTTGCTCAGGCTAGAGGAGCACCCTTGGAAATACTGTAAATCTTCAATTACCTCCTAGTACATACACTTTTGCAGCACTCTTTATATTTCTACTTAGTTTCAATTCAAATATTTGTTAAGTGTTTTGTTATCATCAAGATAACCCTGAATTTATGCCTACAGTTCTTATAGACATAAATAGGGGGAGATTGTTAGGAATATATGTGCATTAGTTTGATGATATGTTTAACAAAACACTTAAGTAGAAATTTAGTGTCTGTAGCCTCAACGGATAAGACCACTTTGGCTATCCGTTGATGGTGTAGCTTTACTTAGAAATAAGTCTAGTATTGTAGCATATTTCAGTCTCTGTATTTAAAATTGTAATTCTTAGAAGTTGAGAGAAACTATGAGTCATGTTGACTACTAGATGATATGCAGATAGGAAGGCCAATTGTAAATATTTCATGCCTTGTAATTTTGTATAAATGAAGTGGTATCAACGGATGACTTAAAAGACCTTCAACGGATGAGAAGCTAAGCTTCAACGGATGTCTCTAAAGCTTCAACGGATAACATCCTTCAACGGATGAGAGCATCAACGGATGAAAGCTTCAACGGATAACATCCTTCAACGGATGAAGTCATCAACGGATGAAAGCTTCAACGGATGTTCTGCTAATCAGCCGTTGATAAGTGGTAGTTGTACCTACAAGCAGAGGCACGTGGGTTGACAGAGAAAACTGAGATGTGGTAGCCGAATTTCAGGATCAACAGAAAAAGCAGCCGTTCTTCTTTTGTACAAAGTTGCAATAGTCAACAAAGTACTTGAGTGAACAGGAAAAGAAGCAAGTGAAGAACTTATTTTACTATTGTAATTTTATATTGTTTTTCACTTGTACACTTGGTAATATATATGAACCAAGAAGAAGCTAGTAATTAGATAGATTTTTCCAGAGCTGTTAAGAAATATCTTGAGAGAAAATTCATCTAGTTTGTACTAGGATGCAGCTGTGATCAACATTGTTGAACACAGATTTTCTAATATACCATCTCTGGTGGAACAACAAATCCACCAGAAAAGTTTTTAAGGTCTGTTGTGTTCTTTACATTTGTGCTTGAATATATATCTGTCTGTATTAGCTTAAAGCAATTCACACACTTGTTCTTCTTGAACACACAACTTTATAAACTGCTCAAAACTTGAAAAAGTTTTGAGATTTACATTCAACCCCCCTTCTGTAAATCTCATTGTTAGTCTTCTAGGAATAACATTATTGAATACATAACTGAAAAAACTGGATACATAAAGTCTGATATAGCATATGAACATGTGATGGACAATAATCTTTCCAATTTTGATATAACTGCCCGCATAGTCTATTTAATTTAATAAAAAAAATCTAAAATCTGTTAGAAGTTAGAACTTGCTAGATGATAACATTGTGCGTATCTTCTGTGAGTATACCTAAATGATAAGACAAAATAAAAGTAAAAGTTTAGGGGTCTGAAAAGTTGTTAAAAAACCAGGTCTGTAGCAATATGCAGTTACAGAACAGGGCCATATCATAAAATAGGAAATTGTTTTCTTCTTCTTATCTTTGCTTTCTTAATTCATTTTAGTCCATATGGTAGCAATATTTTATACTTTTTGTGAGTTATGACAAATAAAATTGAACGCAGTAACCTAACAAAAAGCCCAACCATTTTGATAATTGATCCCTGTTTATATTGATGCCAAAATAACTAAAAAGGTTGATGGAGTTTAAATATTGGCATTTGTAGAATACTCCCAAATTTATACTTAAACTCTTTATTTAAGTCTTATATTAATTAATTCTCTTAAATGATAATTGGCAGGGACAAAATTAATGGACAAATTTAGTGTACAATAAAGGCCCTAGTTTCATTAGGTTGAAAACAAAAAGATGCACATATGTGGGTCCTTCTTTCTGGAAGTTATATTATATTAAAGATTGTTTCATTTTACGTATTTTGGTTTTATGCTGAAGTTCAATGCAAAATCAACTATATCTTAGTTTTGTAATAAGATTTTAACGTGATTATTGGTCAAAATATTTGTAAGTTATTATTTTTACAATGGCTTGTTAAAAAATATTATTTAGCATAATTTTGAATTTAAATAAAATATTCCCGAGGACCAGTGTGGATCCATGTTCCCCGTTTGAACTATCCAGCCCCGAAGTGACCCGATGCCCATCCCTATTTGTGTTTGGAATTGTCTAAATAATTTAAGAGAAAGCTAATGTGCGAATGATTTGATACATGGAAGAAAAATACAATTAGTAGCTTGATGTTGCAATTAAATTTGTCGTATTTTTAATTGGGTCAGTTTATATGAAGAATTTGGACATTTGTTCGATTGATCATGCTTTTTTAGTATATTTACTTAGTTATATACATATATATATGTATATGTATGTAAAATTGAAAATATTATTAATTTATAACTCAGTTAATTTGGTTAAATCCGAAATAATATTTTGAGAAACCGAACCAAAACGATTTTATATCCTATTTTGGTTTGATTTTCGATTTCGATTCGATTTTCCCAGCCTAGACTTGTCCAAATATGTTTCCAAATATGATTTTTTTTATTTTTAATTGTGAAAATACGTTTTTTTGTAAAAATGCTATTTTACAAGTCAATGTATAACTGGGATGCGATCAAAGAAACTTCATTATTTTTAGTTATAACTAGTACTTTTTAATTATTTTCAGAAATATTAAATTTAAAAAAAGTATAATTTTTGATAATCAATCAATTTTTTATTGTTAATTTTAACCTGAATTGTTATGATAGTAACTATTAATATATTTTAGTAAAGACCTAATTTGATAATACGCTTTCAGCCAATATACCTTAGTTTCAAAAAAAATGAGATCAACATATTGTATTTTCAGTCGGGTCCATAAATAACATCTAAATATTTAATTTACAATGATATAATGCTTTGAACTTATAGAATTGATTTACAAATTTTTAACAATCTTATTGAATGACTACTCTCGACATTCTGATATATCACCTGTCTTTATAAATAGTTGTGGCTGCATGCATCAACATCCATTAATTTTATATAAAATTTTCCATAATGCTACACTAAAATAACGATTATATTTCTATACTCTTCTTCGTGAAAATCAGTGTTATAAAAAAAGGGATATCCATTTAATTTCGTCCTACAAACTTCCCATATTTTACATGAATTAAATAAAGAGTCGGGGCAAAAAAATATGTGGGACTGTGTGAAAAGTCAAATTAACTTTATAATTTTTTACCTTAATATTAATTTAAATAACAGTTTTCAAATAAAATTAATTATGAAAATACCTTATAACAATAAATATATTTCTACAAATTCATCAAAGTGGGATGATCTTCTTACCTTATTTTATAACGAACTAATCAACAATACCTTAATTTTGATGTGAACTTCATCTAAAATATAAGTTTTGATTGTCATAACAATAATATCATTTAGTTTTTCTTGGGGTGTAGTTGTTCGTAAATAAAATTTCATCAATTTCAGTTTCGAATAGTTCATTTACGCAAATGCAACGATAACACGAATAGTTACTGATATTTTATATATAGTTATAATATTAGAAATCACATAATTATTTTAAGAACTTTAGTAAATCTAATTCTCTCATTTGCGTTCTTACAATTTTTATGTGTGTGTAGGTGTATGTGTAGTTAAAAATTCGAGGGCAAAGTCATGTGTTGTGACTCTCCCAGTACACCCACTGGTTAAACATATCTACTACCGAGAGAAAGTATTTCGATCTGGTCCAATTTCTGAATTCCTATTGTCGAAGTAATGTGGTGTCCCCCGGAAGGGCAATCGGTCACCGTCATGGGAGATTATGATGACTTCAACTTTGTTGCTTGCAAAATAATTAAAATGGAGGTTACATGCTTCTAGGTGATGATGGTGATTAACCTGTGTTTTGGGAGACAAATAGGCTTACATAAGGCGATAGAGTTGCAATATTGCTCCTTATAAGTGAAGATGAACAGGGGCGCTTTGCGTGGAATGGAAAAAATATGCGTTTTCGTATATGAGCGGCGAGTTTTGGATGTTCATCCAATATATATATCATTTTCATATTTTTTTGGTTAATAATTATTGGTTTCTCATTTTAATCAAAGAGTGAGCCCCTGAAATGTAGTAACTAGGAAGAATGTGGTGTAACAAGTTGGTTTGGTTAGGTTTTGTTGGGTATTATGTTATAAATCTTGCATTGTAATCTTTTCCTAAATCTACTATAATATTTTACTTATATACAAAATATATATTTGTGATGCAACTCTTACTTGATTTTTCATTGGGTGATTGAGTTTATATTATTGGACTGATAATATGTGTTATGACATAAAATCGATATTAATATTTTATCGGGTTATTAAATGAAATTCGGGCAATTTATCACATCTTTGTCCCAAAATACATACACATGCATGTTAAACATACATATAGTTTTAATTTTATAGTATAAGTAATTTGTAAAATACTTAATGATTCATACTGTGTATTATGATATATACTTGGTAATTTAAAATTAATATTTAAATGTGTTAATGTGTATTATATGAATATATATTTATATATTAAATAATAGAGTTTAGGGCATAAATATTAAAAATAATCATAAAGATTTGAAATTATAGTAATTAGATTATGAATTATATTAGAAACAAAGAAAAAAATACGTGATCACCATGACATATAATAGATTTGGTACAAGAGTTGTTAAAATAATAATAATTTTAAAAGGAAGTCCAAAAACGTGGACTTGGAGTAAAGTCAAGGTTAAAAAGAAAGAAAAAATGAAATGTTGGCTAGAGGGTTAAAATTTTAAAGTTAAAGCATTTTGGGCCATTTGGCCTTTCATCCTGTTAGGCCTAGCCCAATAAGATAGTATTTTATTTTTTTTTTTTAAAATTAAAAAAGTATTATAATTGTTGTAACTTAAGCTTAAGACCCCAAAATAGAATTTTATCAGGGTGGCTTTATTTAAAAATCGTTGCCAAGTACTATTATTAATCAAGTACTATTAATTATAAAATATGTAACTGATAATTGTATGTAAAAGAAATAGGAAGGACATCTCTTAGATTGTTAAAAAATGCATAATAGTATTATTGGAAAAGCCAAGTGATTTATTTGAAAATAAAAATACAACTAGTTTATTTCTTTTCCTTAAAATGAGATTAGGTTACATGGTTGAAATAAGTTAAAGAGTGGGAGGCCAAAATATTATATTAAAAATGACACGTGGTGCACTGAATACAAGATTAATGCCCAATTTTTTTCCTATCGAATTAAGAATGGCAATTAGAATAGGAGGAAAAAAATATATCGAAGGAAGAAAGATTCCAAGCATTTGAAGAAAGAAGGCGAACAAAATATGTAAAAAAGGATGAGCGAGTTATAGAGAGCATTAATCAGTTTAATTTTTATTCATACCGATCATCGATAAAAGTAAGTCACCATCATCTCAGGTGGTAGCGAAAGTTTTATTATACAGAGACTTGGATTAAAGTAAATTAAGGGAAGACTAAAGAAGGTGAGTATAAATTCTCCACTTAACTCATCAAAATTTTATTGTATAAACTGTACCTTTAATCTATAATTCTTAGATTATTATTTGGAAATATTTGTTGATTACTTGATTTCACATATTACTTGTTAGTTGTATAAACGCTACATTTGTGTTGGTTGTATATTTGTTTAATTATATACATGCTATATTCATGTTGATTACATATCGGTTCTAAATAAAGAGGCTTACATATACGGGTTAAATAAAGGTGTTGTGATCTTCATATTCCTGTATTCACAATTACACTTGAAAACCTTCGGGTTTATAAATGGGGCATTTGGGTCATACTCCTGGAAACCTTCGGATTTATATATGGGGCATTCAGGTCATACACCTGAAAACCTTCAGGTTTATATATGGGATCTTCGGGTCAAACACTTGGAATCTCGGGATGATGTAGCATATGAATAGTCATAACAAAGAAAATAGAATACAAAAGCATATGCATAAATGTTCATAACATAAGCACTTAACTATTTTATATATGTGCATGACTTTCCATAGACTAAGCTGTTTTAATTTATATTGACTGAGTTGTGACTCACGGAAATGTATATACATTTCAGATGATCTTAAAGGTTAGACTTTTGCTTGATATGGAGTTTGGAGTTTAATATGTACAAGTTTAAGTTACAGGCCGGCCAGCTAATACTCCAAACTCCCCACTCCTCAACACTTATATATATAGCTATATGTAGATGAGTATTTTGGCAGCCACTTGTAATATTTTATGTTAAACTCTGTTTGTATAACTTAAGCAAGGAACGCGGGTTTATATTTGTAATAAATACTTTTTTGTGAATTTAAAATTTGAGCACTTGGATATGTTTAGTCTTATGAGTATACGTTTATTTGGATTGAACTATTCAAATACTATAAGGTACAAGGGTGACACAATTAGTTGGTATCGAAGTAGGGTTATGATTCTTAGGACATATATATTCATATGCATGAGATACGCTATAATTATATAGTTTTAACATATATGTACATATTTATAGGTCTATGGATATGAATCAAGATATTCATGTTCCCATTGCACAAAAGAGTGAAGGAGTAGCTGATCATCAATCTAGAAGTGGATCACATACTCCACAAGTACTATAACAAATTCAGGAAGTTGGTGGCAATTGACTTCTCCGGAACTAGATCCCGATGAAGTAGAAAAATAGTTGAAAATAACTGAAAGAGTATTCAGTATGATGCATTGTATTCCAGAGGAGAAGTTTGATTATGCAGTATCATTGCTGCAAGAAGATGCATATGATTGGTGGGAAACAGTTCCTGACTCAGCGGTGCAACCACCAATATTAAGTTGAGATGATTTTCTATGTGAATTCAGAGAGAAGTATATGTCTGAGATATACAAGGATGAGAATCAAAGAGTGTTTTGACTTTGAAATAAGGTATTATGAGTGTGGATGAATATGAGTTAAAGTTTACATAATTATCTCATTATGCCATGACTATGGTCTCAAATGAAATGGATCGATGTAGGCGTTTGAGAAAGGTCTCAAATATGATATTCGAAGCAAGATTACTCCTGGAGATCTTTGTATTTACACTTACTTGCCAGTTGTAGCCATCAGAGCTGAAGATCTAATCAAGAAAATGACAACTTGTTTTCAGAGGCCCTAAAGAAAAGGATCGAGATTTTCAGGTGAATTTTATGGAAGATCGGGTAAACTTCAGAACTTTAGTTCACTTGCACAATCATTTATACGGGGAGGTATTTTTGGATCTAGGGGTGGAAGGTCATCTATTTCTGGGAATGCAAATAGAAATCAACCCTCAACTATACAAGCAAGAATTACATGCCCACATTGTGGAAGACAACATATTGAAGAATGTAAAAAAAATACGGGAGGATGTTATTTCTGTGGAGAACAAGGTCATTTTTGTGATGGATGCCCATAAAGAACAAATTCAAGACCATTCGCTTCAGAACCAACTGTGCAAAACACAGGGACTAGAGGAGGTGGAACATCTTTTAGTCGAGGTCGAGGAAAATCTGTTGGTATGGGTGGAGGTAGTAACAGGTCTGAAACTCAAAGTTCCAATCCACTTACACATGCACGAGTTTTTTCATTAACCAGGGATGAAGATGCAACGGCACCGGAAGTAATCACTGGTAAAGTTCTTTTCCATAACTTAAAATTTTATGTTCTTATTGATCCTGAATCTACATATTCTTTCAAATAATCTAAAATGACATCACATATGCACAAGAATCCTTACATATTAGATTCTAAGGTGAATGTTCATAATCCACTAGGCGAGGTCGTAGTTGTAGACAAAGAATATAGAGATTGTGTTATTCAGATGAGTGGAGCAAAGTTGTATGCAGATTTGATAGTTTTACCTTTTCATGAGTTTGATATAATATTAGGAATAAATTGGTTATCTAGACATCATGCTAAGGTATATTGATACTAAGAAAGTTTTAATTGATTCTCCTGGTCAGAACAAAGTAGTATTTTGCGGTGATCGTCAAACTATACTGAGTTGCTTAGTTTATGCTATGAAAGCCTTTAAGATGATTAGAAATGGTTGTGATGCTTATTTGGCACATATGATTAACACTAATGCAACTACGAGTAAACTTGGAGATATTCCAGTGATTAAGGAATTTCCAGATGTATTTCTAGAGGAATTGTCACGAATGCCACCCGATAGAGATATAGAATTTTCTATTAAGCTTCTTCCAGGTACAACACCAATTTCGAATTCTCCATATCAGACGGCACCACTAGAATTAAAGGATTTAAAGAAATAATTGATCGATTTACTGGAAAAAAGATATATTCATCCAAGTATTTCACCTTGGGGTGCGCTAGTATTGTTTGTTAAGAAGAAAGATGGTACCATGAGATTATGTATAGTCTACTGCAAGTTAAATCAGGTTACAGTTAAGAATAAGTACCTATTACCAAGAGTGGATGATTTGTTTGACCAATTACAAGGTGCATATATTTTCTCGAATATTGACTTAAGATCAGGTTACCACAAGTTAAAAATTGCAAAAGAAGATATTCCCAAGACTGTTTTCAGAACGAGATATGGTCATTTTGAGTTTCTAGTTATGCATTTTGGATTAACTAATTGTTAGGTGTGAAATACACATAGAGGGAGGGGTGAATGTGTGTTCTTCATTTCTTTAAATTTATTTTTAGTAAATCAAGTTAAGTGCTTTAGGCTTTGGTGAACTCAATAGCTAAAATACGTTTGTGGTGATAATTAATTAATTGTAAAAAATATATGAAACAATTATCAAAACTCGCTTGATCTTTATTCAAAATCAACTGTGTTGTGCTAAAAATCTAAATTCTTAAATAATTAGAACTTATTTTCTACTTCAGAGAGAATACAATAGATCTAGACTGTTTTTGTTACTTCCAGACAAAGGACCTATGACACGCTTTATAAACCAGCATGCACAATTTACAGGAATTGGACTAAAATAGACTAACACAATTTTTAAAGATCTTTTGTCTATATCTATTCTAAGTGCTACTGATCTGCAGAAAATATTCCAGAGCTATTACACTCTATTGTCCATTTTATTTTGGCCCTTGATCTTTGCATTCTTCTAATAATAAAATGGTTTGTTGACTGGCGATTCGGAATCTTCATGATAATTGTATTATGTAAATAAAACTATTATCGAGATCTTCTAATTACAAAAAAGCCTTGTCGATATCTCCACATCTCGATATGCATTTGACTTGTCAATATCTCCGCGTCTCTAAATATATTTGACTTGTCGATATCTCCGCATCTCTATATGCATTTGACTTGTCGATATCTCCACATCTCTACATGCATTTCACTTGTCGATATCTCCATGTCTCTACATGTATTTGACTCATCGATATCTCTATATCTCTACATGTATTTGACTTGTTGATATATCCACATCTCTACATGACTTCGCAATAGAGATCTCTATAGCTTGTAGAGACTTCTCTATTTCTTTCATCTCTATATGACTTCTCTACAGGCTTGGACAGTTCTCGACATGACTTCTCGATAGGTTTGTATAGTTCTCAATATGATTTCTTGATATTCCTTGATCTGTGAATTCTCGATATCTGATTTAGAACATTTTTCAATCTATAACATTATTCTTCTTCAAGCTTTGTATCTTCATTATGAGGCATGATCATGCTTGATCATCTTCCAGAGCTTTATTCATTAGCTTGATGGTTGTTCATAGAAAAATATTCTAGTCTAGTCTTCTAATCATTTTTACAGACTCAAAGAACACATTTACAGATTACAAAAATTATTACAAGTCAACTAATTTTTAGGATTGTCAATATGACTTAGTCTTGTTATGTTAAGACATGTCTTGCACAATGCTAATACACCGACTGCGTTTATGGAGTTGATGAATAAGTTATTCCAACCTTTTCTTGATAGGTTTGTTATAGTATTCATTGACGACATACTCATTTACTCCAAAACTGCTCAAGATCACGAACAACACTTGAGGATAGTT
This sequence comes from Apium graveolens, assembly GCF_009905375.1. Lineage (NCBI taxonomy): Eukaryota > Viridiplantae > Streptophyta > Magnoliopsida > Apiales > Apiaceae > Apium > Apium graveolens. The sequence continues at coordinate 185,370,646 of NC_133656.1, read as the reverse complement.
TTGCAAACCTTAAAAGAGAAACATTTATATGCTAAGTTAAGACAATGTTGTTGAGCAAGATTGAAGCTGTACGTTTAACTCAACAATACTAGTTTGGATAACTCAACATAAAACAAGGACTTTAAAATAATCTATGTTCCACTAGGATCAGTACAGATTGTTTAATTGGGTATATGCACAAAAGGATTTGTTAGCTGCAGTGAAGAAGACATCAACAGTGATCCGTATGAAGTTCATTAATATGTTCAGGCATCAGAGAAATAAGGTTGGAGTCATTCGAAGCAGTTATCAGAATCAGTGTGAAGACCTCAAGGATTCTTGGTGAAGTTGATTATATTTGGTAGAAGACTTAACAGTGGTTTATACGGGTATAACACAAAGACCTGAGAGCGGAACTAGTCATCTGTGAACCAGACCCGTGCACTAGACATCAGTTATCCATGAAAGAAAATAGAGTATTATTTTTAGAAATACTGTTAAGTGGTTTTTGTACTCGAGGAGTCTGGAAATATTATCACGTACAAAATCACAGAGATTAGAAGGCTTGAATATACAGAGGAGTACAGCCAGAGGATTTACATGACTTATTTTAAATCAATGACTGATTTTTTATTAAATGAATAAATGGAAATTACCTCATTTATTTATTTAATTTTAGATTACAATTTGATTTTAAAATAAATAAATTAAAAATTGATTTTTATTAAATGAATAAATGAAACTCAAAACATTTATTTATTTAAATTAATATCATTATTTAACTTTTTGAAAAATAATTTAATATTTGATTGTTAATCAAATAAATAAATAAAATAAAATTTTATTTATTTATTAAATATTTAAATATCAAATGTTTAAATTATTTTTTTGATCCTTATTTGCATGCATGCACTTGGTCTACAGGAAATTTATATTCAATAAAAAATAAAAGGGAAGCTGTGGAGCAGTGTTTATTCGAATAAGAAGGCGAATAAGGAGAAACAGTTGTGTTTGTTTGCGCGCAGTTGAAACGTGGTGGGACCCGCATGGAATTCAAATAAAAAAACCAGAAAAGAAATCAGCCTTCTTTGAGCAAAGAAATGAACAAACAGATTGTACAAGAAATAAAGATTGGCAGCTGTTTTTTATTCTCGTCCGGACAAACCCACGCGCGTGTGGCACCCAAACGCTCCTCTTCTACCTTGTATCTTCCGCGCGTGACTGATACCTTCTCCTGGCCAGCATGTTGAACGAATCGAATGGAAAGGAAACACTCCTGCTTGCTTTTTGTTTGTGTGTTTAAAAGAGAAACAAAAAGGCAGTACATGTGCCCTGTTGATGTTATAAATCGCAGCTTGATTCTAAGTCGCAGCATAAAATCGAAAAGAAAGGAATCAGGGCATTCCCTTATATGCGTCGTAGGTTAATTCAGAAATAAAGCAAAATGAAATTTCCTTCTATTTTTACTCAGCGCAGGTTGGTAAAGTCTGTCTGTATGTCGCCTGTTGAGTAAGAAAAATAAAAGAGATTGACAAGCGCGGGTTGGGAAATTAAATCAAGGTCGCAGGTTGTGATTTTCCTATTCGCCACTTGCATTAAAATTATGGGTCGCAAGTTATTTCTTGCAAGCTGTAAATTCAAATTGCTTGGTCCTGGTTATGCCACGTAGCCTCTTCTCTCTCCACCCTACCAATCTATATAATCAAATCAGCAGCAATTGGATCTATATCTCCTCCATTTTCAATAGTGTGAAGTTCTTTCAAATTAATCTCAGCACTTCTTAAAAGCTTCATTTTACAAGGGAAAGTCATGTCCAATTTGTTCCACACCAATTAAAGCCTTACAAACTTGAAACACTCATTGTTTAAAGCTCCCTTGATTGTATTCAATATCTTTTGATGAGAGCTTTGAATTCTTAGAGTGATAGATAGAATCCTAGATTGATAGTTATTATTTTTGGTTCTCTCTATATTTGTTGCTTCGAATTATTTATATTTGGAGCTGTAAGCAACCCTTACGGTTTAATTTCTTAATAACAAGAATTATTCCGTGAATCTCCTTGTGTTTACATATTTTGTTTTCGAGTTTAATTTTTTGCTGCAATTAATTTAGAAAATGAAAAACATAAATTCACCCCCCTCTGTATGTATCTTTCAGACCTAACAATTGGAATTAGAGCCTATTGATCGATACACATATCAGATTCGTAAGATTAGTAAGTTCTGTGTTGGTTTTGGTCATTGCGGAGTTTGGGAGTGCTTCTGGTGTGTAGATCTGATTTGGATTAATTTGTGGTCGTAGTGTTCGTGATTATTATGGATTGGTTGATAGATTGGTATTGGTGGATTTTGACTGTTTGGGTTATCATATTTTGAGACGTTATATCACAGAATTTTCACAGATTTGAAAAAATGAGTATTCAGACAGTTAATGGAATCAAGGTTCCTTCATTCACTAATGTTAGTGAAAACAACTACAAATTGTGGACGAAAAAGATCACTCTATTTATTTCAGTGGTAAACCATGATTACAAGGGAATTGTAGAGAGTGGTTCGTTTATATCAAGAAAGGACATTTCTATAACTACAGATTCAGACAGTAGAGTTCCTCAAGAGTTTATCCCAAAGGATCCGTCTGAATACACTGATAGGGATACATAATTAGTTTCTTTGGATGCAATTCTTCGATCAATTTTAGTTGAGTCAATGGATTAAGGATTGTGTTAGTGCTAAACACATGTGGGAAACCATCCTATTGTGGAGGGAACTAAAGACAAGAATAGATTGAATTTTCTGATGTTTGAGTATAAGGAGTTTAAATCTCTTTCCGGTGAAAGTATCAAACAGTTGCTTGGAAGGTACACCCAACTTCTAGAAGAAATGAGTACACTTGGGAAGAAATACTCACAGAAACAGATAAACATAAAGTTTATTCTTACCTTGTCCAATCATTTGAAAAATAAAGTGTCATCCAACAGAGAAGGATTGGATTTCAATACAATGTCATTGAATGAGCTTTATGACAAGTTGAAGACCTATGAAGCTGAAGAAAAGCAGAGAAATGTCAAACATGGGTCTGAGACAGTGAACAACAGGAACAAGACCATAAATGAATCAACATGTCCTCTAGCAGAAGATTACTTAATTCCTAAAGAAAATGTTGAAGGATCACTGACTTCGGAAGCTTCTACAAGTGTATCAAATCTGACTGGAAATGAAGAAGCTACAGATGACTATTATACTTTAAAAGAACTTGAGAAATTAGAAGATCAAACTATGTTTGAGATGGCTTCTAAATATAGTGCAATTAAATTCAGAAGAAATTCCAAATATAAGGCTAAGTCATCTAGTGGAGACAATCAAAATCTTAAAGTTGGAGAATCTACAGAGTCAGTATCCAGTAAATGCTGCAAGGAATGGTTGATTGAAGGAAGCACACATGAACTATGTGATGGTGAAGAAAAGGGACACTCTAACAGTGAAATGGAAGAGTCCACAAAAGCAAATGAGAAAGAAGCTTGTCTGAGAAGGAATGAAGATGGACAGAAGAAACATCAGGATAAAGAATTAGTCACTGATAAAAAGCACTGGAATGGTACAGATGTAGAGGAAGAAAAATGCAATGATCCAACATTAATGGAAACCTTTTCATCGCAAGTATCTTCTGAGACCACTACTAATATATCTTGGCATGATTGCAAATATTGTGATAAGGATAGAAGAGTAGAATTGTTTTAACTTGATGCTAGTGTGACCAGCTTTAAAGAGGAAATAAATAGAATAAAATCTAAAAATAGATTGATGCTCAGTAGACAAGAAGAACTAGGCCTAATTACTGTTGAATTAGATAATCTTAAGAAACGTAATGAATGCCTAGAGAACATGGTCAAAGCCAGTGAGGATTTAGATGTTGTCCGTAGGAGTCAGATAGCTGAGTTAGAATCTAAGTTGAAAGATTATCAAGACTCTGCTATTAGGGCAAAGGAAACTATTGACAACCAAATCGGTGGAGCCATAATTGATATTGGATCCAGTAATGCTGGACAGAAACATGTGATAGAATCAAAGAGTGTTGATAATGGTAAATCAAACTCTTTCGATACATCACAAGCTTCTGAAAAGGTCAATAAATTGTTATGCAAAAAGGGCACTCCTGATTCTTTCAATGAAGATAAGGTGCTTGTTGAGGATTATGTCTCTAGTGAGGAAGAGTCAACTGTAAAATTCATCCGAGGAGTCAACTTTTAGTGATGAATCCAATACTCACTTAGATGATAGAGATGTTCACAAGGCTAAAAAGAAAAACAGACGTATTAGAAATGGGAAGTTAGGTGTTAACAATAAAAATGAAGATCTGCTAAAACCTAAATCTTCTAGGAAGTTATGCTTTAAATATAATTATGCTTCGCATCTTGCATATGCATGTACTGTGAGTAAAGTAGAAAAAGGTAAAGTTCATAATAAGCATGCCATGCCTACCATGCCTAGTTCTCATACATCATGTCATAAATCTAAATGTATGCCATGTACTTTTAATACCATGTCTTCTTATCTTAACTTGATGCATTTGCGATCCACTACTTGTAATCATAATGATAAGAACATGAGTAGAAAGCATGATAGGGCAAAGACTGTCAGTCCTCCTAAGGTTAGGAAGGAAACTTCTACTTGGAAGCCTAAAGGCATTATTAAGGATTCTAAAGAGAAGAAAAAGAAGACAGTCGATGAGAAACAAAAGCATGTTAAATTTGCATATGATATTGCTCAAACTGTGAATCTCTCTAAGTCCCCTGGACCCAATTTAGTTTGGGTACCAAAGAAAACTTGATCCATAATGAAGACAGGGCAAGCAAAAGTGAAGCGAACCATGTGGATTTTGAACATTGGATGTTTAATACACAAGAGTTCGAGGATAAAGCCTTGCTATCAGAAGTGGACAAGTGAGCTGGCCCAATAGTTACCTTTGGAAATGACAGCAAAGGAATCACTATGGGATATGGCGTGAAATCAGCAATGTCATCTTTCACTCAATATTTAAATTCATATATTTGTTGAATATATGTTACAGTTATTTGTTGAGTTTCTACTTTAATAGTTTGATTTAAGGACCTTGAAGCAATTCAACTTTAGTATTTGCTCCATAAGTCAAATTGTTAAAGTATTAGCAGCATCACCCCTCTGATAATTTATTTCAGTGGTTTGTGATGAGTTTAGCAGCATCACACCTCTGATAATCTATTTCAGTGGTTTGTGATGAGATTAGTAGCATCACACCTCTGATAATTTATTTCAGTGGTTTGTGATGAGTTTAGCAGCATTACACCTCTGATAATTTATTTCAGTGATTTGTGATGAAATTAGTAAAATTACACTATTGAGAATCTTTTTCAGTGGTTAGTGATGAGTTTTGTAGCACCATAAACTCTTGATAATTCATATCATTAGTTAAAGGTGATATATGTAACATCATAAACTCTTGATAATTCATATCATTAGTTAGTGGTGATATATGTAATATCATAAACTCTTGATGAGTCATATCGTTAGTTGGTGGTGATATTTGTAGCACTATAAACTTCTGACAAATCTAGTAATAATTCTTGTTGATAGTTTTATCACTAGTTAATGGTGAGTTGCATAGCACTACATACTTGAGTAAATTTGTTTACAATTCTTGTTAATATTTTTATCACAAGTTAGTGGTGAGATTTTGATAATGGTGAGATATTTTAAATTGCCTTTTCTGAAAAACTCACTAAGATCAAAATCATGTGTGTAGCATAGTTGGACATAATTTAATTTTCATGGAGTCATACAATTAATGAATTCTTTGTTGAATATCATATTTGGTAGTAGACTTAGGGGATAGTGAATTATGTTTGATTATGAGGTTTCATTTTTGTCATTATTAATATTTAATGACAGCAAGCTCCCAAGCAATCAGAAGGAAGACAACTTAGACAATCTAGATGTTGAAGATCTTTCCGAAGATGAAGACGAACCTGAGGTTGTTCCAAATGAAGATGTAAATGTAAATGATCTTGTCCATGATCATAATTCTGATTCAGACTCTGATGGGAATGGTCCTGAGAGAAGCAAAGATAGTCAATCTATTTCTGGAACTAGTTCTCAAGATTCAGATTCTGAAGGATAAATTGACAGTGGTGATGGTGGAAATGGTTCAAATGCAGTTAACGATAGTGGAAACTGAAAGAAGCACAGTCATACCATCTTTGGAACCAATCCACAAGCTTCAGATTCTATAGATCATGCTGACAACAACTCAGGGGGAGCAAAAGAGGAAGAACAAGGATATACTAGTCAGACTCAACTTAATTCTAGAAATGCTGAGTCACCAAGAGCTAGTCTACCAAGATGTAAATAATGGAGTAAAGACCATCTTTGGCATGTGGTACTTAGTATTTCTAATACTGGAGTAAGGGCTAGAAGAGTTGCTGCAACAAGTGAATAGATTCTAGTTTTCTATCACCAATGGAACCAAAGGAAGCAGTGAAGCTCTTGAAGATCCAGATTGAGTGATTATTATGCAAGATGAACTCAATCAGTTTGAAGATTAAATTTGTGGAGGCTTGTTCCCAGATTCAAGGATAGATCAAAATCTTTAAATAGTGAAGATCTTTCCAAGAGTGAAAAGAAACCTAAAGCTATTTTTGAATATAATAGGGGTTGATCCAGATCCAGATTCTAATACAAGTTCAAGATTTATTCCCCTCAAAACACCAAATCTCAGATTTGATTCAGCAATAACTCAGGGGGAGCATAACAAACAATATTCCACAAATCCAAGTTAACATCATGGAAAAGTAAGTTTACATATCTATTCATTATATATATCCATGTTTGTAAACTTGTTTTGAAGCCAACTGATTACCATGCGTTACATGTTATATGTTAGTGGTAAGTAAGTTAGAATTTTTGATGCAATATATGAGTTGTTTGAATGTTTACATGTTATATGTTTACTCTGATACAAACACTCTTGATATTGATATTTATTTTAGCACACACACATCTCATTTTATTTGCACTCTGATTTTAGACCGTGTAATCTTATTTGTGATCTTATCATAACTCTGATTTATAGGTCTAGATCCTGCTTTTGATCCTTTGCAACTAGCTTGAGTACTATGTTATATTATGTGTGATTATAAAATGTTTTCTAAGTGATTCTGTATGATTGTTGAGTTTCAGACCCTAGGCAACTCTGACAATAGATTCCTTGGTCACTCTGATTCTCTGTTTATACTAGAATAACTCTGTATGTTTTGTGCTAAAATAAATATGCAGCATAACTAGTGATAGTCGTGATATAATTATGTTAGGAGTAGTTTTAATTGGTTTAGTCTTGTCTTGACTAATCAATTGGTGCATATTTGTTGGATATGCACTTGGCATAATTAATAGTTTTTATGACTTATGTGTTGATCCTATGTGTAACTCTTATGATCTTGCTATGCTTATACTCTGTTCTGGATATTAAATCCAGATATATTTCTTATACTCTTATTACCTTATGCAAGTCTTATAAGTTTGGAACAATGTTCACTCTCTTTCCTCTACAGTATTGATCTGTATTGGACTAACATGAACTGTTTTGAGCTAATTAGATTTGATTGAGTAGCATTGTCAAAATAATCAGAGAGCATGATCATCTGAGACATCCTTCATGAATCCATATTGTGGTAAGTAAAGGTAAAAGATCTCTGATTCTGAAATCACTGTGTTCTTAATCATAAAAGTTTCTGATATTGTACTTCGGATGTTTGTGATCTTTAACATCCTCAGTGATTTTAGGAACTGATTAAGAGCCTATCACACCTCATAGGTTCTAGCCCAAGTCATTAGAACCAAACACTTCTCAAACAATATTCCATTACCTTACTCTGATACATCCCCCAGATTTTGCTCTGATTCACTTAATTTTCTTGAGATATCAATTCAGTGATTAGAAATAATTACCATTTGGTTTTGGAGTTGTGTTGAGAATGAGGGAGATAGTGCCAAGAAGCACCACATAAGGAAGGAAAGGTCAACCCTACAACTCTGTCTCTCACAAAAAAGTGGAGTATCTATAACCTGAGATATCTGTAAGCCCATATGTATTCTCTCAAAAGAATTTAGAGCTGAAAAAGGCATATAAACAGTTACTAGGTGCATTCTCCCAACATATTGTTATCTATTGAAAATTTTCCTGTCAGCCAGGGCATCTGTATAAGAGTCACTACCCCTTGATTAAAATATTTCCAATGCACATGTGAGATTCACACATACAAGGAATGTATTGACGCAACAATCATTGTCAAACCATATCAAGGTCAATGGAAATAGGTTAAAATCCTGGATCATGTTCTACTCTTTATCTCTGATCTTGAATGATAAGATATGATCCTGGTTGGTTACTTTGATAAGTCCTCACAGAATTTAGAAGAAATCTTTGATCCCTAATGGCATATCGTTGATCATTGGTTATCTTCCCAGAATTCAAATCTGGAAATGATTTTGACTTTGTCAAAATTGCAACTCGTAAATAAGGACTCAGATATTTTCTGACGAGTTTATAAGGTATACTTCTTCATGGAAATTGAGGGATATCAGGAATTCTGCCACTTAAAAGAATTCTAATTTCCCCTCTCAGAAGAAATATTTCTTAATCTCTTGACTGAGAGTTTCCATCCTTAAATGTGAAAGACAACTTTTCTATGAAAATGATTTTATCGCAGGTACACTTGGATGTTTGGAGCTTTGAGTGAGTGACACACTGTGAGACTGAGTGAAAAACACTTGAGTGTAGAGTGGATTGAAACATAATGTAAGATCACTAAACAGAAATCACACTTGCACTATGAGAAATGGTTACCAAATAGTCTCTTCACTTGGTTGGTTGATCCTAAGGTTTTACTCAGAATACATTTTGAAGGATTACTCAACTAAGGGGGAGAGATTATAAAGGACTGATAGTCTTTCTGTAACTAAGAAGAGGGATTTCTAACTTTATTATACTGAAGAAGGTATTTTTCATCTTAGGGGGAGAGATTATTGGGTTTTGGTTCTAAGTTCCAAAATGTTTTCTATGTGCTTTACGGGAAGATCGGAAGATTATTGAAGACAGTATTTGGAAGACGTATCTATATGCAACTTTAAATAAGGGAGAGAAGAATTTGTTCTCTGTTGGAGCTGAATGCTTATAGAAGATATGGTAGATATAAGGTAGCATTATTTCCAAGTTCAGGATTGAAAGTTGAAAGCTGATTGAAGATTTTTGGATAAGGTTAGTTGAGTTATCCTCCAAACTGTTGCTTCTCCATTATTATTTGACCGTCAGGTGTAACAGTCAAATAGGGGGAGATTGTTGAGCAAGATTGAAGCTGTACGTTTAACTCAACAATACTGGTTTGGATAACTCAACATAGAACAAGGACTTTGAAATAATCTATATTCCACTAGGATCAGTACAGATTGTTTAATTGGGTATCTGCACAAAAGGGTTTGTTAGCTGCAGTGAAGAAGACATCAACAGTGATCCGTATGAAGTTCATTAATATGTTCAGGCATCAGAGGAATAAGGTTGGAGTCATTCGAAGCAGTTATCAGAATCAGTGTGAAGACCTCAAGGATTCATAGTGAAGTTGGTTATATTTGGCAGAAGACTTAACAGTGGTTTATACGGGTATAATACAAAGGCCTGAGAGCGGAACTAGTCGTCTGTGAAGCGGACACGTGCACTACGTCAGTGATCCGTGAAAGGAAACAAAGTATTATTTTTAAAAATACTGTAAAGTGGTTTTTGTACTCGAGGAGTCTGAAAATATTATGAGATACAAAATCACGAAGATTAGAAGGCCTGAAGATACAGAGGAGTACATGCCGAGGATTTACAAGACTTATTTTTAATCAATGACTGATTTTTTATTAAATGAATAAATGGAAATTATCTCATTTATTTATTTAATTTTAGATCACAATTTGATTTTAAAATAAATAAATTAAAAATTAATTTTTATTAAATGAATAAATGAAACTCAAAACATTTATTTATTTAATTTATATTAATATTTAATTTTTGGAAAAATAATTTAATATTTGATTGTTAACCAAATAAATAAATAAAATAAAATTTTATTTATTTATTGATTATTAAATATCTAATGTTTAATTTATTTTTCAGATCCTTATTTGCATGCATGCACTTGGTCTAAAGGAAATTCATATTCAACAAAAAATAAAAGGAAAGCTGTGGAGCAATGTTTATTCGAATAAGAAGGCGAATAAGGAGAAACCGTTGTGTTTGTTTGTGCGCAGTAGAAACGTGGTAGGACCCACATGGAATTCAAATAAAAAAAAACAGAAAATAAACCATCCTTCTTTGAGCAAAGAAACGAACAAACAGATTGTACAAGAAATAATGATTCACAGCTGTTTTTGATTCTCGTTCGGAAAAACCCACACGCGTGTGGCGCCCAAACGCTCCTCTTCTTCCTTGTATCTTCCGTGCGTGACTGATACGTTCTCATGGCCTACATGTTGAACGAATCGAATGGAAAGGAAACATTCCTGCTTGCTTTTTGTTTGTTTGTTTAAAAGAGAAACAAAAAGGAAGTACATGTGCCCCGTTGATGTTATAAATCACAGCTTGATTCTAAGTCGCAGCATAAAATCGAAAAGAAAGGAATCAGGGCATTCCCTTATATGCGTCGCAGGTTAATTCATAAATAAAGCAAAACGAAGCTGCCTTCTGTTTTTACTCAGCGCAGGTTGGTAAAGTCTGTCTATACGTTTAGTAGTTGAGTAAGAAAAATAAAAGAGATTGACAAGTGCAGGTTGGGAAATTAAATCAAGGTCGCAGGTTGTGATTTTCCTAGTCGCCAGTTGCACCAAAATTATGGGTCGCAAGTTATTTCTTGCAAGCTGTAAATTCAAATTGCTTGGTCCTGGTTGTGCCATGTAGCCTCTTCTCTCTCCACCCTACCAATCTATATAATCAAATCAGCAGCAATTGGATCTATATCTCCTCCATTTTCAACAGTGCGAAACTCTTGCAAATTAATCTCAACACTTCTTAAAAGCTTCATTTTTCAAGCGAAGGTCATGTCCAATTTGTTTCATACCAATTAAAGCCTTACAAACTTGTAACATTCATTATTTAAAGCTCCCTTGATTATTTTTAATACCTTTTGATGAGAGTATTAAATTCTTAGAGTGATAGATAGAACCCTATATTGACAGTTATTATTTTTGGTTCTCTCTATATTTGTTGTTTCGAATCATTTATATTCGGAGTTGTAAGCAACCCTTTACAGTTTAATTTCTTAATAACAAGAATTATTCCGTGAATCTCCTTGTGTTTGTTTATTTTGTTTTCGAGTTTAATTTTCCACTGTAATTAATTTTAGAAAATAAAAAATATAGATTCACCTCCCTCTTATGTACCTTTCAGACCTAATAACAAATGTGAATTCTAGTTAGATCATGTGGTATTTCTAGGACAAGTTGTTTCTAGTAGAGAAATAGAAGTTGATCCGAAGAAAATAGAGATAATACTTAATTGGGAGGCACCAAGAAGTGTCACAGAATTAAGAAGTTTTCCAGATATGGCTGGTTATTATAGACGTTTTGTAGAAGGATTTTCAAATATTGTAGGACCAGTGACTAAGTTACTTTGAAAGATTGTGACTTTTCATTGAAATGAAGCAGCTCAAGAAAGTTTTGACGAATTGAAGCAGCGGTTGACCTCAACTCCTAACTTGGCTACTCCATCATGTTAGAGAGGTTTTGTTATTTATAGTGATGCATCTCACCAAGCATTAGAATGTGTTCTTATGCAACATGGAAGAGTAATTGCATATGCTTCAAGAAAACGAAGGCCACATAAAATTTCTTATCCGAATCATGATTTAGAGTTAGAAGCAATGGTATTTGCTTTGAAAATTTGGAGGCACTACTTATACAGTGAAATATTTCAAATTTTTACTGATCATAAGATTTTGAAGTATTTAATGATTCAAAATGATTTAAATATGAGACATAGACGATGGGTTGAACTTTTAAAAGATTATGATTGCACTATCGAGTACTATCATAGAAAAGCAAATACAGTGGAAAATGCCTTAAGCACAAAATAGTAATAGCAGTTTGTCAAGTCTCCAGGTACCTTCCCTACCATCTTTGATTAATTAAGGGCAATGAATATGAGTCTAGATATGAAGACTATTGGAGTGTTGCTTGCTACATTGAATATACGACCAGTGTTGAAAGAGAGGATACAAGAAGCCCAATCACATGATCCAAAATTGGTGGATATTATTGAAAATGTGAGGTGGGGGAAAGATATTGATTTTAGGCTACAAGATGATTGCCTTATGTGTGGTGATAGAATATGTATTACTTATGTTGATAATCTACATCGAGAGATTTTGAATGAGGCTCATAATGTACTATATGATATACCTCTGGAACAACCAAAATGTACCAAACTATGAAATTGCATTATTTGTGGCCTGAAATGAAAAAGGAAGTGGCATGATTCACAACGAAGTGTTTGACATGTCAACAAGTGAAAATAGGATATCAGGCTCCAGCCGGTAAGTTGCTTCCTTTTTCAGTTCCCGAATGGAAATGGGAGAGGATTACTATTGATTTTGTTATAGGCTTGCCTAAAACTCAGAAGGGAAATGATGTTATACGAGTTATCGTTGATCGTCTAACGAAGTCTGCTCATTTTCTACCTATTTTGGGGTTTTACACTTGATCATATAGCAAAGAGACACGTCAATGAGATTGTGAGATTTCACAGGGGTACCTATATCTATTTTAGTACCACTTTTCACACTCACACTGATGGACAATCAAAAAGGATAATTCAAACATTGGAAGGTATGTGGGGCTTGTGTACTTGAATTTAGAGATTCTTGGGATGAATGTATTGCTTTGATGGAGTTTATATATAATAATCAGTTTCATAGCAGTGTTGACATGGCACCGTATGAAACATTATAAGGAAGAAAATATGGAAGTCTATTATGCTAGGATAAAAAAGGTACGACAATCTTAGAGGGGCCTTACATTGTCCAAAATGTGCTTGACAAGGTAAACATCGTGAAGGAAAAGTTGAAGGTAGTTCAGGATCGTCAAAAGAGTTATGTTGATCAACATTAATGATAAATGGAGTTTCATGTTGGTGAAAACGTGTTTTTGAGAGTATCTCATTGGAAAGAAGTGATGAGATTCAGCAACAAAGAAATTAATTCCGTGATATACGGGGCTGTATGAAAATTCTTGAAATAATAGGACCATTAGCTTATAAGCTAGCATTACCTTTGGAGCTCTCCCAGATTCATAATATTTTCCATGTTAGTATGCTAAGAAGGTATCGTTCTGATCCAACACATATTTTAAAAGATCCTGAAATAGAGATTTATGAAAATGCGAGTTATGTGGAAGAACCCGTAGTAATTACAGGTCATGAGATCAAAAAGTTAAGGAGTAGGGAGATATCACTCGTTAAGGTATTATGGAAAAATCACTTTAGGGAGGAAGCAACGTGGGAGACCGAAGAGGATATGAGACGCCGGTATCCCTACCTATTTGAAATGGCATGTATATAATTTTGAGGACATAATTTTTTATTAGGAGAGGAGAGTTGTCACATTTATGTCCCAAAATACACACACATGCATGTTAAACATACATATAATTTTAATTTTATAGTATAAGTAATTTATAAAATAGTTAATAATTTTGATGTGTCATTCTGTGTAGAATGATATATACTTGGTAATTTAAAGTTGATTTTTAAATGTGCCAATGTGTATTCTGTGAATATTTATTTATGTCTTAAATAATAGTGTTTAGAGCATGAGTATTAAATATAATCATAAAATTTTAAAATTATAGTATTTAAATTATGGATTATATTAAAAATAAAGAAAAAAATGGTTAACTTGATCACCATGACATGGAATAGGTTTGGTACAAGAGCTATTAAAATAATAAAAATTTTAAAAGGAAGTCCAAAAATGTGGACGTAAAGTAAAGCCAAGGTTAATTTCGAGATTTGGTGGATGATCACACACGAACAGTTTGGACTTTTCTAATGCCAAACAAACAGTTTGTGTTTAGTCAAATTCGAGATTTTTTGGCAACTGTGGAAACCCAGTTTGACAATAAAGTTCAACAAATTCGTAGTGATCATGGAACTGAATTCTTTAATGTTGCCATGAATTCACTGTTATCTGATAAAAGGATTCTGCATCAGGCTTCTTGTGTTGGCACACCTTTTTAAAATAGTCAAGTGGAATGTAAATATCGACATCTTTTATATGTTGCTCGTGCCATTTGTTTTCAATTAGGCCTTCATATTCAATATTGGGATGAATATATTCAAACGGCTACTTACATTATCAATCGGTTTCCCACGCCTACTCTTGGAAATAAAACTCCGTTTGAATGTTTGTATGGTAAACTACCTGATTACACATAATTTCGTGTATTTGGTTGTTTATGTTACTCTTCTGTTCATGATACAGATAAGTTTAGTCATCATGCTATACGTTCGGTTTTCCTGGGTTATCCACTTGATCATCGAGGTTTCAAACTTTTAAATCTCACTACTAATGATATTTTTATATCACGACACATTGTGTTCCATGTAACTTATTTCCCATTTCATGATGCTACTTCAGGGATTTCTCAAACAGATCCACATCATTTACATCATTGGTTAGAAAATTCAACTGATTCTGACGTTCCTTTTGAGGTATCTCCTGCTCATTTAGATACTATTTTCCAGTCATCTCTTGTTCCTAAGTGTTTTACTTTGGACCCCGTGCCTACTTCTTTCTTTTCTGATTGGCATACTTTGCCACCTGATGAAGATAGTCTTGTTACTTTGTCACGTGATCATACTTTGGTCAATGATAGTTATGATTCTTTGCTTTGAAAGTCCAACAGAGATCGTAAGTCTCCTGTTTGGTGGACAGATTATCAGGTTAATACTGTACAAGGCTCTACGACTGTCAAATATCCTATGTCCAATTTTCTTTTTGTTGCTTCCTTTTCTCCTACACATGCTTTCTTCAGTCAGATTATTTAACATCATGAACCTAAATCCTTTGCTCAAGCAGTACGGGATCCACGTTGGATAGCAGCCATGAACAAGGAATTGGATGCCCTTGAATCTAACCACATATGGATTTTTGCTCCTCTTTCATCTGGTAAGCAAAAAATTGGATGTAAATAGGTGTTCAAGATCAAATACCCGTCCAATGGTGAAATTGACAGTTTCAAAGCTCGTTTGGTGGCCAAAGGGTATACTCAAGAACCTGGTGTTGATATCCATGACACGTTTGCTCCTGTTGCGAAAGGGGTTACTGTCAAATCAGTCATGGCTATTACAACTTCTAAGAATTGGCCTTTTTTCAACTGGATATTAACAACGCCTTTCTTCTTGGCGATCTTAGTGAAGAGATATATATGGATTTACCACAAGGGTATATTGTCAATTCTGATTATATGCATCTCGTCTAGCAGTTGGTTCACTCTATATATGGTTTACGCCAAGCCTCTCGTCAATGGAACAAGAAATTATCAGATTTTTTGTTGGTTCTTGGATTCACACAGTCTTTGGCAGATTATGCATTATTTACTCATCAATAAGGTGTTTTCTTTACAGTGGTTGTCATCTACGTTAGTGATATTTTATTGACTGGTAATTCTACAGACTTTATCACTTATATTAAAGATGCTTTACATGCCAAGTTCAGCATCAAAGACTTAAGGCAGGCCAAATATTATTTGGGGTTTGAGATTTCTCGGACAGATTCAGGTTTACTTTTAAGCCAACAAAAAATTATTCTCGACATGCTTGCCCACACTAATTTGCTTGATTCTAAGCCACTCTCTATTCCACTAGATCAACATACTAAACTCTTTGATAATATCAAATCTGGTGCCCTCGTCAAGAACCCATCTCTTTATCGAAGCCTGGTTGGCAAGCTCTTATAATTGACCCTTACTCGTCATAACATTTGCTATTTCGTTCATTTACTTAGTCAATTTATGCAAGCTACTCGTGACAAGCATTTAGCTGCTTTATTCAGGGTCCTTCGTTATTTGAAGTGTATTGTTGGCATGGGCCTTTTCTTTCCAGTTAACACGCCTTTGCGACTCAAAGGCTATTGTGATAGTGACTGGGAATGATGCACTATCTCTGGTCGATCAATCACGGGTTTCTTGTTGCAATTAGGTTCTTCTCTTATTTCCTGGTAGGCGAAGAAACAGACTGTGACTTCTCAGAGCAATGTCGAAGCTGAGTACCAAGTATTAGCCTCGACTACTACTCTAGTCATGTGGCTTAAGTATTTATTAGAAGATTTACATGTTCCTGTAGACTATGTTGTTGAAGTATATTATGATAATCAAGAAGCTATTGATATAACTAACAATCCAGTTCAACATGCTTGTACAAAATATATTGAGCTGGATTGTCACTTTATCAGAGAAAAGGTCCATGACGAAATTATTTTACAACAAAAGATTCCTAGCAAATTACAGTTGGCATATATACTCACCAAGGCAATTGGAGGTATTTCTCATTGGTTTATATGGTCCCAACTTGGTCTTCATAATCCTTGTTTGCCTCAAGTTTGTGGGGGGGGGGGGTAATACGGATAATAGTCCAGAAAAGCATATAATTGCATTGGTCAATTAAAGCCACAACATAAAGTTGCAATTACAAAGGCTATTGGCTTATAAATTAAGAAGGACCCCATTTTTTGGGTGTTTGTGTGTCTCTCCTCTTGGAGTGTATGTTTTGTCTCTCTTTTTGGAGTATTTTGTTATGTTTTTGTTTAGTCATGGTTGGGTTTATTTGGTGTTGGATCTTTTGATAACGAGTTTATTGATATTTTCGGTGATCTACAAAGCCTGCATCGAATCTGGGCAGTGGTGATTATTGCAAGAGCTCACTTTTCACAATTAAAGACAGTTCATCTTTCACGGGTTTACACTTTCGGCATGTCTATAGCTGGTATCCAGCATGTAGATAGCTAGGGTGTCTTCGGCATGTCTATAACTGGTGTCCAACATGTAGATAGTTGTGGTGCCGTTTCTTCAATCTCAGTTTATGCGATTGATGTTTTCGAACATTGGGCTAACAGTGGTTTTTATGTGATATGGTCAATTGCGATGTTATTATTTTCAGAGATGTAGGTTTAATTTGGATCGTTTGAGATGTATTTGATTTCGTTTTTAGCTTCAAGAATTTTTAAACTCTATGTACTAAACGATCAGGAAACAAATCATCTAATTATTTTTAGTATATTATTTGTTTTAGCACCTGATTGTATAGACAGTCGGGGATTTGTCCCAGCTCTACTATATTCAAATTAATGAAAACTTTTTGCATTTGTTAAAAAAAAGAAGGAACTGCAGACTGTTATATGGACTTAGGCTGTGCTCCCAAGTTTTTTATGAAAGAAGAGAACCGAAGAGAAGAGAAAGGAAAAGAAGAGAAGCAAAAAAATTTATTTAAGATGTTCCCAAGTTATATCTTGTAAATGAGAGAAAATTTTAAAAATATTGTTTTGGAGGGAAATATATTGAAAAGGATGTGAGAACTTCTCCCCAAATCATCCCATTTTTTGGAAGAAACTTTTGAGTGGAAAATTTTGAAATTTTCTCTCTCAATCTTTTCTCTTCTCTCCTAAAAAAACTCGGGAGCACGACTATGAAAGAAAATTATAAAAGTTTCTTTTCCGTTATTTTCTTTTCTCTCCTGATTTGAACTCGGGAGCAGAGCGTTAGTGTTGTAGTTGCCAACTGTATGATTTACTGTTTTGTTAGTTTGTTAGACTTGTCTGACTATAAATACTCGAGGACACTATGTATCAAAACAATTCAGTTAAAATACATTTCACACTCTTCTTCACCATTTTAACTAACTTCTCTTTTATACTCATAGCTGTAATTTTACAATTTTATTAGAGGTGAACGAAATTTCCAACAAATCATAAACCCACATCCAAAAATAGTTGTAATATATCTTGTTTTCATCTAATATACTGTATACTTTTACTAAAACCTTGAATGGCATCTCAAAATGAGAAAGATGAGAATTTACAAATGACTGTGCTGTTGAACGCTGAACCTGAGAATTATCAGGTTCCTGACCCTTTGCCTGCATTATCTTCGAAGTACTTGAATGAATCAGAATCGACTTTTAAGTCATTTCCAGATCTGTTGTGGTGCGATCATCTTAAATTTCTGCTACAACATTTTTTTGCTTTGATATTTGTCTTGGAATGACCTTACTTTTACTACTTTTGCTTTGGACATTTGTGTATGAGATGCTTATATGATCGAAACTAATTATCTGATAATCTTTTTGTAGCTCTTCTGGAATTCCATTCTCATCAGGAAAGCTATGTTTCCCATCTTCCATTTCATTATGCCCAGAAATAGTTTCATTAATCATTTCATTGTGTTGCAAGTTACTTCCAGACTCCGTTTCGGTAGATATCTCGTCTGTATCATTCTCGATGAGTGCCTCCTCCTCTCTGTCCAACACTAACTCCGTCGTCCAGTTTTCAGCGTCACTATCATCTGTTGCATCATTTTCAGACACATAGTCAATTCTATCACTAGACCACGCTGTACTCCCTTTCCGCCCAAAAATTAAAGTTTTGCCTTCTTTACTCAGTTCGGTCCATTTACTTAGGCCATAATGTTTATTCTCATTAGAAGCTTTGATCTGATACAGCAACCAGATGCATATGGCCAAAATCAGTGTGAATTGAAGGGCCTGCTTTACTCGTAACCCTCTAGGTTTCTGGTTCCGGCCAGTGGACTGGTAATTTGTCATATTACCTAAGAAAACAGAGCACAAGTAAGCAACTACACTACATATTGGTACACAAAATTTAAACCACAAAATGATGGAAGATATAGCACAAACTTATCGGCCTATGTCAGTTTATTGCACAAAAAGAAGGGTAGTATCATGTCTAACTTTGGAACTTTGGTTGGTACGCCTAACTATAATGCTAATACCTGATATTATTGTATTGTTTATAATTAGAAAAACAGATTGGCATGCATTAGGCATGAATCAGCTGATCAAGAAATATGGACTGATTAGCCGGTAAATTTCTAGACACGCGATACACCACTAAAGGGAATTTACTCGTGGCATCGATTATATCATATATGTTAAGATTAACCATAGTACATAAGGGAGGGGAATAATTAGATATAGGGAGGCAGCATAATGGTTCCCAAAAGAAGACTTGTATCTAATGACTACAAACAAAAGGAATAAATACAAGTTAAGATCAACAACAGTATCCATAAGAACATTCTGATCCTCTATAGCTTTACTCTTCTTAGCAGGACATTAATCACTACGCTTGACGGCATGAGTTGGAAAGAAATTTCAGGCATGTACACCTAAACAACCTAAAGAAACAGAGCAAAACCAAAGGAGAAACGAGAATTACAATATGATCATCTGAAATTCCTCTGCAGATAAGGTTAATATTATGTTTTATTATTCTATTTGATAAACCTTAAACTCAATATGAAGTTGAATTCTAAACAATAATAACTCCAACAAAACACCTTTCTTGGTAACCAGAGGATCACTTATTCACTTTGTTTAGTTTTGTTGCAACAACATACAAAATAGATGTACAGATAATTACACCAAGCACATAAAAGATCACATAACTGTTTCATAAACCTTATTATTCAGCCAGAAACAAGCACATACTGACAGTTATAGACAAAACCAAACAAATATTCTTCA
Organism: Apium graveolens; assembly: GCF_009905375.1. Taxonomy (NCBI): domain Eukaryota; kingdom Viridiplantae; phylum Streptophyta; class Magnoliopsida; order Apiales; family Apiaceae; genus Apium; species Apium graveolens. Next base: position 185,350,849 of record NC_133656.1, on the reverse strand, counting down.
AACACAGTTGAAATCACAAACATATACATCAAAAATTCCATAAAGATTGATAAAAGTACCTGGGCAGAAGAGAAAAGCAAAAACAAAAAAGAAACAATTACAAATTTTACCTTTTGTAGTAAACCTGAGTGGGTAAAGAATCTGTAATCCAATAAACAGTGAACTAAAAGCTCTAATTTAGGAAGAAAATAATTTTTTGGAATGTAAAAATATGGATTATCATCATATAGGAGTATTCTTTCCTTTTGATGTAGTCTTTGAGTAGTTTGAAAAAAAGCCCACTCTAGATGATGAAAACTCCAAGGGAGCGGTTTTATTATTATGTTACATTCCTATAATACCCTTGTGTCAATTTCAGGAAACAAGGGCTATGCAATTTGGTCAAGCTTGATAAAGGGTAGTTTGGGAATATTGCATGTAATAAACCGGCAACAGCCGCCTGTACAAACGGCTTCGAGTGTAATGACGTGGTTGACGTGCTACGAATTTTAAAATTTTAATTGTTCTTTAATATAGTATCCAATTATTTAATGACACGTTGATATCAATCATCTAAGTTTTGACTAAAAAGGATGGAATAGTGGGAAAGTTCAGTACTTTAACGGGGTCAACTACACACAGTGATATTACAAGTACAACTCGGATTATTATTTATGTTTTCTTTTGTCAGAACTCTGATTATTATTTTATTTAGAATTATATATCATAAATTAACTCTTCCAAGATAATATTAATTTTAACATTAAATATTTAATCGGTTAGGTTGGTACAGTTTGTTGTGCGGATCAGAAATTCAGATATCAGACCTGCGATCAAGGGTAATTAATGGAATTTATATATTTTTTTAAAACCTTAAAATTTAATTTATAAGTATTTTTCTAAGCAATTAGCAAAAGTATTAGAATAATATATTGAAATCATTAAAATTCAAAGTGTTTAAACGACACAAATAGTGACATCATAGTAACAACCAACAATGACAATTCGGACAAACAAAGGGACCTAAGAAACTACACAAATAAAAGGGAAACCACGCATGAGCTTAGAATTAGGTTTAAAACGTGGTGTGCATGCTTCCATAATTTACACCCCGAGTATTTTATTTTTAATAGTTATTTGTTAGAAAATTAATTATTTATTTATTCGTATTAGTGTTTATTAAAAACATAAATAGAAATTGTGGTTGTCCCAAAACGGTAGAATTGCAGAGAAATAAATTTAATGTAAACGTAGATATATATATACCCGGCGACGAGGTATAATTATTGATAGAGTAAATTTTTCTTTTAAAAAGAGCATATAAAGAGTCTGCAGTTACCAATTAGGAGGAAGATCATATTTGTAATAATGAAATTCATAAAAAAACAATCCTTTTTTGTTATTTCAAATTTAAATTTTAGGTAAATTATGAGTAGTACTCTCTTGGTATTAGTTTTTCTGAATGATATTAATTTACATTTTAAATTTTACATAAATTATGCTTATTTTCTCTTTCTTTATTTTTATTTAAATTAGTATATTTCATTTACTCGAATTATAGTTAGTACAATATCTAAAAATATTAAAAAAAACATGAATAAATACTCGTAATTTCTTGAATTAGTTTAAATTAGGTAAATGGATGTTATTTCTCTAATCACCATGATATTTTTTTTGCTTATTAATTTTTATTTATTCAAATTTTTAATAGTAAAAAATTATAATATTTTTTCTTAAAAAAAAAGATAAGAGAAAATATATTACTAATGATACCTACATTCTCCAAATAAGATTCCTACTAGCTACTTACAATATGGGCCTTTGGGCCATATTCTAAGTACATTCTAATTCCTAATAGTTGGGCTTATACGTCTTCTTGGTCTTTCTACTTGGGCCTTTGGTCCAACAGAAACAAATTCCAGGTAGTTAGAATCCCCCACTCTGAATTGCAACATGAACTTGAAGATGCCCCATCATTAGCAGCTTCCGCATACACATTTTCTTCAACAACTGCCTCTATGTCCACTTCAGTCATCATTGTCTAGCTAACATCCGATCGAGCTGATACTACTCTGCTTTTAGTTTGGTTATGGGATGTTGGTTGTTCAAGTGGCATGCGTGAACATGCACTGCATATTTTATTTTCTACATTGGTGAATAGTACAAGATCTTGTTAAGGCATTACTCTAACACCTCCTTCCTTTCTTATTCTTGACCAATGGATAAAATCTCTGATTATGATCTGCTCTGGAATCCAGACTATATAGCTTCAGTTTCAAAAGCTATTAAGCTGGAGGTCTTTTTTCTTGTTAATGAAATTTATTAACAAAAACAATTGTTACTATAAAAAACGCGCAGTTTTTCCATTTAGTTAATGACTAGTCATTAACATATATATTAGAGAGCTAGTGACTCATGTTTACCGTTTGATTAAGAGAGGTTAACTTAAGAGAGGCTGATAACTGATTATTAGAGGATGAATGTGTTCGCGCCCAAATAATTAAGTTGTTCTTGTCGAAACTATCTCTAATTTGCACTGAATATGAGAATGAGAATGACACGCAGGGACTGATCATATCATTGGACTTAAAGTAAACCTAATTCCAGGCAGTTAGTCCAGTTCATTTGAGTAAAAAATTCGAAACTAAATTTGTACTTGATATAGGCGGGCTTCAATTCAGTTGGTGCTTCAATGTGGGCTCATTAGCCTGCTAATGGAATGTATATTTTAATGTTCCGTACAAGACTCTGATTACTAAGCTACATGCATAATTAACTTAACATAACTTCGTCATTTTCTCTCTTTTTCGTGCTTAAAAGGCCTCTTCTTTTATAACTAACCCACCAGTTCATTGACACATTTGTGGTTTTGGATTGATTTAATCCTGCATGCATAAGGTTGCTAATATAATAAATGCCTTTAATCATTGCATATTCACACACCAAGTCAAAAGTGGGATTTGTTTTTTGTTTCATGGCTTCTTATCTTCATTCAAATTTACAACTGGCCGGTCATGCATATAGAAATGTTTAGTACTGATCCCGTGATCAGTGATGTCGGCAAACTATCTGTCTACATAAATTTTCGGTGAATACGTGTAATTTCCTGTATTCATGTTAATTTTCACTATTAAACCTATTTACTTAGATTTATAACGGACAAATAATTACATCCATGAATTACCCGAACCCGGGCCCATATTTAACTATTTATTTCATATTAGCATAAATCCCGTGCGATATACGGGTTTCCATTAATATTTTAAAATTTTATTTATCAAATTATATTATATTTTTAAAATATTTATATAAATATATAATGATTATAAATTTATAATAAAAATAATAGAATAACATGTGGTTGTAATTTAGTAGAATAAATAGACTATTTCTAGTAGTTTAGCAGATATGTAACACTATTATTTATATCTTTTAATAATATGATAAGTTGTATTCGTAGTTTAGTAGGATAAGTATACTATATTTAGTAGTAATTTAATAATTTAGTAGTTTATTAGATATATAACACTATTTATCTATTTTTATAATAATCAAAATTAGGGAATTATCGTTGAACCGAACCGTGTTACCAAACCGTGGAACCAAATTATCTTTATTTCGGCTATTATAATATAGTATAGATAAAATACGATACACTAATCTGCTACTAGAAGTACTGGCGCTACATCTTCCTAATTCTTTATCCTAACAAGATTAGGAGTCTAGAAGATGGCCGTGCTTTTGAGAAATATTTGTGGATTACAGATTTTAATATAATTAAAGTTATTAAGACCAAACAATGCTTAATTAGACGGTACTGCATTTCAAAATGCACAACCGAAAGCTAGGAAAGTATTAGTTTCCTACATTTATTATAATATTATGATTATAGTTTGTTTTCCACAATGCATATCATAATTTTCCACAATATGTGCAGTGTGTGTATTTATACCTTCCCCCCTGCATCTCACTTCTAAACCAACAACCAAATTATTTCACTCCCAAGATAAGGCACATTACACTTTATTTTCTGTAAATATGGAAGTAGAAGAATGTTCATCACTTGTAGCCAAAAAGTTGTCCAACACACTAAGCATACTTTTTTACATGCTAAAGAAAGGCTTGTCAAAGAGCAAACTAAGACTAATTGATCTTCATATCATGCTTAAACAACAAAAGCATGCAAGCAATTCCATGAGCAGCCTAATGCTCCACCACCACTATGCTGCCTCCTCCGTTTGTCGCTCCACAGACGTGGCCATGTCATTCGTCTCCCCTCGAAAAGAGTACGAATTCAGCTGTAGCAATACGCCTTTGATTCGCAGACGTAACAAACATTATTATCAGTACCGTCACAAGTACAACCATCAAAAAGTGTTTAGTGATTATGGAAGTGTGGAGGCGTCGCCAGCAATTAGTCTGCCGGGGTTTGGAAAAAGTCCTGGCACGGTGAGGCAGCCCAGGGTGTCGGATTCGCCATTTTCGATGAAATCAGAGGAGAATACGGATCAATTGGACAAGGCTGCTGAAGAATTTATTAAGAACTTTTATAAGGAGCTGGAGAAACAAAAGAGCATGGCACAACCGTTACCTTACTACACGAGGGTTCGATAATGGTGTGATTTTAATGTTGTACAAATTTCATCTTCTTTTCCTTCGATGCAATCTTAAATTTTGTAAATAAATAAAAACTTATATATGTGGGGTTCAGTTTTAGCAACTCTCATATATGTTCTTCGCATGCATATTGTCAATTTAGTTGAGAAATTTTCTATAAACTACTTTGCAAATTAGATAACAAAAATAGTTTGAAATGACTCAACAATAAGATTTTTGTTAATTTTATAATCAATAATGGGTGTCCATCTTATATATCACTGTTGGATTTTAACAGATGATCTTATATATCACTGTTTAATTTTAATCCATGATATTAAACAACTCTTTGAGATACAAGATATTATTGAATTAAGTAATAATGATATCATAATCTGATTAGTTATGTTTTAGTGACTAAATTTTGAGTGACTAGTAGAAAAAGTTAATCATGAACGGTTGTCTCTAGATTTTCTGAGTACCCATTTTCCAACTTATTTGGTCACCAACTTCTAAATAATCGAGTACTCCGAGTGAAACTGGTAACATGAGCAAGCACAATGTAATTATGAAAGGTCGTTGTCCGCTCTTAAAATACGCCTTCTCCGTTGATGAATATATTGGCATTGACGTGACTTGTTGTTAGAATATAGATTTTGAATATATGTCTTTTTAGAGTTTTTCTGTTTTGGGTCTGTTTTTCGGATTTTTTTTATTATAATCACCTAAAAAGTACTATATAAATTTTCTAGAGCATAAAATAAATGTATGCTATAATTTGTATCGTAAAGATTAATAAAAAAAAAAATTTCGGCCTATTTGTGTTATTTTCTTACATTTACTATAATCTTTCTTTCTTCCGTTGTAACAAACTAGTATCAAGAGCCTAGTTCTAATTCTAGGGTTTGAATTTCGGTTTAGGGAGAAAGATGTCTGGAATGTCTAATGATATAAACGTGAAGGTCGACAAATTTACTGGGAGAAATAGTTTCAATCTATGGCAAATCAAGATGAGTGCCTTGTTAAAGCAACATGGGATTTGAACGTCGTTGAACTTGAAATCGGCTGCTTCTGGAAGCGTTGAGATGGCCAATCTCGAAGAAAAGGCACACTTAACAATTTTGTTATGCCTTGCAGATAATATTATTACTGAAATCGCGGAGGAGGATACCGCGTCTGGTTTATACTTGAAACTTGAAAGTCTCTACATGACAAAGTCTTTGACAAATAAGTTGCTTCTGAAGCAACGTCTGTTCAGTCTGCGTATGCAGGAAGATATGCCTCTTCGAGATCACTTAGATCGGTTAAACACAATTTAATTAGAATTGCGTAATATTTATGTTAAAGTTGAAGATGAGGATGCTGTTTTAATTCTGTTAGTTTCTTTATCATTATAGTATGTGAATTTTGTGCAATCGTTTATTGATGGTAAGGATATTATTTCTCTAGAGGAGATTATATATTCTCTTCATTCTAGAGAGCTGCGCCATAAGGCGGCTGGTACAAGTGCAGATAATCAGGCTGCGGGGTAGTTAGCCAGCGGGAGTACCGGACAGGGAAAGTCAGAGAAGTACAAATCCAAGAAACCAAATGTGAAGGGTTCTAAATCTAATGATGTCTACATTTATTGTAAAGAGCAGGAGCATTGAAAATCTGACTGTCCCAAGAAAAATAAGCAACAAAATAAATTGGCGGGTACTGTTGTTGGTACTACTGCTGTAGCTGGTGATAATTCTGAATAATATATTGTTCTAGTTGCGGTTAATCACACGCATCACTCTGATGTGTGGATTCTTGAATCTGGAGCGTCTTGCCATATATGTACACGCAGGGAGTGGTTCACAACCTACGAGCATGTAGACGGTGTAAAATTTTTTATGGCTAACATTATTGTTTGTGAGGTGGTTGGTATAGGTTCGGTTAAACTTCGGACATGTGATGGTAATTTTTGCACATTGAATGATGTTAGGCATGTTCCACTAATGACGAAGAATCTGATATCTTTGAGTATTTTAGATGTAATATCTCCTGTGATTTTTAGAATAATATTAATAAAATAATAATAAATTAAAAGGATTATAATTTGATAAAGATTAGGATTTAAAATTGTATTAGACTAACGGACCTAAAATTTTGATCAGACTCTAATATAAATAACTTGTAGGTTAAGAAAGAGGGTTTTGTACCATTATAAATATATCTTATTCGTTTTCCTTATTTTTTATATCAAAATTTGTAGGGCACTTATACATAAAAATCATCAATTTTGTAAAATTCATAGAAAATTCATCGCAAATCGGAATTCGTTGATTTTGGACTTTTCAGAAAGGTCTTTTAGTTATCTTCAATTTTCATGTTTCGAGTTTTTCGAAAAACTCCGTTTAGAGGGTTAAAAGGGGTAAATTTACATCTGGTTAGAATTTGAGGTAAGTCTTCTATCGATCTTGCTAGTATTTTCAAAATTGTGTGACATGCGTATATATTCGATTATCAAAATTTGGGTTAAGTAATAATATATTTGAAAATAATATGTGTTATAGTATATGTATTATTGAATATGCGTGGTGTCGAGACAATAATTTTGGATCTTTGATTTGTGTCATGGTTTGTGAAAATATCGAATAAAAACTTAAGACCGTAATCATCGGATTGTAATGACATTTTTCTGAAAATTTAGGATCGTTATCACCAGGTTGTTGTAGTTGTGACATGGATTATGGATTTTGAATTATTGTTGTTTTTGCGCTATGTGTATCGTATATATCAAATAAGAATAAGAATGTATATCAAAAGTGTTTGTTTCGTATATTATATCATATAAATCATCGTATTTTGTTATATATGTACGTGTTACTTGGCCTACTAGTTGGATCGATTGTTTTTTTGTTGAGCTGTATAGCTCATTACTTACAATTTTAGGTTTCATCTGAGATTCGAGTTGAATAGCACTAGAATTCGAGGAATTAGAATTGGAGTAGATTGACATTTGGACTTCGTTAGTTGCACTTTTGTAATAATCACCTTTATAATAGATTTTGAATTATTAAATTGTATTTTATTTCAGTTTTGATTTAGAGTTCATAGTACGGAAGTGCGGACAGTTACATTAGAAAACAAGGGTTTCAGTTTTAAAGGTGAATGTGGGGTTCTGCATGTCTGCAAGGGTTCTGAAGTGATTCTGAAAGGTGTTAAACATGGTACCTTATATTTTCTTCAAGCTTCTACGTTAACAGGTTCTGTTGTTGTTCATCTTTTGAGATTGAAAAGGAAAACATGACCAGGTTATGACACATGAGGCCCGGTCTGATGTGTTTAGTTTAAATCTAACCGCAAGCGTACGATGTCTATTGCTAGTACAAAGTGGCAAGTGCAGGTCGTATCCACAAGGAGACAAGTTTTATTAATTTCGACTCAATTACTATAGATTGTTTTAAGAGGAGAACGATTGTGTGAATAATATCTTAGTAACTAAGAACTGAAACTAAATTAACACTAAACTATTAGATGCTAAACAAGGAATAAGAAACCTAGGGTAATCAGGTCCACCATGCTCACACAATGACTGTCTTCTAAACTAAAGTCACTAAAGTGGTAATGTAACTAGAGTATGTTAATTTCTCTCAAGTATCAACACTTTCGAAACACGCTTACACATCAATAACTTTTAGTAATTCAATTAATCAGGCAATTAAAGCAATTGTTAATCTCTTCCGAGCATTAACGCTCTCAGAAATCCAATGATGCTCATGCTCTCACTTTCAATTATGTTAATTGTATGTGTGCCTCTAGTGAGTAAAATCTCCCAATCTATTACTCCTATTTGCATGGAATTAATTCATGATATCGGCCGATTATACAAATTAATAATTAAAACATAATCAACTAGAATTAGCCATGATCAATAAAATCACTGTGAAAATCACGCCAATGTTATCATGCAAACATGGTTTCCCCTCTATGCCATAGAAAACGACTACTCACTAATAATTAAACAAGTAAATCAACTAAGATAATAAAGAAGCATAATTAAACTAAATAGAACACATAATAAAATCAGATAAGAAAACCTGTGATATTCAATCTTGTCACGACACCAAAATCCATGGCTTTTTTCTCAGTATATAAAATCCTCACTATTCTATGTGTCTAAACTTTTTAATAATACGTATCTGTGTCTAAGGATAATAATAAAATATGATGGTCTATCTAATAATAAACGTATTTTATTATTCTAATCAAATTACAAGGGAGACTTCTAAACCGAATAGGATTTCTTTGTAAAAATTCGTTGCTCTCTATTTTTCTGTGTTTCTGGGCTGCTCCAGATGGATTCTCCTTACTGGAAAATCTCTGAATTAAATAGAATTTCGTGGACTTCGCATGGACTGTTAGATCATCAAAATCAGACTTATGGATCTCTAGATACAGCCCAAACAGTATTTGCATCCCATGTAGTTCAATATTACAAATTTTCTTCTATTTTCACTCCAAAATATGACTTTTTGCTCCAAATTCTTCCCAATCTAGAATTTTCTTGTAACCTATAATAAAACATCAAATTCTATCAGATAAATATCAAAATTATTGCATAACTCAATAAATATGAGGACAAAATCATCTAAAATATATATAAAAATATATTTTATCGCGGTCACATGAGTGAAAGGGGGATGAAAATCCTGTCAAAAACTGATCTTCTTTGTGATCATAAGTTCATAGGTCTTGAGTTTTGTGAACATTGTGTTTTTGGAAAGCTACATCGTAGCAAGTTTTCTAAAGCAACACACAGAATAAAAGGCACACCTGATTACATTAATTCTGATTGTTGGGATCCTTCCCGGGTGGAGCTTTAGGGTGTCACGGTTTTTTGTGTCAATGATTGATGATTTCTCAAGAATGACTTGGGTGTTTATCATAAAGCATTAAAGTGAATCCTTTAAGATTTTCAAGCAGTGGAAGGCGTTACTGGTGAATCAAACAGGGAAAAAGATTAAGAGGTTGTGAACTGATAATGGCCTAGAATTTTACTCGTCTGAGTTTAATGAATTCTGCAAGAATGGGGGATTTCTAGATATCATACATTCATAGATACATCACAACAGAATGGTGTAGCAGAACGTATAAATCAGACAGTTCTGGAGAGAGCTAGGTGCATGTTCACTAATGCTGGACTAACTAAAAGATTCAGGGCAAAAGCGGTTAGTACACCATATTATATGATTAATCGTAGACCTCACATAGGTATTCATCTCATAAATCCTATTGAAAAATGGTCTGGTAAGCATGTTAATTACTCTGATTTAAGAGTTTTTGGTTGTATTGTCTACTATCATGTAAATAAGGGTAAATTGGAGCCACGAGTTAAAAAGGGGGTATTTGTAGGCTATAGAGATGGGGTTAAAGGTTATAGAATATGGTCTCCATATGAAAATAGGGTTATACTGAGTAAATGTAGTCTTTGATGAAAATTCTATGTTTAACTCTACTGTGAAATCTACTGTTGTTTCAGAAAGTGGTGGTGTTAAAAAACATGTGAAGCAGGGAGTTACTCAAGTTGAGAGTGAACCCCAACAGAAAGTTCAACAACAATCAGAATCAGAACCATCAGTTTCATCAATACTAATAGTGAACCAACACAGTTTGGCTCTTGATCGATCAAGGAGAGCTAATTATTGGGTGCCTCCAAGAAATATGGTTTTGAAGATATGGTGGCATATGCACTACAAGTTGTTGAAGAGGTAGATCATAGATCTGATGATCCATCCACTTACAAAGAAGCAGTTACATGTACTGAGTCTACAAAATGGTTTGCTGCAATGGGAGAAAAAATTGAGTCACTTCAGAAAAATAAGACTTGGGAATTGGTTAAATGGCCTCGAGACAAAAAGATTGTCACTTGTAAATGGGTCTACAAGAAGAAGAAAGAAGAAACATTCGTTGAGGGTATCAAGTACAAAGCTTCGTTAGTAGCTCAAGGGTTCACTCAAAAAGAGGGAGTAGACTATAATGAGATTCTTTCGCCAGTGGTTAGACATGCTTCCATCAGGGTGCTACTAGAAATAGCTGCACATCAGAATATGGAGCTTGAACAACTCAATGTGAAGACAACTTTTCTACATGGAGAGCTGGAAGAGGAGATATACATGACTCAACCATATGATTTTTAGTTTTCTGGTAAAGAAGACTATGTTTGCGAGTTGTTAAAGTTCTTGTATGAACTAAAGCAGTCTTCGAAGCGGTGGTACAAGAATTTCGACAGCTATATGATAGGTATTGGCTATACCAGGAGTCTATATGATTGTTGTGTTTATTATAGTAAGACAGCAAATGATTCTTTGATTTATCAGGTCTTGTATGTGGACGATATGTTGATAGCTGTAGAGAACAAGTCTGATTTTTAGAAGTTGAAGGGTCTTCTTAGTGCTGAGTTTGAGATGAAAGATTTGGGTGCAGCTCGAAAAATTCTTGGAATGGAGATTTATAGGGATAGAAGCAAAATAAAACTCTTCTTATTGCAGAAATGATACATTCAAAAGATTTTATCAAGGTTTGGCATGTCTACAACAAAGCTCATAGATACTCCTAATGTTGCAAATGCACATATGTCTGTTGCTTATGCACCTAAGTTTGCTGAGCAGAAGGATTACATATTTTGAGTTCCCTATGCTAGTGTAGTAGAGAGCTTGATGTATATAATGGTTTTTAATAGACCCGATCTTGCACAATCAGTCAGTGTTGTTAGTAAGTTTAAGGGTGATTCAGGCAAGGAGCATTGACAAGCTGTGAAGAGGGTTTTTCGGTACTTTAAAGATACGTCTGATGTGGGTCTCATTTATGGAGGCGATACAGGGTGTTTGGTGACAGAGTTTTCAGACTCTGATTATGCTGGAGATGTTGACAGTAGATGTGACGCCCTCAATCTCGGGGTTAGGAAATGAGGAACCACACACCAATATACTAATACCATAATAGCAGAAAAGTAATAAACCCCGATACTAACATGATCTAAACAGGATAAATTATGAGACAAGATTACAACTACCAACCAGAAAATAATATTATTACAACCCAAAATATAAATGAATTCAATTAATTCGATTCCGACTTGGAATCGACAGATAACCCAAAAGTATATGATTCAACTATTACATTTCCCACCATCGCTTACTCACACAGCATCAACCTGATCTGGCATCTGAAATCCTACAACACGGTAGTGACCGCCAGGATCGCTCTTACGAGCAGTGCGCCTAAGGCTGGCCATCTTCTCGCTTAACTGCCATGGTTAGATCAAAGCAAATAAATGAGCAAAGACGCTTAGCAAGTAACTATATAGCAGTTATAAATATCAACGTAAACAACGTTAACTTAGGCATTCTATTTTTGCATAAAACTGAACTAGGTGGCAGTATTCTTTTAACGGCTAGGTAAAGGCTTTGAAAAAAATCCAGGCTTTCAAGATTCAAAGTTTGGGAGAAAACTGACATTCATCACAAATCAACAACAAGGCTCTCAAGGAGTTTCTCATTCCAAAGGAAACAGTCATTCAAGCTTCGGGGATCAATAACAACATAAAGTGACAGGGTTCTCGATCAAATTTCCACTACTCTGAGGAAGATACTACTCATTCTATTCATTTCAAGTAATTAAGCAAGATGTTTTATCAAATATATACATTACTCTTTTTATAAAACATTAAAGAACCCTTGATTGGAATATCCATTTTTCAAATATAATACGGGTGATCAGCCCGTACTGACCTCCATCCGGTCATTAAGGTGCCTATGGCATTATTTCAGCCTTATAGTGGACTAGCCCCGCTAGCCTCTTATATAACTGGATTAGTCCCATTAGCCTCTTACGTCTCTATCCAATCTTCAAGGAATTCATTTGGAAAACCTTTACGTTGGAATACAAGTAAGTTTATCTAAATTCAGTTTTAACATTGTCGATAAATGAAATCAATTGGACTCTTTCAAGTCGAAAGTCATTCTTAAGTTCAATTTAAGAATTCAAGGAAAGTGAATAAATCGAAAATAAAAGGGGATCATAAGTTAACGATATTGATCAATCGTTGAACAAGGGTATAAGTTTGCAATAAGGATAGTTTCAAAGAACGATACGTAACAAGGTATAAGGAATAATAGGGCATCTCGGTTAACAAGATATAACATGTGAAAAGTTCATAAATCTCTTTTTAGGGTCAAGGATTAATAAGATATAGGGATAGGGTAACAATTTCTAGAAACAAAGGGGGTTATTGTTAGGGATCGTCATATAGACTTATAACGAGCTTATTACAAGGAACAATTTTAGGATTTCTCAAGAATCAATAACAAGTATAACAAAGAACTTTCATTCTATCATGGCATCAGTAATATCCTCTCTATATCAATTCATAATAGAAGCCAGAGTTACTTGCCTCAAAAGTTTTCCTGCTTTACGGAACCGGGGCTACTGCCACCTACGACCTTCTTTCCTTTACTATCTTGAATGCTTCCGCTATCCAAATCTACAATATAACATAAAACCCTAATTAGATACTCAATCAACTCTCGACATTTCTCAGAACATCTAATGTTTACCCCAATCGTAATAACACTTTACTTAGTGCTCACAAACATACTCACATAGCACATAATACGATATGCTTATAAACTCTTTATAGTATTGACCATAAGTCCTTTCGATCGACTCTGCAATATGCACTTATCATTTATGCAAGCAAACCCTACTTAACATATAACCACTTAACATCAAACAATTATCCCTTTCCCTTTTTATCAAAATTCGAATCAACACAACATGATAAAATCAAACAAATCTTTTATAAAACCAACATGCAATCACTTAACATTACATGCATACTTCTAGATTAAAATCCCAACGAATTATCAACTCAAACTCAAACTTAAATACACCATACAACCAAAATCATGAATCATATCAATTAATCAAGTAATTCGAACTATTTTCTTTTCTAAAATCCAAGCATCATTCGACCCTATTCAACCAAAACAACAAGCAACTAACCAACTTGGCATGCAAGGTCAAAAACCAAGAATCACACTTATTCTAAATCAAAAACACTTGATTATCAACCATTTAAACCATATCCTTTGAAAAAAATGAAACTAAACACAAATTTTAAACTAAAATTTAGAATGCATTCATAATTTTCAACATGCACACTCTCAGGGGGAAGGGAGGGAGATATATATAAAACATTTCAGGGGTGTTTTGGTCATTTGCAAAATCCCTCTTCCTTTTATTCTATTTTTGATTTACAAAATAATTGTAATATTGCAATTTATCCCCATTCCACTCACAAATAATTAAACCTTTTAATTTATAAACTAAAACATAAAATTAGCTCCTCACTTATATTTTAAGTAAATTTTTAAGCGAAGAGATTATTGATTATGGATTTTACAAATAATCCCAAAATAATATAATTACACTTCATAAAATCATTTTAAAATATTAGATCATCCAAATAAATCCAACTATCACTTTTAAAAAGTCCCTTGGACTATTTTAAGAATAATAAAACAAATCTCGCACCTTGATCACATATCTATAATTTACAAAAATGTTTAAAGATCAATAAAATCCTTATAAATCCTTTTAAAAACATTTAAAATTCCAAAGATCTCATATTTGAACACGCATACATCAAATAACATGCAACACGCATACATCAAATAACATGCAAATACACAAGATCATCAAATATATTTCACATTCGCACTCTTAAACACCTTAATCCCTTTTACAAAACGAGTTCCGTTCAACTTGACGGCCCAACAACACAACTTAAGCCCTTAGCTGACTCATCAAACTGGAACGAGTTACTTTACGTTCCCAGTTACTATTATACAACAATGATAAGAAAACCACAAAATCATTTAATCTTTTATTTATTCACATAAATTCACAATTATAGCACAAACTATACTTTATTCACTTAAATACATCGCGAAAATCCCAAACACTACAGTAGAGGATCTATGACTGGTTATACTTTTATTCTGGGTGGTTCAATTGTCAGTTGAAATGCTACTCTACAACTTACAGTGACTTTGTCTACTACAAAAGCAGAGTACATAGCATTGACAGAAGCCGCAAAAGAAGGAATATGGTTGAAAGGTCTGGTCAGTGATTTGGGTCTACATCATGATCAGGCTACAGTGTATCGTGACAATCTAAGTGCAATCTGTTTAGCCAAGGACCAGGTCCATCATGAGCGGACATAGCACATAGATGTAAGATATCATTCTCTGAGAAGTGAGAAGAAAATCAAGTTGATCAAAGTGGGTATTGTTGATAACCCATCTGATATGCTCACCAAGCCGGTTTCACATAGCAAGTTTCAATATTGTTTGAACTTGCTAATTGTTCGGAGTTGTTAATTTCCCTTTAAGGGCAATATCTAAGGCATATGAGTTTAGTCTGGTACATCTGACATTATTATGGTGCATCTGGTACATCTGTTTTTTTTAGTGGATTCAAGTTAAGGTGGAAATTTGTTAGATAATGCATAGAATCTGTTTTTTAGAGAGTACTGTATAAACTCTCGAGGGCATAACCTAAACATATGTTGTAATTTGTAACTTTAAAATATCAATAAAAATTTATTTTCTACATATATATGTCTTTTTTATTGCTTCGTTGTAATACTTGTAATTGAGACATTGTTTTTGAAAAATAATTTGACTGGTTTCTAAACAATCCATTTCGGTAGTAGTACTTAACTTAACATATCAAGTTGGTTTATATTAGTACAAAATAAATAAATTCCGAGTTGTTACTGAGGAGCAGCTCCCCTAGTTCACCGCGCACACATGTATTATATCATTACAAATGAGATTAAGGTGATTCCATGTTTAACATGTTTTTCGTGCTTAAACTCAAATAATCTTAAATGAGACTCAAAAGTAGGATATTTCTATTTTTCTATTAAAAATAGTAATACAATTAAACCTCGATGAAGTAATAATCGATAAAGTAATAACCTCACTAAAATAATATTTTTCTCCGGTCCCAACATAATGGACACAGTGTATTTTTACTCCCGGTAAAGTAATAAACTTGCTAAAATAATATTTTTTCTTGGTCCCGACCCTATTTATATTATCTTAAAGGCTACTATTGCCCTTATAACTTTTACCCACTAATTCACCCATGATCCGTGATTGATGACCCATTTAATGTTTTTACACATAAAACTTTATATTATACACATATTTATGATTTTTTACATTTAAATCCATTTAACCCATATAGAAACTAAACTTACATATCAATCTATACACCTAAACCGCTCCCTAATTATAGAAACTGAATATTTTGAATTTTTTTTGAATTGTATTCTTTCTAAACATAGTAATGCTGTTAAAACTTGACAACCCACTGATTGATAATGCTTATACGTGAAATCAATACATTCTTGATTCATCATCTGTCCGAATCAATTTTTTAAAATTCAAATTATTATGTATATTCTTGATTCTTAAATACTCATCCACCCCATATATAAATTCGGTATCTTTTTTCTGATTTGTTTCTATTTTGATTTTTATATTATTTTTATATATTCATATGTACTCATATTTGGGTGATTTATGCATATAAAAAATGATGATGAACCATAAATCAATTACTTTGAAAAGTGTTAATTAAGGTATGTATGTATGTATATATATATATGTGTGTGTGTGTGTGTGTATAAATGTTATTATGTGTTACTTGGGAAAAGATCTTCAAATTCTTTGTTTATATACATCTTTTATTAATTTTGTTTGACTTGTGCAGAAAGTAAATAAATAAATACAACAGGTGAATAATTTGATAATATGGACGAGTTATGTATATGCTTTTACGTTTATCTTGATATGTACATACCATAGAGGAGGTATTTTATAATGATGATGATAATTAGTGATTTTGCCTATGATATTGTTTTGATTAATTGTGTCATGTAATCAAGATATGTTCACCAACTATTTGATCTGCTGTCTCAATGAAGAGCTTATAATCTGACAATATATATTTATTTTTGTGCAGAAAGTGAATGAATTGATAGTAGTGGTAAATAATTTGATACCATGGATGAGTTATGTGTATAAATACATTTAAGTTTATCTTGATTTGTACATGGTATATGATTGATTTTTACATTCATATTCAGGTATTTTAAAATGATGACGGAGGTTAGTAATTTTGCCTAAGATATTATTTTGTTTAATTGTGCTTGATAATCAAGATATGTTCACCAACTGCTTGATCTGGTGTCTCAATGAAGTGCTTTTTTATTATGTTTATTTATTAGTAAACTACTACCACGTCCTGTTATCTTTTATGAACTTATTAGAGATGAGTCAGGCTAGTTGGAATTTTTTTATTATGAACTTGACACTGATTGTGGGTTGCTGAGATGAAATGGAAGGTAATCACACATTGATATAACGTTTCGCAGTTATGTTATGTCTTCTTTTTAATTCTTTCAAGTATTAAATTTTCATGTTGATAAATACTTTCACGGGAGGCGTATATTGGATACACAACTATAATAGACACACAACTATTATATACTCTCCCTGCTGTTTTTCTTTTTTCACTCATGTGTTTTCAAACTGCAGTATATCCTATCCTATGTATAGAAGCTAAATACATTATATTTCATCATTGCTTACAGAATACAACATTTATTAGCCTACCACTGAAGACTTTAAACCAGCCTGTTATACCACTTATTTTTTAGGGCAGCCACTATTTTGCAAGATATTCACCTGAGAAAGTGTTGCAGTTGTTGATAACCTTTGTGTTACATGCTTATTCTTCATTTAATATTTTCCAGAAGCTTTGAACTATATACTAAGTCTTCCATATTATCTCACTACATGCATCTTACTTTCTTCTAGACAGTTGACCACATTATTACAACTTTTTATTTCATATAGACCAGAACCTTCCTCACTACAAACTCTGTTGTGTGAAACGGAACTTGAAATTACTACCACTTGATGTAGAGCTTTTGTGTGCACAAATTTATATAACCTTTGGTTTATTTAATAATTATGCTTCCAGAGATTTTGACTTTTATTCTACTTATCTTTGAATTTGTTTGACAGGTGCAACAAGCTTTACTCACCAACAAAAAAATATTACTCTTTTAAGGCCAAACGTGCAAATTACGTCGTCAAGGTCTTCATTAACTGGCCAGATATTATATTATTTATTTACAAACAATTTGATTAGTATATATAAGTGATTTGTGAAACATGTTTGAAGTAGTATAATTTAATTATTTAAATTGACATAGAGACATAGATTTGAAGTGTATGATATTCATAGTCCAAATGTAAAAAATCAATCTCCAAATTTATCAAAAGGAGTATCATAATACTACATTTTTTTAGTTTATTTTAAAAAATTCCGACATGGATTGTGAAAGTAGTATGATCATTCAGCATAGAAGGCACCTATTTGGTCTCCAAGCCACTTGAGAAGAGTTTTGAGTTTGGTAACAAGTTTGAACCTGAGAGGAAAATGTAGTTAGCTAGGTCTTTAGGACTACAATCTAGACACTATTTGGTTCTAGAACAGGAGGGCTAGCTGGAAGACTAACAATTAGAGAGAGACTTGAATATTCTCAAGACAAAATATGATGCTCTTAGGGATGATAATGATTCCCTTTGGTTTAAGAACAAGAAACTCGATGGAGAGGTATAATATTACAAGTAATAATTTTCTATAATTGTGTAAGAAAGAAACTTTGTATATTGATGATATTAAATTTTACTCTTTATAAATTAATCTTAACGAAATTTTCCCATTTTATACCATGAGAACAGGACTATAAACCTCAACAGAGAAAATCATGAAGGTCCTTGGAGTAACGGAAGTGAAAATAGTAGTGATGTCAACACTAGCTACTACAAGTACTCAAATTATTCAAATTAAAGTACTATAATTTTAATTTCTGCAAGGATATTACCTTCACAAATTCCAACATTCATAATATATATTTCCCAGTTAATATATCCAACAACTTAAAATTGTATTACAAGACTTTAATATTAATGTAAAGTTAACATTATTATATATGTCATGTCTAACTTAAGTATTACTCTAAAATTTATCATCTACATCAGACCTTTTGCATGCTCATCAAAGACTCAATCAAATAATTTCGGACCAAACCTTTGTTAGCATGTTTAATGGCATCAATGAGTACCCTGTTTCTGGCCATGACACGAGCAACAAACTTTCTATTGATCGCCAACATTTATATAAATATTAATGATCTAAGTTGAACCTGTTAATCACCTAAATGACACACACGATTATAGTGCATAAGTGCATTATCCTTAATTTTTATTTATCTTGGAATTTGTAATTATCAGATACTAATACATAGATCAACACTAGATTTGTTTTTGCATGCAATCCTTCTGATAAAAGCTAAAATCGGGGTCTTGATATCTTGAATGTGCTTTTTTATTAGTTAACACACATTTTTTGCATACAAATATCACAAGCACCGTAAAAAAATAATTGTATTTTTATTAACATTGTGTTTGTGTTTAGTAACAAACATAAGCATCGTAATACTATGGTGGTTGTTGATTTTTTAACTTTACTTTGATTTGTCATGTGATATTTGCAGGAGATCGACTCATCAACGGAAGTTCTTATGATGGGTCTTGAAGGTTAGATTTTCGTATAGTTAGGCTTTTAAAGAGTAATACTCGACAATGGAAGTTCTTCACCAAATTCTTAATTTCTAGAGTATCACCTCGTATACACAAATTTTCTTGCAATTATGAAAAGAATGGTCAATTTTTCATAATGATGGTTTTCTGAGTGCAAATACAGTCAAATGATACATAGTGAAAGTCTCAAGTTCATCTCTGAATTCCTTGGAATGAACTTTGTTAATTTGAATAAGAAGATAGTCAACAGTGAAAAGTCTGTAAAATCTGCGGTCAATGGCTTTATGGGAGTTGTTGTCTAATAACTTTTATGTTATGATAAACTCAGGTGTTGAGATTGGCAATGCTGGTGAGTGTCTTATATTGGAATCACCTGTGTACTTTCTGAGATTGTCGTTATAGACCCTACAAATCATGAATTACACAAGCAAGATTGTGTAGGCATGTTTCTCCTTTAAAGTGGTTTTGTTAGCCTATCTGCATACCCAGGCATTCTCTTCTAAGTTGTCCTTATAATTTTCTTATTAGTTTTAACATTTTTAACTTATTATAGAAAATATTGATACTGACAAAAAGTATGTCAAATGAGTATGAATAAAGTTACTAAGTTTGTCAGCAAATTTACTCTTGGACAATTTTGTGCAAATCATATAAATATATCACACTTGAGCACAAATTGTTTTATTGATAATTATATATATATAATAATTTTTTTACTATTATCTTTCGAACTTAAATGTACTTCCAATTCAAAAGATTTTTTATAAACTTATTTAATACATATAAAAAAATTGAGAATTTGTGAAGTGAATTAGGAAATAATAATATTATCTTTAAAAAATATAATAAATTCAAAAAAAATAAAAATAATAAATATTTCATTTCGGATAGGGCTTATCATAGGTATATATTAAATTTCTTAACACGTGTTTGAGCGTAAATTTATTAAATAATAATAATATAAATGGATCAAATGTCGTTATCAACCAGTTTGGTGTTCTCTTTTATATGTTGTAAGGCGACCTTTTATAACAATTTCAATTTTTTGCTTCAATCAAATATTTTAATTATATTACATATAATTTTATAATTCACTTAAAAATAAATTAATATTAATACATACCTATGATACTCTAATGATTTTTGATCTAAAACTATTTTTGGAAAAATGATAGAAACCAAGATCTAATAACAAGACTAAGAAAACAGAAAGAAAATAAAGAGATTGGGGTTTTTCACCTGTGAAAATCGGCGAAAACTCAGGCGGCGACTATATTTGAGAAAGAGAAAAGGAAGCAAGAGAGAAACTTAAATTGACACCTCTCTAATGTACCTTTTTAATTACAGAATAGAAACCGTCACTAAAAATATTATTTTGATTTGATTTAAGTTTTTAAATTATTGAGAAGTAAATTTAAGAAACAAATTAATGTGATCTGATTTTTTATAAAATTTAACATATGATACTGAGCACTATTATTTTAACATCCTTTTCAATTGATACTTTTTCATTATTATACATATTTCTCTATTTTTTTAATCGTAGGTAACCCGCAGCCGCTAGCCTTCGGGTGCGCACTGGGTAAACTGTTAGATTTATTTGTGATGTCATGTCTAATAATGATTTGTGTTTAGTTTTCAGATCTTAAATAACAGGACAAATCAGGACTTAACTGGAAATCAGTACTTATACTGAAGTCAGAACTTAAGATATTAGAACTTAAGTTATCAGAACTTAAGATATCAGAAGATATTCATCAAAAGATAATATCAGGACTTAAGAAGACTTTCAGATAAGGAAGGTGGTTGATTGAAGGGAAAGAAGATCAAGACTAAAACAAGAAGAGGTATGCATGGAGAAGAATTCTATGAAGAATAAAAGACTTGGAGGAAAAGATAACTAATTGATATATTTTAGGATACAGAATTATATTCGATATCAATTAGAGATTATGTTGTAACTGTGTGGTATAAAAATACAGACATAGGGTTTACACTATATGTGTTATCGTTATCGAGAATATTATTCATTGTAACCCTGGCAGCTCTCATGATATTTATTCATCACTGAGAGAGAACGGTTCCATTGCAATACTGTTTTATTAATAAGATTATTTTTTGTTACATACTTAAGTTCTTAATTCGATTTGATTGTAGTATACACTGTATTCAACCCCCTTCTACAGTGTGTGTGACCTAACAAGTGGTATCAGAGCCAATCTGTTAACACATATACAGTAAAGATCCAAAATAATCATGTCTGAAGAAGAATAAACTCCAACCAAGCCCACCAAAACTGAAGAAACTCCAAAGACTCAAATCCACAGTCGATATGAGACTATTAGGGTTCCCATGCTGAGACCTTCTGAATATCCCATATGGAAAGTGAGGATGGCTATGTTTCCGGAAGCTACAGATCCAGAATACCTTGACAGAAATAATGAAGGACCGCATAAGCCAACCAAGCTCTCTGTTGTAGTTGCAGATCAGCTAGCAAAGACTGTACCAAAGGAGAAAAGTGAGTATACAGCTGAAGATATCTCATATATTGCCAAGGATGCAAAGGAAAGGCATTTGTTGCATAGTGCATTGATAATGTCATGTCAAACAGGGTAATTAACTGCAAGACTGCAAAGGAGATATGGGATGCCTTAGAGACAAGATGCCAGGGAACTGATGCAATTAAGAAGAACATGAGGACTATACTCACTCAAGAGTATGAGCACTTTGACTCAAAACCTGATGAGTCATTAACTGGTTTATATGACAGATTTGGCAAACTCTTGAATGATCTGTCACTGGTGGATAAGGAATATGATCTTGAAGATTCTAATCTTAAATTCCTATTAGCTCTTCCTGAAAGTTGAGATTTGAAGGCAACTACTATAAGAGACAACTATGCTCTTGATGAAACTACTCTTGATGAAATTTATGGTATGCTCAAAACTCATGAACTTGAGATGGATCAAAGAAGCAAGAGACATGGGAGAAAGTCAAGGACAGTTGCTCTTAAGGCTGAGGAGGAATCCCCCAAAGTGGTTGTCTCAAAGAAAGGCAAAGGAAAGGCTCTCATCACAAAGTCTGATACTGAGTCATCAAGTTCTGATAATGATAGGGATTCAGAAACTGAAAGTCTATCTGAGATGGATGCTGATGAAGGGATGATGAGATTGTGTGCTCTTATGGTGAAGAATATCACAAAGATAGCCTACAGGAAACTCAGAAGGGGAAAGAAGTTTTCCAGGAAAAGTGGAAGTTCTGATAAGAAGGGATTCAAAAAATCTGAAGGCAAAGTAGGAAAGTCTGAGAAAGGAGATTACTCAAATGTTAAATGCTACAATTGTGGTAAGAAAGGCCACATATCTCCTGATTGCAAGAAAGGAAAAGGTGACAAAGGAAAAGCACTTATCACAAAGAAGAAAAGCTGGACAGACATTTCAGATTCTGAAGATGAGGTGAACTATGTCTTGATGGCAAATGCTGATAGCAGTTCTGATGTTGCTGAGTTAAAGGTACCTCAAACAATCTATGCTTTTCATACTGATGATATTACTGAGTTGAGATCTTATCTTAAAACCATATTCATTAGCTATAGAGATCAGACTTTAACATATGATAGGTTAACTTCTGAAAATCTGGCTTTTAAGAAAAGGAATGACTATTTAGAAAAGGAGTTATTTATGTTCCATCAACCTCAGAAAAAAAGGTGATGCTTTTTATGTTAGAGATGAAGTGCTAAAATTGAATCAATCTCTAAAAACTGAGTTAGAAAAGAAAAGAGAGATTATCAGGACTTGGACTAACTCTGGAAGAATAACTCAGAATTTGCTAAGTAGTGGAAACTGGAAAGAGGGCTTAGGTTATGGAGATGATAAAAGTGAAATAGGAACTGAACAAATTAAGCCAATTATTGTTAGACAAACTGGTAAGCCAATGGTAAATCCTGTTAAGTTTGTAGCTAAAACTGTAAAGTCTGATTCTGAAAGATGAAAGATACTGAGACAGAAGTTAAGGCAGAGTCAACTTCTGACAAATTAAAATAGGATAAGCCAACTGAAGTCAACATAGGCTTAATGACAAAAAGGCAGCTTAAGCATAAGCTGAAAGAGATTAAGAATGTAAACAAGGTAAAGCCACCTAGGAAAAATAGGAATGGAAAGGAAGGTATGAATAAAAGCAATAATTATAAGCCTGTTCCTAATGCTCCTATAAAGAAATGCTATAACTGTGAAAATTCTAACCATCTTTCTTCTTTTTGCAGGAAGAATAAGGATATAAACTATTTACCTCCTAAATCAGGAGTTAAGAGCCAGTCTGTTAGGTTTAAACCACAAAATCCTTATTTTCATTGTGGTAGTTTATGACATTCCATTTATACTTGTAAGGAATATCATAGTTTGTACTATGATTATTATCAAATAAAACCTTCTTTAAAGAAATTTAGCATTATTCCTTCTGGTGTAAGTTCTGATGCAAAGTCTGATACTGTAAATTCTGATAAATAGCATGTTAGCATAAACTCTGAAATTAAATCCGCTGCAAATACTATCAAACTTAATAAGGCCAAAGGATCCAAGCAAGTCTGGGTCCTTAAAACTAATCATTAGTGGTTTTTTTGATTGCAGGGCAACAAGAAAAACATCCTAGTTCTGGAAAGTGGATGTACAGGACATATGACTGGTAATAAAGCCCTGCTATCAGATTTTGTGGAGAAAGCTGGCCCAGGAGTTTCTTATGGAGATGGCAACATGGGAAAAACTCTGGGATATGGCAATATCAATCTTGGGAATGTCATCATTGAAAAAGTAGCTCTAGTCTCAGGATTTAAACAAAATTTGCTGAGTGTTAGTCAAATCTGTGACAGAGGTTATCATGTGGATTTCATTGAAGAACATTGTGAAGTTGTAAGCAAATCTACATGCAAAGTTGTTCTGAAGGGATACAGGCATGGTAACATTTATGAAGCCAATCTTTCAACAAGTTCTGATGGTTCTGCAATCTGTCTGTTAAGCAGAGCATCAATTGAAGAAAGCTGGGATTGGCACAAGAAACTCTCTCATTTAAATTTTAACAATATAAATGAACTAGTCAAGAAAGATCTTGTGAGAGGACTGCCAAAATCAGTATTTGCTCCTGATGGCCTTTGTGATTCATGTCAAAAGGCAAAACAAAGAAAATCTTCATTCAAGAGCAAGACTGAATCTTCAATTCTTGAGCCTTATCACCTACTACATGTTGATCTATTTGGTCCAGTAAATGTCATGTCTATTGCAAAGAAGAAATATGCTATGGTCATAGTAGATGAGTTTACCAGATACACATGGGTGTATTTCTTGCACACAAAAAGTGAAACTGCATCTATCTTGATTGATCATGTCAAACAACTGGATAAATTGGTCAAAGTCTCTGTAAAAATCATAAGAAGTGATAATGGCACTGAGTTCAAGAATTTGATCATGGAAGAGTTCTGCAAGACCATGGAATAAAGCAGGAATTCTCTGCTCCTGGAACTCCACAACAAAATGGAGTTGTTGAAAGAAAGAATGGAACTCTTATTGAAGCTGCACGAACTATGCTTGATGAAGCAAAGTTACCAGCCTACTTTTGGGCTGAAGCTGTGCAGACTGCTTATTTTACTCAGAATGCAACGCTTATCAACAAGCATTGAAAGACACCATATGAGAT
This sequence comes from Apium graveolens, assembly GCF_009905375.1. NCBI lineage: Eukaryota > Viridiplantae > Streptophyta > Magnoliopsida > Apiales > Apiaceae > Apium > Apium graveolens. The sequence continues at coordinate 185,325,872 of NC_133656.1, read as the reverse complement.
GGTGAAGAATAAGAAGCCAAATATGAAGTACTTTCATGTATTTGGATGCAAGTGTTTTGTTATTAAGACTCATCCAGAACAGCTATCCAAATCTGATCTAAAAGTTGATGAAGGAATTTTTTGTTGGATATCCACTTTCCACAAAAGCCTTCAGAGTCTACAATTTAAGAACAAGGGTTATCATGGAATCTATCAATGTCTCTTTTGATGATAAGAAGATTACTGGACTTGAAGATTTCAATGATCATGATCAGCTGAGATTTGAGAATGAAGTTTTAAATTCTGATTCTGTAAATTCTGATAATCTAAATCCTGATACTGTAAACTCTGGTGGGTTAAACTCTGATGTTATTGGAACTGTGGTGACTACGCCTAAGGAAAATGCACCTGTGTAGGGGAGTATATTGAAGATCCAACCACATCTCAAGAAGCATCATAACTTAGAACAGGCTCTTCAAGTTCTGATGGGCCAAGTTCTGATAATTTTGAAAACTCAAATTCTGAAGAATCCAACTCAGAGAGCATAATTTCAGGGGGAGCATCAAAAAATATTGATGGAGACAGCATGGATCATGGGGGAGCATCCAGTTCTAGGGATCACCTTCCATCTGCAAGAAAGTGGACTAAAGCACATACACCTGACTTGATTATTGGAAATCCTGAAGCAGGTGTTAGAACTAGAACAGCAACATCAAATGAATGTCTCTATCATTCTTTTCTTTCTCAGACTGAACCAAAGATTATGGAAGAAGCCCTTCAAGATGCTGATTGGGTGCAAGCAATACAGGAAGAGTTAAATGAATTTGAAAGAAATAAAGTCTAGACCCTAGTGCCAAGACCAAAGAATAGATCTGTTGTTGGTACAAAGTGGGTGTTCAGAAATAAAACTGATAGTGATTGTATAATTACAATAAATAAAGCAAGGCTGGTTGAAAAAGGATATTCTCAACAGGAGGGAATTGATTATGATGAAACATTTGCACCAGTTGCTAGATTGAAAGCCATAAGGGTACTTCTGGCTTATGCTGCTCACAAAAAGTTTAAAGTCTTTCAAATGGATGTACAAAGTGTTTTTCTTAATGGAGAATTGGAAGAAGTATAAGTTGAACAACCTCCAGGTTTTGTAGATTCAAAATTTCCTAATCATGTCTACAGACTTGATAAAGCACCTTATGGCCTTAAGCAAGATCCAAGAGTATGGTATGAGATATTAGCTCAGTTTCTTCTGGAAAGTGGATTTAACAGAGGGACTATTGACAAAACTTTATTATATCTCAACCATGGAAATGACTTACTTTTGGTACAGATATATGTTGATGATATCATTTTTGGATCTACAAATGACAGACTTTGTAAACGGTTTGCCAAGCTAATGTAATCAAGATATCAAATGAGTATGATGGGGGAACTTAGCTATTTTCTGGGTCTTCAAGTCAAGCAGAACGAAGAATGAACTTTTATTTATCAATCTAAGTATACCAGAAATTTGGAATGCAAGACTGTTCAAGTGCATCCACTCCCATCGCCACTGCAACAAAATTGGATAAGGATACTGGTACATCAGTAGATATTACTGATTACAGAGGTATGATTGGCTCACTACTCTATCTAACTGCAAGTAAACCTGATATCATGTATGTCACCTGTCTTTGTACAAGATTTCAAGAAGATCCAAGAGAACCTCACTTAACAGCTGTGAAAAGAATTTTCAAGTACCTTAAGGGTACAACTGATCTAGGATTATGGTATCCTAGGGAATCAGACTTTAAGATAATAGGTTACTCAGATGCAGATTTTGCAGGATGCAAAATTGGCAGGAAAAGCACAAGTGGAAGCTACCAATTCTTGGAGGCAGATTAGTTTCTTGGTTTAGCAAGAAACAAAAGTCAATTTCCACATCAAATGCAGAGGCAGAGTACATTGCTGCAGGAAGCTGTTGTGCACAGATTCTTTGGATGAAGAATCAGTTACTGGATTATGGGTTAGAATTTTCTAAAATCCCTATTTACTATGATAATCAAAGTGCTATTGCTATGACAGGTAATCCAGTTCAGCACTTAATGATAAAGCACATCAGCATTAGGTACCACTTCATAAGGGAACATGTGATGGAAGGTACAGTGGAATTGCATTTTGTTCCAACAGATCAACAACTAGCAGATATCTTCACAAAACCACTGTGTGAAGCTACTTTTACAAGATTGGTAAATGAACTTGGAATGGTTTCAGGTTCTTTTTAAATCTGTTTAGATTATGTTCTGATATATCAGACTTTATGATCAGTATTTACAGATATTACTATCTTTATGTAATTTGTGCTTAAATTGAAATTTACCTAAGTGTTGATTGTTGTCTGATGTGAATTTCTAAACTCTGATAGTATTATGAATGTTTCTGTGACTATTCAATCCAATGAGGATAAATGTGCTAGATGTTGACCTAGTAGTCTCTAATATACTAAATAACCCATGTTTAAAGTAATTGTTTATGTGGAAATCTTTTAACATAAGCAAATTCTGATATTGAGCTTGGTTAGGTTTACTTTGTGTTTCTTATTACTAAGTCAAAAACTAGAATAATGCTTTATATCTGTTAAGTTCTGATGTTGGTAAATCTTATGGATGTACTAAGTGCTGATAAGCCTCGCTTATCAAAAGAAAAAGTAAAAAAAATAAAATATCAGGTACTCCTTTGAGATCTAGAGAAAAATATATTTGGAAGGGAAGACCCAAGTGCATTGTTGGTATTAAGTAATATGCATTAGAAAAGCAAAATAAAATTTTCTTGGTGACTTTTCACATTCTCTGATTACTGGAGAAATACTCTTATAACAGCATAAATTCTGATAAGCAGTCGTGACTCACTTACACTGAGAAGCCACTGTAAAAAGGAATTTCAAAATATTCATAAAATGAGCACAAAACAGTTGAGGTGGACTCATGCATGAACTCATTCTATAGTAGCCTTCAGACTAATGACAGATTTTGAGAAAAGTTCTTAGTTATGCCTTATTTCTAAGTTATAATGAAGTGAATTAGACTTTACTCTGTGTATGATATTTATCTTAAATCACACACTTACACTCCATATGAATGATGAAAATTACTGTGGTGATAAATGTTATTTTAGATTAACAGTTTAAGTGTTAGTTGCATAAATTCTGAGGACAAGTTCTGATGGAAGTTCTGATGATTAAGTTCTGCTGAAACCATATCAGTATTTGTGTGAAGGATTACAGAAATAAACGTTCACTTTTTGAGTACATGAGCCATATTCTGATGACCTTTAAATTCTGATAATAGTCAAGTTCTGATGCTACGTGGCAGTATTTATTTCCTTGATTTATTTTTGGGTCAATACTTGAACGGTTATATTTTATCAGAATATTGGTTTAAGTGAGATAAAGACAGTCATAATTACTTGTTTAGTGGGAACAGTTTTTTTTAAAAAAAACTGCATGTGTATAGTAATCATTACTTATTTCCCATGCCCATTAACTATTGTCTTAACTACTGCATGGCTGACAGGTGTAAAGACTGTTCCAATTCGTCTTAATTGTTGTCAAGTGGCGTGCATAAGTAAAAGAGAGAAAAGATTTTAAATATTTTATCTACTTTTGTATTCAATACTCTCTCTCTCTTTTCTCTTATTTTCTCTATATTCACTGACGGTTTTTACACGGGAATTTTACCAAACACCTTTCAGGCATTCTTATTTCTCACTTATTTTTCAATGGCACCCAAGGATATAATCTTTAATGGAGCAAAGTTTGTGCCCAACAACTACGCTGCCATTATCACTAAGACTGAAGCTCCTTCGAAACTTCATTTTATGCAGGATTTCTTATCTCATAGTGAAATTGGGTTCGCTTTGACGCAGCCATCCACTTTATCTGGAACTCAAGTTCTGACGTTCTGGCGAACGGGACTTTATGATGATGGTGGTAAGGATGGGACTCCAAGCATCATTTTTACAGCAAAGGAGGTGGAGTACGTTGTTACTCAGGCAACAGCTCGAAAAGCTTTACACCTACCTGAAAATTGTCAATTCAGTTCTGCTGTGGAGGAGCCCTTGCTACAACAAATGATGGCTAATCTAGGGTATAAAAAGAGTTTAGCTAAGATGGGTCAACTCAATCGCCCATATATTCGAAGGGAATGAAGCTTCTTCTTCGATTGCATCACGAAGACGTTTTCCAACAAGTGCTCAAATTTTGATGTCATTCCTATTCTGACACAACAAATTGGGTATGCACTCTTAAACCAGTCTCATTTTGATTATGCAAAGACTGTGTTATGTTTTATAGGAGATAGAATGAAAGAGGACAGGAATGTAGTTTACTTTGCTAGATTCTGTCAGTTAATTTACAGTTACTGTACATCAGATGAACCACAACTAGCAAGTGAACACATAGAACCTTTTAGGTTAGCAAAAAGGGCTTAACTGATATCTTAACTGCTGACAACAAGAAGGAGGTTTTGAGACCCCTTAGAATTCCTTTATCAGTAAAGCAAGCTCTAGTAAATGCTGATTCTAATACCTATTCATTGCTATATCCTGATGTCCAACCCACCAACACACAACAACCATCAGAACCAACCACTAACCAAACACAGAAACCACAACCATCATCACATAATCAAGTGAAGCCTTCTTCTTCTAGAGCAAAGAGGACTAAGACAGTACCTCAGTCACAGCAGAAAAGAAGGAAGATGATTTTAAGAGATGAGTCTGATGATGAAGTATATTTCAACCATCAGCACCTGTTGCTGAAGTAGCTGAGAAGGTCTCTTCTCAGAAAGCTCAAGAAACTGGGAGTTCTAGGCCCCTGAAAAGGCTTAGAAAGCTAAACTCCCAGAGTCTCTCCATTAGCTAAGAGACTTAAAAAGCAAAGAGCAAGGAGGGCTGTAGAAGAATCAACCTCTGAAGAAGGAATGGAAGCAGTAGCTGTGGAAGGGGATCAGGAATCTTTGATCCCACAAGAACCTACTATAGTTGAATCTCTTCCAAGTGCTGAGCCAGAAACTACTCAAATGCATACACCTCATGTGTCTCCAATACAGTCTCCAGTACATGCTGATAACCCAGGTACAAGTGTTGAAATTGATATCAACAACTTGGATGTGCCTATGGTCTTGCATCTGGAAGCTCCACTTACTCAGCAAACTCCGCCAATAACTCTACTACTAGATGTTGATGTCACTGCAGATGAATCTTCTATTGCTTCACATACAATTATTCTATCACAAGATGCTGATACTGAAGATTCTTGTTAGGAATATGTGTATTAGTTTGATGATAAGTTAAACAAAACACTTAAGTAGAAATCTAGTGTTTATAGCCTCAACGGATAAGACCATCTTGGCTATCCGTTGAAGGAGTAGCTTTACTTAGCAATAAGTTTAGTATTGTAGCACATTTCATTCTCTGGATTTAAGTTGTAATTCTTAGATGTTGTAGGAAATTATCAGTCATGTTGACTACTAATGGATATGCAAATAGGAGGGCTAATTGTAAATATTTCATGCCTTGTAATTTTATATAAGTGAAGAAGTATCAACGGATATTGAAGACCTTCAACGGATAAGAAACAAAGCTTCAACGGATGTCTCTAATGCTTCAATGGATAATATCCATCAACGGATAAGTGCTTCAACGGATAAAGACTTCAACTGATAATGCATCAACGGATAAAGCTTCAACAGATAAAGCCTCAACGGATAAGGCATCAACGGATGAAAGCTTCAACGGATGCTTAGTTCATTAGCAGTTGATAGTGACAATTCACAAGCTGACAGAGGCACATGGGTTGACAGAGACAAACTGGAATGTGGAAGCCTTTAGGAGGAATCAAGAAAATGCAGCATTTCTATTCTGATGCAAACAATGAAGTATTCAAAGATTCACAGATTATCCCAGATTGCATTGGATATAGAAATGAAGAAGAAACATGTGAAGAATCTTTTTAATTATATTTTACAGTTTTGTCTTCACTTGTAAACTTGGTGATATATAAACCAAGTAGCAGCTAGTAATTAGATAAGAATTTTTCCTGAGCTGTTTAGAAATATCCAGAGAGAAAATCATCTAGTTTGTACTAGGAAGCAGCTGTGATTTAATTCTTTGAATCACAGATTTTCTGAAATAACACATCTCTGGTGGAACAACAAATCCACCAGAAAAGTTTTTAAGTTCTTTGTGTTCTTTACATTTGTGTTTGAATATATATATCTGTCTGTATTAGCTTCAAGCAATTCACACACTTGTTCTCAAAAACACTTAGCCTTAGAAACTGCTCAAAACTTGAAAAAGTTTTGAGATTTACATTCAACCCCCTTCTGTAAATCTCATTGTTAGTCCATTGGGAATAACAATTGGTATCAGAGCTAGCTCTTAACATACAAAGAGTTTAAAGATCTATTATGCTAACATCATGAGTAAGAAGGATATTGGTGTAAAGATTCCAATCCTGGAAAGAGATAACTATCATCACTGGAAGGTGAAGATGCATTTACATCTTCTCTCTCAAGATGAAAGCTACATCAACTGCATTGAGAATGGTCCTCACATCCCACACAAGGTGGCAATAGCTGCTACTGCAACAGTTGCTGTTGGACAGTCTATTCCCAAGCCAAAGGCAGAATGGACTGTTGAAGATATTGAAGAGGTCCACAAGGACAAGAAAGCCATGAACATTCTGTTTAATGGCCTGGATCAAGATATGTTTGACAATGTCATCAACAGCCAAACTGCTAAGGAAATTTGGGATACTGTGCAGCTTATCTGTGAAGGCACTGAGCAAGTTAGAGAAAACAAAATGCAGCTTCTCATTCAACAGTATGAGTATTTTCACTTTGAAGAAGGAGAATCATTGAATGATACCTTCAACAGATTTCAGAAACTGTTGAATGGATTGAAGCTGTATGGGAGAGTGTACCAAGTCAAGGACTCCAACTTAAAATTTTTAAGGTCTCTACCAAAGGAATGGAAGCCTATGACTGTTTCTCTAAGAAATTCTCAAGATTATAAGGACTTCACACTTGAAAGATTATATGGAATTTTGAAGACATATGAACTTGAGATGGAGCAAGATGAGCTGTTGGAAAAGGGAAAGAGAAAAGGAGGATCAGTTGCACTTGTAGCTGACAGTGAGAAGGTTGAAGCCATGAATGAGGAAAAGACAATGCCAAGTCTCAAAATTGGCACAAGCAAATCAGAATCAAGCAAGGGTAAAGAGCAAATAGCTGAGGATGAAGACAATTCCAGTCAGGATGACTCTGATGATATTGATGAACATCTGGCTTTTCTGTCCAGAAGGTTTGCAAAGATGAAGTTCAGGAAAAATACAAAATTCACTAAGCCAGACAAAAACATGGTGGACAAATCAAAGTTCAAATGTTACAACTGTGGCATTAGTGGACACTTTTCAAGTGAGTGTAGGAAGCCAACCTCTGATAAAAAGAAATTTGAGCAAGTTGATTACAAAAAGAAGTATTTTGATTTGCTTAAACAAAAGGAAAGAGCTTTTCTCACTCAAGATGATTGGGCAGCAGATGGGGTCAATGAAGATGATGATGTGGAATATGTCAACCTAGCCCTGATGGCTAATTCTGATGAAAATGAAACTAGTTCATCAAGCAACCAGGTAATTACTACTGATCTCTCTTAGCTTTCTAAACATGAATGCAATGAAGCCATAAATGATATGTCCAATGAATTATATCATTTGCGTGTTTCCCTTAAATCACTAGCTAAAGAAAACACTAGGATCAAAGAGAATAATGTGTTTTTAAGTGATAGGAATGCTGTGTTAGAGAATCAGGTAATTGAGCTTGAAAAGATTAAACTTAAATGCTTGACTGTTGAGAGTGAACTAGAAGAAGCTGTTAAGAAAGTAGAAATTCTTTCTAAACAGTTAGAAAGTGAGCAAGAGGTAATCAAGGCCTGGAAAACATCTAGGGATGTTAGTGTTCAAATTGCCAAGGTTCAGGGAATTGAATCATTCTGTGAGGATGCCTGGAAGAAGAACAAAAAGAGTTAGAATTAATTGATGGATTGTCAACGGATGTGGAATCAACGGATGATGAAAGTTATCCGTTGAAGGAAGAAAAGGAGCATCCGTTGAAGGCTCATCAATTAAAACAGGCAAGTAATTTTAAAAATAAAAACCTTAATAAGAAGAATGATTCAACTCTCAAGAACTTTGTCAAAGAAGGAGCTAGCACATCCAAAGATGCCAGTAAGGTGAATATAGGACACATGACTTTGGATCAGCTGAAAAATAGGCTTAAGTTGGTTGAGGATAAGAAGGAAATTAAAAGAAAATATTAAAGAAATGGGAAGGTAGGGATTAACAAACATAACAATTACACACCTGATAGGTATGCTCCTAGAAAAAGCTGTGTGCATTGTAAAAGTGTTAATCACCTATCTGATAATTGCAAATCTGTTAAAAATGCTCTCATACCTTCAAAACCCTCCATGACTAACATGTCTATATCACCTCTGCATGCTATGCCTGTTATGTCTCATCAGAATCCCCATGCACATTTTACAAACATGTCATATATTAATAATCCTTATTTTACTGCATTTAGTATGCCTCAAATGTCATACAATATGCCTATATGGAATAACATGTTTGCACAATCCATGCCTTATCAAATTCAATCAAATGTGCTTAGTGATTCTGTGACTAACCCTACACTTCAACCAACCACATCTGAGATCAAGGTTGACCCAAAGCTACCTAAGTCAAAAGATGCAGGAGGAATGAAGTCTAGGAAAAAGACTAACAAGGCTGGACCCAAGGAAACTTGGGTACCAAAATCAACTTGATTGATTTTGTTGTGTGTAGGGAAAAAGAAGGAATCTATGGTACTTGGACAATGGATGTTCAAGACACATGACAGGAGATTTCACCCTGCTCACAGAGTTTAAGGAGAGAGTTGGCCCTAGCATAACCTTTGGAGATGACAACAAAGGATTCACTATGGGATATGGCTTGATTTCAAAAGAAAATGTCATCATTGATGAAGTTGCATTGGTTGATGGTCTCAAACACAACTTATTGAGCATCAGTCAACTATGTGACAGAGGGAATACTGTTTCCTTCAATTCTGAAGCCTGTATTATCACATGTAAAAAGGACAATAAAGTGGTTCTAACTGGAGTTAGAAAAGGGAATGTGTACTTAGCTGACTTCAACTCTACAGATGCAGAATCCATTACTTGTCTTTTCAGCAAAGCAAGTGCAGTTGAAAGTTGGCTATGGCACAAGAAGCTGTCCCATTTGAATTTCAAGCCAATGAATGATCTAGTCAAAAAGGATTTAGTTAGAGGAATGCCTCTAGTGGAATTCACAAGGGATGGACTGTGTGATGCTTGTCAGAAAGAAAAGCAAAAGAAAGTATCATTCAGTAAGAAGCTTGAATCTGCAATTGATGAACCATTACAACTGCTACACATGGATCTTTTTGGACCAGTCAATGTATTGTCAATTTCAAGGAAAAGATATTGCCTAGTGATTGTTGATGATTTCTCTAAGTTTTCATGGGTCTATTTTCTTGGATCAAAGGATGAAGCTAGTGAAATCATTATCAATCATATCAAGCAAGTCAACAATCATCCTGATTTCAAAGTAAGGAATATCAGGAGTGACAATGGAACTGAGTTCAAGAATTCAACCATGAAGTTGTTCTGTGAAGAAAATGGGATCATGCATGAGTTCTCAGCTCCAAGGACTCCACAACAAAATGGTGTGGTGGAAAGGAAGAACAGATCACTAATTGAAGTTGCAAGGATAATGCTTGAAGAGTCAAAACTCCCAACTTACTTTTGGGCTGAGGCTGTTAACTGTGCATGTTACACTCAGAATATTTCTCTAATCAATCAGGCAAAAGGCATGACTCCCTATCAATTATTCAAGAGAAGAAAACCAACTTTAAACTTTCTGCATGTCTTTGGTTGCAAATGTTACATCTTAAGGAATCAATCTGATCACAAAGGAAAGTTTGATACAAAGGCTGATGAAGGAATATTTATTGGTTATTCTGCTGGAAAATCATATAGGGTCTACAATCTAAGAACCAACATTGTCATGGAATCTGTGCATGTTTTGTTTGATGATAAAAAGATTGATGGACTAAAAGATGAGGGACATCATGAAGGACTCAAATTTGACAACATTGAGATATATTGTGATGATAGTGAAGATGAGAATGATGAAGAAGGCATCTCAAGAAGAATTCAGAATCTACCTTTGGATAATGCACAGAATGCGGCATCCGTTGAAAGTCATAATTCAGCTTCCGTTGAAAGGAGCAATGCAGTATCCGTTGAAAGACAAAGTGCATCATCCGTTGAAGTTCATAATGAAGCATCCGTTGATCACAGTCTGTCAACGGATAATCAATTCATTTCATCAGTTGATAGAGCTCCCAATTGCTTTCAAAGGATCAGCAACTCAGGGGGAGTTTCAACCAATCAACATTCTATCTCACATCATGACAATACTGAGGCAACCTCATCTAGAGCTAATCTACCACCTCAAAGGAAATGGACCAAGAATCACCCTTTTGAACTGATCATTGGTGATGCTACATCTAAAGTGCAAACTAGAATGGCTACTCAAGATGAATGTCTGTATAGTAGCTTTCTATCACAGGAGGAACCTAAGAGAGTGAAAGAAGCTCTATTGGATCCAGATTGGATTTTAGCAATGCAAGAGGAGCTAAACCAATTTGAAAGGAACAAAGTATGGAAGCTGGTACCCAAGCCAAAGAACAAGAGTTCTATTGACACAAAATGGATATTCAGAAACAAGATGGATGAAAATGGCATTGTCATAAGGAATAAAGCCAGATTGGTTGCTAAAGGCTATTCTCAACAAGAAGGAATAGATTTTGATGAAACATTTGCTCCAGTTGCCAGACTTGAGGCCATCAGAATCTTTCTAGCCTATGCAGCTCATGCCAATTTCAAAGTCTATCAAATGGATGTCAAGAGTGCATTTCTAAATGGGAAATTGGAGGAAGAAGTTTATGTAAGCCAATCTCCAGGATTTGAAGATCCAAACTTTCCAGACTATGTGTATTATCTATTGAAAGCACTCTATGGACTAAAGCAAGCACCTAGAGCCTGGTATGAGACTTTGTCAAAATTCCTTCTAGATAATCACTTCACAAGAGGTACTCTTGACAAAACTCTCTTCTTTAGTTAATGGCTCTAAAATACTTGTTCAAATTTATGTAGATTATATTATATATGGATCTACAGATGATAAGCTTTGTAAAAAGTTTGCTAAGTTAATGCAAAGTAAATATGAAATGAGCCTGATGGGAGAGCTAACTTATTTTCTTGGATTACAAGTTAAACAAGTTAGTGATGGAATTTTCATTAGTCAAACTAAATACATTTATGATCTTTTAAAGAAGTTTGACTTAATGGATTGTTCATCTGCAAAAACTCCCATGACCACTGCCACCAAGCTTGAACTAAACAAGGCTGAAAAGTCTGTGGATATTTTAAGTTATAGAGGTATGGTTAGCTCACTTTTATATTTAACTGCTAGTAGACCTGATATAATGTTTTCTACATGTCTCTGTGCTAGATTTCAAGCTGACCCTAAAGAATCTCACTTAGTGGCTATTAAAAGAATCTTCAGATATCTCAAAGGGACTCCAAATCTAGGAATTTGGTACCCTAGAGAGTCTGGTTTTGATCTAATTGGCTACTCAGATGCAGATTATGCAGGCTGTAAAATAGACAGGAAAAGCACAACTGGCACCTGTTAATTTCTAGGGAACAAGCTTGTGTCATGGTTCAGCAAGAAGCAAAATTTTATTTCTACATCAACAGCTGAAGCTGAGTACATTGCTGCTGGTAGTTGCTGTGCACAAATACTATGGATGAGGAATCAACTATTTGACTATGGTTTGACTGTTGACAAAATTCCAATATTCTGTGACAACACAGGTGCCATTGCCATTACTGAAAATCCAGTGCAGCACTCAAGAACCAAGCACATTGATATCAAGTACCACTTCATTAGGGAACATGTGATGAAAGGTACAGTGGAACTTCATTTTGTTCCAAGTGAAAAGCAGATTGCAGACATATTTACCAAGCCACTTGATGAATCAACATTCACAAGATTAGTAAGTGAGCTAGGTATGCTTAATTATTCATAAATTTATGTCCTCTATATAATCTGCATTGAAGCCTGAAATGAATTTGCTGCAAGAACAAAGTTGGCTTTAAGAAAGACCTATCCTATCAACGGATATTCCCTATCCGTTGAAAGCCAAAATTGTTCTATCAACGGATGTTCATTATCCGTTGAAGGACATATACATTTCTGGTAATTTTATCCCTCAACGGATAAAATAGTGTTGGTCATCAACGGATAACTATTTACCTTATCCGTTGAAGTGTCACATCAGTTACTTTCAGTAAGTCACAGCCGTTGATTTCTTTACTTAACCATTGATACAGATATACACTGTTGTATGTATTTGTTTTAAAGGCAGTTTAGAATTTCTACAGTTTTATTTATTCTTGAACGACTGTAATTTACTTAAAAGTATCATTTTATTTACGTTTTAATTCAAGAAAGTATAAAAGCCCATTGAACTCTTATTTTCACTTTACGCTTTCTTGCAATTTTCATTCTCCTTCTCTCCCAAAATTCTCAAGTTTTTCTCTGCAACCTCTACTCACAACAATGGCACCAGTAGTCAAAATTATGTCTCAAACATGATTTGTTTATAAAAAGAATAATTTCGTAGCCTTGGTTGAAAAGAATGAAGCCCATTCTGATTATCACAAGATGATGGACTTCATCAAAAACTGCAAACTGAGCTATGCAATACTGGAAGCCCCAACCATCTACTGTGAGGTGATTGAGGAGATTTGGACAACTGCAGAGTTCAACTCCACGGATATGACTATTGCCTTCTCTCTCAAAGGTAAGGATTATTGCATTTACTGTGATGATATACAGTCTTGCTTTAAGTTGCCTGAGAATAATGCCATAACACCACACACTGATAAAGATGTATCTGCTATGTTAGATTCCATAGGCTATGCTTTTGATTCTGCTAGTTTAGGTAGCATTAGAAGGAAAGGCCTTAGGAAAGAATGGAGTTTTCTTGGAGATGCCTTTATTAAGGTTTTCTCTGGGAAGATTAGCAATTTTGATGCCATAACTTCATCTCTTGTTAATATGCTTTATATGCTAGTTTCTGATAGGTACTTTAATTTTAGCAACTGTGTCATGCTAGAATTAGGTTCCAGATTAGGTAACAAAGCTAATAGACCACATAACATCTACTATGCTAGATTTTTTATGTTATTGGCTAACCATGTTGCTGAAGGATTGGTTATATCAAATGAGAATAATAAACTCAAATGCTGGGCACAAGAGAAAAGGGTCCTTGCAGACCTTTTGAGAATGAACCTCAACAGCCAGGTGCCATTGGTATATTTGTCAATCATGAATGCACCACAGGTAAGTGAGGTAAACACTTCTATAACTCCTACTATTTCCAACCCCATTGTTTCTTTGCCTTCTAGTGTGGCCATGGAATCTGTGTCTTTGTCCAAACAGGTTCCTACCAAATCCACCAAAACTAAAGTTTCAAAACTCAAGTCAAAAAAAACTACCTCTATTGTTTCTCAAAAGACAACAGTTGTAACAACTACCATAAACCCTGAAGGGAGTGAACAGGGTGTGAGTGGTGAGGGGAGTGGTGAACATCAAGAAACCCCACAGGATAAGGTGGGAGAGGTGAGTGGTACCCAAGCCAGCCAAGCCACAGTCTCTCAAAAGACTGTGGTGGTTCAAAAGGAGTCTAACACATCCCTAGTTGCATCCTCCCAAAAGGATGTAACTATTGAAAATAGTCCCCAACCAGGGACACAGAACAAAAGGGGGAGGGACACTGAAGCCACACATTCACCAATTAAATCCTTTTCAAGGAAGAAGAAGGCCAAGACCCTAGTTTCCACACAAGGGGCACACACAGCACAGATACATCCACCTGTATCTGAGCCTTCTCAAATTCAGCTTGATGTGATTCCAGCAAATGTGGAGTCACAGCCCCATTCTCTCATAATAGAAACACACCAATCATCAAACTCTCCATCACCCTCTCTGGATGTGGATATGATATTCACATCAATTCCTGATTCTCCCTCATTAAAACTCAGGGAGGAGCCCCACTCAAAACCTGATGATCATCATCTTTTAGATGATTTGTTGGATCATCAGCCAATTCTTTCAGATGTAGTTGAAGAATCTGTGTCACCACACTTAAAATCAATTCACACAGATTCAACAATTATGTCACTTTCTATATCTACATCTTTTCCTTCTTTAACGGATATCTCTCATCCGTTGACAAGTGGTTGTTTTTCAACGGATAAGCTTAACAGCAGTTATCCGTTGATACCATTAGTTTCCACTTCAACGGATACTCCCTATCCGTTGATGGTCTCTACACACATAACAGAAACAATTCCAACTGTAGAGGACATGGTTACTGTACAATCACTTTTAGGTTTGAGGGAAGGGAGTGATCTTTTGAGTGAGAGACTGGGTTGCTCCCAGGCAAAAGGAGAGGTTGAGAGTACCATATGCATGCTATTTCTTCCAGCATGGCAAAAGTAAGTGAGGGGAGTGCCACCTTAGAAGGTGAGGGTGAGGGTGTGAGGGTGTGTGTGAGCCAGGGGGAGCCCCTGATGCAAGAAAATAGAGAAAATGAGAGAAAGGCAGGTACAGAAGCTATAAGGGTGGATCCAGCCATTGCTAGTGAGTCAATGAAAGTGGATGATGCAGAAAAGGAAAGTCAATTTCAGCAACATTACAAAGCTGTAATTGATAACATTTCCTTGGATGCTGATACTTTTACTCATCCTGTTTCAACCTATCAATTATTGGCTGCTCAGGGCAATGTGGAGGCAGAACAGACATTAAACATTGTACACACTTCAGAATCTCTTCTCAGAGACAAAGCTGCTGTTAACAAGCTGCCTTCTCAAGCTGGTGAGCCATCTGAAGAATTTGGAGTAAATTCTAATGATGATGACTCTGATTCTTTGGATGAGAGCATGAACTTAGGGGGAGTAGCAGACCCAAGTTCTGTTCCAGATCTTCCTAAATGGGCATGGGCAAAAGCATCAACTGTAACACCCCCAGATCCGGGGTCGGGGATCCGGGTCGTCACGGTCTTTCTTTCCACAATATCACTTCACTTAATTAATAATAACCAACCTTATGCTGTGACCCCACACTAACATACACCACAACCCGTTATAGTCTCAGAGATGAAATTCAAATAAGTACAAGTCTTTGAATCCACAATTTAAAAGTTATTACAACCCAAAACGATTACTTGATAAATTTACAGTTAATTGCCATTATCTGCCACAAGTTATAATTATACATAATTGATTCTCAAAAGCAGATGGTCTAATCTACAATAGATCTACCTCTGCAGCTATAGCAGCTACGACATCAACGGGAAGACGCGGAACGCTTTCCACGCGCTTGCGCTGGGTCTGCTGGAGTCTGGTCATCTTTCCTAACTGTTGTTGTGTGATGAAAGAAGAAAGCAAGGGTGAGCAGCAAGCCCACCAAAATAATATGCATAATTATTTACAGTATATGAGTCTACTCATAATACTCATGAAAGTCTTGGTCAAAAGAAATGAACCAAGTTGATAACTTAATGCGATGAAGTCGCAAAATATTCAGTATATATATATATACATATATACTTTTCAAAATATTGGAAGTCCTCTTCCATGCATAATATACACAAAGTCCCAGTGTATAACTGTATATAAAAAAATATCGTTGCAAGGTGATCTCATATATCTAACCTTGTCTCAACGTTTTTCTGAAAATCTTTGTCATTCATAAGACAATTATTAATTAGATATAAGTTTAAAAGATGAAGTTACCAAATACTTCACTACATTTATATCATTCCCAATACTACTTGAACTACCACCGTTCAAGTTATAATCAATTTCAAAAGTTCATCCCACTGATGAGACCACAAGATAAGACTTGAATAGATTCAATCTTTGAAAGATTATTGAATGAAAAAGTTATGAGATACTTTATTTAGTCCCGATATATATATAACCACATATATATATCCCTTTAAATATTTCCTGGAACCTCTGTTATGTGAAGTATGAACAGAGTTCGAAACATCCAATGAATTTTTGGAAAGGAAAAGAATTTTGGCATAAACCCGATATCTCGCTGATCAGGCAAAGATACCAATAAGTAACCTTTTCTACTAGTAGATGGACGAATTCCCCACTGGTCATCACCCTGGTCATAATTAAGACCTATGCTGGACTGCCACTCAGCCACTTATGCATTTGATGGACTCCCACTGAGCCACTTACACAATAATAGACCGTACCCCGGCCTGTCGCTTATGCCGACTCAATGAGAGGGGCTTACTTCCCGAACGTTGGGCAAGTAATCAATTCATTTACCAAATCTGCAACCTTGTTGCGAATATAAAATACACCACAGAGCCGGATTCCCCAGGTTTTGAGCGAGTATTTAAATCCCCTTAAAAGGAAGATCTTAAATATAAAAATGAGTTTTGGGATCCGCTCTGACTTTTAAAAATCATTTTGAAGACTCGAAAACACTTTAAAGAGTGTTTGGAGTAAGGCTGATTTAATGAAGTAAATCAGTCCCCAGAATATTTAGAAAATGACTGAATATTATTATTTAAATAATATTCCCATAAAGAATAATCTTTATAAAAATAATTGAAGTAGAAGTATTAAAACTTATACTTGAAACGAGTATTAAATAACCAAAGATATACTTATATGAAAGTATTATCTTTATTTGAATAATCGAAAATAAGTTTGATTATTAACACCTTATTCTTTAATAAAATAAAGAATATATTACAGCACATAATCGGAGTCATAGATCCTCAAATGAATATTCAAATAATATTCAATAAATAAAATAAGCTGAGTCATAATACCTCGAATGAATATTATAAATAATATTCATTAAATAAAATAAAGGAGTCATACATCCTCAAATGAATATTCAAATAATATTCAATAAATAATATAAAAGAGTCATAAGCCCTCGAATGAATATTCAATTAATATTCAATAAATAATATAAAAGAGTCATAAGCCCTCGAATGAATATTCAATTAATATTCAATAAATAATATAAAAGGAGTCATAAGTCCTCGAATAATATTCGAAATAATATTCAATAATAAAATAAAGTTTAAAGTTATCGAATAAACCTTATTCGATTAATAGTTTGGAAAACTATTACCATATATATATATATAAATATATATATATATATATCCATATCCATATAAAATCTACTCGGGATCCTCGACTCCCGGTTTTAGAAAATATTTTCACCTTTGGGTCCCTATACTAAGGGTATATGCAAGCTACCGCTATCCTCTAGCATAGGTATTATCAACTGAACCAACAGATATATATTTCAAGAATATGAAACAGGCATGCATATA
The DNA here is from genome assembly GCF_009905375.1 of Apium graveolens. Taxonomy (NCBI): domain Eukaryota; kingdom Viridiplantae; phylum Streptophyta; class Magnoliopsida; order Apiales; family Apiaceae; genus Apium; species Apium graveolens. Next base: position 185,308,323 of record NC_133656.1, on the reverse strand, counting down.
TACCATATCACATGCTACAATATATCGCAAGAATTTGCTAAATAACCAACATGCATCTATCGCAAGATAATGCATATACAAGTGTATACATCACAACAACAGTATAACGGATAGAATACTTGCCTGAGCGACTGGGGGTTACGAATGGCTCGGGACGAGTCTGGTAACCTATAAACAACAAGTAAGTTGGAATTAAACCAAAGTCACTTGTGAATCTATACTTTAACTAACTTAGACTCTAACGCTTGTTTTGCGCTCACTGATTCGCTTAAGTCACTCGGGTACCCTCGGCTCCACCATTTTTAATAATTTAACCTTTACGAGTTTTAAAGCGATTCCTTCGCGAGTGACTTACCAACTGCCTAAAACACTTACCATAAATGTTTCATGCATTAATTAACCCTTTTTGGTCTTTAACCTACATTTCAAAGTAAGGCGAGGGAAAAAGTTTCGTTCGCGAAACGCCGTTACTTGAATCGGTCGTTTCTCCTAAACCGTAAATCGGAATCGAACGATCTACATATCAAAACGAAGCTCGTAACATGAACTATCTAAACATGGCAGTGGTCACAATCTAGCAGGGGGTTCTCGGGTCCTAATGCTATGCACAAAAACAGTCCAAAGAAAATCGGACGTTACGACGGCTATGTTTACGCGATTTCCCATTTTCAACCCATTCACAAACAACCCAAATCAACCTCAAATCCAACATACAACCATCCTCCATCCTTATCACATCATAACAACCCCAACCAATTCAATTTAACCATTCATACTTATGCTTAAACTTTACTTTAATCATTCTTAAGTTTCTTTAAATCAAAACCACAAAATTACCATTTCATTTCACTACCATTCCTAATGTCAAACTCTAATCATAACAACAACTACAATAACATCCTACTCATCAAAATCACCTTATAATATATATGAACCTAGGGTTTGAAAATGGTATACCTTCCTTGAAGTGGTGGGTTGAGCTAGGAAGCCTTAAGAAGCTTGGAGAAGCCTTAGGAAAGCTTGGATCTTCAAGAAAAACAAGAAAAAGTTCAAGTTAAAAACTTGAAAACACTATTCATTGTCTTCTTCATTGATTAAATGGAGAAGCTAGAGAAAGAATTAATGGCTTAAACTCATGATATAGCCATAACTAAGCATAAAGATGGTTAGGGAATTTTCTTACCAATTAAGGATGCTTGGATCTTGATTTTGAGAATTTTAGCTTTGAAAAAAAGTGAAAAGCCGAGAGCTAGGTGATGAACAAATGCCTTGGCTGATTTTTTGATTTTTGATGAAATGATTTGCTAGCTTGGTTGGCTTGGTTTTGTTTTTAATTTAGCAAATTACTACCTTGCCCTTGAATTTGTGTGGTCCTTAATCAACCACACCTCCCTTCTTCCCATGTCATGCTTACCTCATCCTCATGATGTCATCCTTCCTTCCTTGTCTTCTTTCTATTGGTTGGATGACATCACTCCCATTAATCCCTTTGATTAGCTTCCTAATCGTTTGCCTAATGACCGCTGATCTGTTGTACGGTTCGCTTAACTTTCGTTCTCGTTTATCGTTTGAAGGATCATACCCGGGATCTTATTACTTAGGTTCCCTTAACCTTTCTCAATACATTATATTCCTTTTTATGATCCTCTATTATAATCCTTTAATTTAAATCCTTTTTATCCTGTTACCTTATACTCAATTCTCTCCGTATCTTGTGGATTTCCGGGAAAAACCAAAGTGTTCGGAATTGGATTCTGACGATCTTTACATACACTTATATACTTCATAGAGTACTAATAATATCCCAGAATATCCATAACAGAACCCCTACATAGTGTGGCATGAAAGTTTTCTCATTCAGCAAAAACACTATTCATAAGGGTTTCAAAATTTTCCAAAAATTGGGGTTATTACAGTCTCCCCTCCTTAAAAGGATTCCGTCCCGGAATCAGATAGAAAACAAATGGGGATACTTTCTTAGCATTACACTTTCTAACTCCCGAGTCAATTTTCCACATTGTGGTTCTACCATCAAACTCTGACTAGTTTGATAACCCTTCTCCAAAGCACTTGTTCCCTTTTTACCCTATAACCCTTCCTGGTTGCTCTATATAGGTTACGTCGGGTTGCATATCTATGCGCTCATATGCCCCTATTTGACTGGCATCCGAATTACACTTCCTTAACATTGATACGTGAAACACGTTACGACCTGCTACATGTTCGGGGTTAGGGCTAGCTCATATGCTAACTTCCCAAACGTCTTAATATATCCAAGGGTCCAACAAATTGTAGACTTAGCTTTCCTTTCTTTCCGAACCTCATCAATCCTTTCCAAGGGATACCTATAACATTACTAGGTCCCCTATTTCATACTCTTTATCCTTTCGTGTCAAATCAACATACTTATCATGTCCATCTGGGGCTACTACCAGCCGTCCTCTGATTAGATCTATCATATCCTTGGTCCTTTGGACTACTGCGGGTCCGAGCATCTTACGCTCTACAACTTCATCCTAACATAAGGGAGATCGACATTATCTTCCCTCAAGAATCTCATAAGGCGACATCTCGATAATGACATATGATCTATTGTCGTAAGATAACTCAATCCGAATTAAGTGATCATTCCAAATTCTTTCAAGTCTATTGCACAGACTCTCATTATAGCTTTTATCATTAGAACTTTTGCTTCTCAATACCCATTCTTTTCCAGTTCGTAATCGCTACTACCTTCCGTTCCTAATATTATACGGGTTATACTTTTGCTCGTTAGCGTTCTATAACCTTTTAATAACCACGTCAACCTTAGTATCACGAATGTGTTCCCATTCCGCATACTACCACCACTTTATTACTCCTTTTTCAGTTGTTTCTATTTTCCAAAATTTGATCAATCAAATAGAAGTAAAGGAATTTGTTGAGAGATCACTATGATCATGAACACTTGTTATATTGCATAGTTAGTACAGAAGGTGGCCAGCCTTTAGTACTTGACAAGCAATTAAACAACATGTGGTATCCTACTAGGCTTCTATCACAAAGATAGATAGTCATTCGGCAATACCTCCCCTTCTGGAAGGGTTGTTCTTCTCAGCTTACATGAAATGAAAAGAAGAGAAAAGAACGAACTGAAGAGAATTGTATATATGAAAAAAAAAATATACTGCCACAAAATATCTGGCTTGGAACCTACCTCTGAACTATAGAGGTTTGTCATAGAAGAATAAAACATATATGTATTTATATCAACATCAAGTATTATAGCATCGCATTTCAAGTGCCTAAATATTTTCGCTATCCCGTCCATCATTCTATGGACCCATGCTCTTCCTCGAGCTTATACACAATTACCTTTGAAACTCCCTCGACATCGAAAATCGAATCTGGGATCTCATTCTAGACATCATCGTTACTTGAATTCTATGCTTGCACCGCAACCTTCCTTGTATAATAATACGACTCTCTATTGATAAGAAAGAATAATTATTCACTAGGTAGATACTCTACTTAATTAGTCTATCAATGATAACTTATACACTACCACTACCCGATTAGTGGTACTCAATCTCAACACCCATTCCAATACAACTCTCACGGTGGTAATCAGCTCACTACTCGCAGAATCATTGCTGCCTTACTATGGTCCACCACTGACCTACTGTCATCATTCACTTTCCATGAAATCTTAATATCTAACCATACGGAGTCCATATATGTCGTATCTAATTCTTCTAAGGAGGTAACATAATCACCATTCACGATTCATGAAGAACACTCCTGATTCTGACATACATACATGACATGAAGCAGATAAAATTGCAGAAGAGTTTCGCTCAAAGCAACGATAGCAGGTTAATACCATTCTTAATCATATGCCTTCAATAGAAGACTTAACTCAAAGGTTTGTTTGGTCCTTTTTGGAATATGGTCCTGGCTTATTCTCAAGATAGTATCTTCTGAGATAGATAGCCTGTTCATGGCGATTACACGAATTAAATTTTACCAACTACTATTACTGTTGGGTATTACACAGTCATCAGAAGGAATGTCAATCTTCCAAACCATAATACAACCTTCAGCTTTTAACCATCATCACTGTATCCTTTGGCACAAGCGCCTACCATTATCCTTTTACCGTTAAAGTGTCGGCCACCTCTTTGGCCTTTCCTGATAGTAATAGTTCCTTACAGTCAATGTCACATTAACCACCTCCAATAAATTTCTACCTTATTTCAATCACAGCTTATGTGAAGATGTTTTCCTTAACATCTGATAAGTAAAAAAAAAATCACCATTTTTCCATAAGTTGTTGCCTCAGTCTTTAGAGGTTAATCATTGTCATGACTGACTCTCAATTATACTTAGAACATCTTTTATCTTAAGTCCTAATTGCCTGGAACAATTTCGACCATTACTGGTTCGATCCATACTTTCTCGTGGTTTAACACGTGCCCCACTTGGCAACATTATAATTATGTCATATTTCCTTTATCAACATTTTTATTCTTGAGAATTTCGAATATTACCTTTTTCCTTATAAAACCTCTAAGGTTATCCTTCAATCGTTCCTCCTGTATTCCCTAGATACAGGGCATATCACAATACCATTTACTAATAGTAGAACCATTGTCTATATACTTCTGCAAAATTTCTCCACTGATTCTTAAAGGTTGTTGTTACCTTAACCCTTTCCCAATCATACTGTCAAAACCCATACTGTCCCTATTAAGGGTGACATGCCAACCTTTATGCAGTCCCCTAGGATTCATTTTAAGTTACCAATGTTCTATCCTTAATTCCACCTTTAAAAGGTACCTGCATCCTTCCACGAATAAATCAAGTCATATTTCCTTGATAGATTATCTTATTCATCATTCCCACCTCGATAGTCTATACCTAACTTCATAATAACATCCTTATTCAAATTGAGGTCAATCCATATGGCCTCCAAAAGATAACAATGGTCATCCGCTTTTCTTTCCTGATTTGGTAATGATAACATGGATGTTCTGGAAGATATTGGTCATGTTCAACGTGAACTTCTTCTTAATAATTCCTTATTTACTTTTGTTGTTTATCTCAACAGTCACCTCAATGTTGGGATACCTCCCATACCTGGCGTCTCCCTTTCTGGGTATCGAGCCACCGGTCTTACATTTCACATTATTGAAGGTCACTTCCTTCATCCAATTTTTCCTGATTTCTTACTTTCTTGTCTCCTCAGTCTATCCGTGTCTCAATATTTATCCTTCGAACTATCTCAAGGTTTCCTCGAATCCTCCCAACTTAAAGGGGGTCCAATATATGTATCTCTTATGCCTTCAACCATCAATTTTAACTCATGGTGGATCATCATCCTGACGATTACATACTTTTCTATTTCTATTGCTATGAGTCTTTAGGGTTTCCTCATACCCAACTCCCTTATCATTCCTCAAACTTTGTTGCCTTTATATTCCTTTCCACTTCAGTTTCTTTTTATTTTCCTTTCTCTTATCATTATTTCATGGACCAACACAACATAAACATTGATTTCATACATCCCGTCATTCTGGATTCGTGTCCTCAGAACGAATCTTGATAACTTTTACAACTTAGATTCATAATTCATCATACTCGTCTGCCTTTGTTCTGTCTCTAAAGCTTTTACACTATCTCCATAACCTTGGAAAGTACTTTCCTAAAACAATTGACTGAACTTAAATCAGTTTATTCTAACCTCTGGCTCCGTGCCTTTCTTGGTCTTTCACCAGCGGGTGGTCTCTCTCTTAGGAGGGTAAGTGACAAAATAGTCTTTTGTGATTCGTCAATCATTTAGAATCTCAACTGATTCCTCTATTTCCTTTAGCCAGGCTATTGCCTCGACTGGGTCAACCTGTTCCTTGGAACTCTGCGAGCTTAGCGACTTAAAGGTCATGAAAGAATTTCCTACCGCATTGTTTCCTCAAGGTGGTGGTTGGGGATAATAGTCTAAGTTCTGTCTAGACAGGTCTATGAATTGCCGTATAGGAGTACCGTCTCGGGTCTCCTTTCCTTACTCGACTTTCTGTTTCCTTATTATGAAATGTTTCATCCTACTCCCCATAATCGGGGTCATCTTTTAATTTAAAATCCTCATTTTCCACTCCATTATGTCATGGGTTCCTTCTATCTTGATGGCGACCTCCCTGACTATCGCGTTCAGGGTTTGCTCTAAATCTTATTCCTCAACTATGGCTCTCATCTAAGTTCTCATCCTTACACTCTTGAACTTTCGGAACCCAAATTCTATAGGAATACCTCATTATTCCTTTATCATCTTTCTCGGTATTAATCTCATATCTATTTGTTGGCTCTCTGCCTTCATTCATCACTTTTACTGGCACAATATTTTCTTTTCCAATAATTCGGGCTGTATTGCAATCTCAAACAGCTTTTCGGTACCGGCTCCGGTTACCTTCCCTTCTATTTCCATTTCCTCAAAATCTCTTATAAACTCCCCAAAAGACATTATCATCTTGAGTCTCTCCTTTTTACTAAGGGCATCAGCCACCACATTGGCTTTCCCCCGAATGATAAAGAATCTCATAATCGTAATCCTTGATTAGCTCTAACCGCCTCCTCTGGCGTATGTTGAGCTCTTTCTACGCAAAAATGTACTAGAGCTCCTATGGTTTGTGTAAATCTTGCACTTCTCTCCATACAAGTAGTGCCTCCAATCTTTAGGGAAAAACTATTGCCACGAGCCCAAGCTCATGGGTGGGGATATCGAATTTTATACTTCCTTAATTGTCTTGACGCAGACGCGATTATCTTGCTGTGCTATATAAGAAGCACCCTAATTCCTTATGCGAAGCGTCACTTACAAATCACAAAATCTCATTTTTCATCCGGCAACGCCAACATATGGGCCGCCACCAACCTTTGCTTCAGTTGTTAAAATCTTTTCTCGTATTTCTCTGTCCATTCGAACTTCTCAGTCTTACGAGTAAGCCGCGTTAAAGGGGCTACTATCTTTACAACTTGAACGAACCTCCGGTAGTGACCGGCCAATCCTACCTCTGGTAGTTTCCCTAACCATGGTCATCAATTCCTCAGTGGTCCTTTATTCATTCTTGTCAGGATCCTCCATGGGATCCTCCTTAATAACTATCCCTTCTAGGATAACATCATCAACCGCTACATCCTCACTATCAACATCATCCGGTCCTGCATTAGGACACTCTATCGGATCCGCAATCCGATCTCCAATTAGTAATAAAACATCATCGCGCTGTTGCTCCTCAACCTCAGGGTCCGGAGTCCCGCTACCATATACGATAACGAACTACGCTTCTATCGCTACATTTATAAGGGTTCCCATAAGGGTTTTAACTGTCAGTACTACGTTAGGTAGTCCGACTATGAACTTGGCAAGAGTTCTTATTATCTTAGTGAACTTATTATCTTAACGTCCCATCATCTCTGAGGTTTATAACGCTTAGCTCTGATACCATTTCTGTAACACCCCCAGATCCGGGGTCGGGGATCCGGGTCGTCACGGTCTTTCTTTCCACAATATCACTTCACTTAATTAATAATAACCAACCTTATGCTGTGACCCCACACTAACATACACCACAACCCGTTATAGTCTCAGAGATGAAATTCAAATAAGTACAAGTCTTTGAATCCACAATTTAAAAGTTATTACAACCCAAAACGATTACTTGATAAATTTACAGTTAATTGCCATTATCTGCCACAAGTTATAATTATACATAATTGATTCTCAAAAGCAGATGGTCTAATCTACAATAGATCTACCTCTGCAGCTATAGCAGCTACGACATCAACGGGAAGACGCGGAACGCTTTCCACGCGCTTGCGCTGGGTCTGCTGGAGTCTGGTCATCTTTCCTAACTGTTGTTGTGTGATGAAAGAAGAAAGCAAGGGTGAGCAGCAAGCCCACCAAAATAATATGCATAATTATTTACAGTATATGAGTCTACTCATAATACTCATGAAAGTCTTGGTCAAAAGAAATGAACCAAGTTGATAACTTAATGCGATGAAGTCGCAAAATATTCAGTATATATATATATACATATATACTTTTCAAAATATTGGAAGTCCTCTTCCATGCATAATATACACAAAGTCCCAGTGTATAACTGTATATAAAAAAATATCGTTGCAAGGTGATCTCATATATCTAACCTTGTCTCAACGTTTTTCTGAAAATCTTTGTCATTCATAAGACAATTATTAATTAGATATAAGTTTAAAAGATGAAGTTACCAAATACTTCACTACATTTATATCATTCCCAATACTACTTGAACTACCACCGTTCAAGTTATAATCAATTTCAAAAGTTCATCCCACTGATGAGACCACAAGATAAGACTTGAATAGATTCAATCTTTGAAAGATTATTGAATGAAAAAGTTATGAGATACTTTATTTAGTCCCGATATATATATAACCACATATATATATCCCTTTAAACATTTCCTGGAACCTCTGTTATGTGAAGTATGAACAGAGTTCGAAACATCCAATGAATTTTTGGAAAGGAAAAGAATTTTGGCATAAACCCGATATCTCGCTGATCAGGCAAAGATACCAATAAGTAACCTTTTCTACTAGTAGATGGACGAATTCCCCACTGGTCATCACCCTGGTCATAATTAAGACCTATGCTGGACTGCCACTCAGCCACTTATGCATTTGATGGACTCCCACTGAGCCACTTACACAATAATAGACCGTACCCCGGCCTGTCGCTTATGCCGACTCAATGAGAGGGGCTTACTTCCCGAACGTTGGGCAAGTAATCAATTCATTTACCAAATCTGCAACCTTGTTGCGAATATAAAATACACCACAGAGCCGGATTCCCCAGGTTTTGAGCGAGTATTTAAATCCCCTTAAAAGGAAGATCTTAAATATAAAAATGAGTTTTGGGATCCGCTCTGACTTTTAAAAATCATTTTGAAGACTCGAAAACACTTTAAAGAGTGTTTGGAGTAAGGCTGATTTAATGAAGTAAATCAGTCCCCAGAATATTTAGAAAATGACTGAATATTATTATTTAAATAATATTCCCATAAAGAATAATCTTTATAAAAATAATTGAAGTAGAAGTATTAAAACTTATACTTGAAACGAGTATTAAATAACCAAAGATATACTTATATGAAAGTATTATCTTTATTTGAATAATCGAAAATAAGTTTGATTATTAACACCTTATTCTTTAATAAAATAAAGAATATATTACAGCACATAATCGGAGTCATAGATCCTCAAATGAATATTCAAATAATATTCAATAAATAAAATAAGCTGAGTCATAATACCTCGAATGAATATTATAAATAATATTCATTAAATAAAATAAAGGAGTCATACATCCTCAAATGAATATTCAAATAATATTCAATAAATAATATAAAAGAGTCATAAGCCCTCGAATGAATATTCAATTAATATTCAATAAATAATATAAAAGAGTCATAAGCCCTCGAATGAATATTCAATTAATATTCAATAAATAATATAAAAGGAGTCATAAGTCCTCGAATAATATTCGAAATAATATTCAATAATAAAATAAAGTTTAAAGTTATCGAATAAACCTTATTCGATTAATAGTTTGGAAAACTATTACCATATATATATATATAAATATATATATATATATATCCATATCCATATAAAATCTACTCGGGATCCTCGACTCCCGGTTTTAGAAAATATTTTCACCTTTGGGTCCCTATACTAAGGGTATATGCAAGCTACCGCTATCCTCTAGCATAGGTATTATCAACTGAACCAACAGATATATATTTCAAGAATATGAAACAGGCATGCATATATACCATATCACATGCTACAATATATCGCAAGAATTTGCTAAATAACCAACATGCATCTATCGCAAGATAATGCATATACAAGTGTATACATCACAACAACAGTATAACGGATAGAATACTTGCCTGAGCGACTGGGGGTTACGAATGGCTCGGGACGAGTCTGGTAACCTATAAACAACAAGTAAGTTGGAATTAAACCAAAGTCACTTGTGAATCTATACTTTAACTAACTTAGACTCTAACGCTTGTTTTGCGCTCACTGATTCGCTTAAGTCACTCGGGTACCCTCGGCTCCACCATTTTTAATAATTTAACCTTTACGAGTTTTAAAGCGATTCCTTCGCGAGTGACTTACCAACTGCCTAAAACACTTACCATAAATGTTTCATGCATTAATTAACCCTTTTTGGTCTTTAACCTACATTTCAAAGTAAGGCGAGGGAAAAAGTTTCGTTCGCGAAACGCCGTTACTTGAAACGGTCGTTTCTCCTAAACCGTAAATCGGAATCGAACGATCTACATATCAAAACGAAGCTCGTAACATGAACTATCTAAACATGGCAGTGGTCACAATCTAGCAGGGGGTTCTCGGGTCCTAATGCTATGCACAAAAACAGTCCAAAGAAAATCGGACGTTACGACGGCTATGTTTACGCGATTTCCCATTTTCAACCCATTCACAAACAACCCAAATCAACCTCAAATCCAACATACAACCATCCTCCATCCTTATCACATCATAACAACCCCAACCAATTCAATTTAACCATTCATACTTATGCTTAAACTTTACTTTAATCATTCTTAAGTTTCTTTAAATCAAAACCACAAAATTACCATTTCATTTCACTACCATTCCTAATGTCAAACTCTAATCATAACAACAACTACAATAACATCCTACTCATCAAAATCACCTTATAATATATATGAACCTAGGGTTTGAAAATGGTATACCTTCCTTGAAGTGGTGGGTTGAGCTAGGAAGCCTTAAGAAGCTTGGAGAAGCCTTAGGAAAGCTTGGATCTTCAAGAAAAACAAGAAAAAGTTCAAGTTAAAAACTTGAAAACACTATTCATTGTCTTCTTCATTGATTAAATGGAGAAGCTAGAGAAAGAATTAATGGCTTAAACTCATGATATAGCCATAACTAAGCATAAAGATGGTTAGGGAATTTTCTTACCAATTAAGGATGCTTGGATCTTGATTTTGAGAATTTTAGCTTTGAAAAAAAGTGAAAAGCCGAGAGCTAGGTGATGAACAAATGCCTTGGCTGATTTTTTGATTTTTGATGAAATGATTTGCTAGCTTGGTTGGCTTGGTTTTGTTTTTAATTTAGCAAATTACTACCTTGCCCTTGAATTTGTGTGGTCCTTAATCAACCACACCTCCCTTCTTCCCATGTCATGCTTACCTCATCCTCATGATGTCATCCTTCCTTCCTTGTCTTCTTTCTATTGGTTGGATGACATCACTCCCATTAATCCCTTTGATTAGCTTCCTAATCGTTTGCCTAATGACCGCTGATCTGTTGTACGGTTCGCTTAACTTTCGTTCTCGTTTATCGTTTGAAGGATCATACCCGGGATCTTATTACTTAGGTTCCCTTAACCTTTCTCAATACATTATATTCCTTTTTATGATCCTCTATTATAATCCTTTAATTTAAATCCTTTTTATCCTGTTACCTTATACTCAATTCTCTCCGTATCTTGTGGATTTCCGGGAAAAACCAAAGTGTTCGGAATTGGATTCTGACGATCTTTACATACACTTATATACTTCATAGAGTACTAATAATATCCCAGAATATCCATAACAGAACCCCTACATAGTGTGGCATGAAAGTTTTCTCATTCAGCAAAAACACTATTCATAAGGGTTTCAAAATTTTCCAAAAATTGGGGTTATTACATCAACACCAGGAGAGTTTGGTGTCACTTTAGTCAGACAAGTCATGACAATTCAAAAGGCCCTTCAGGAGACTACAGATGCTGGTACCAAGGCAATTCTTCAAGCTCATCTGGAATCTCTGCATCTCTTGCAGTTGCAGCATTTCAAACAGAATCTAAGTGTGGATGAGCTCAAGCAAGATATTGCTGATCTAAAATCCTACAATGCTGAGAAGTTGGATTCAGTCATACCTTATGGTACCATGCAAGATTTATTGGGGAGACTGAGGAAAGAATCTGATGCTGACAAGAGACTGGCCAGATTGGAAACCAGAGTTCAGATCATTGAAGACTCTATGGTCACCATTCTTCAGAATCAACAAACTCAAACAAATCTACTCATGCAGCTGGCAAATGCACAAGGCTTGACCCCTACCCTTGATGATAACAAAAAGGGGGAGAATACAGGGGAAGGGGAAGGAGAGCCATCAACAACAGTTCAAATATCTCAAGTGCTAGTTCCTGTCATCACCACTTCTCCAATTATTCCAATCAAAGGAAAGCTTGATGGAATTGATCTAATCCAGATAGCAGCAGCTGAATTACAAGTCAAAGAGCAAAGGAAGAAGATTGATGAAAAGATGCAACAAATATTTGGTTCTACAACTTCTCAATCACAATCTGTGAAGCATAGTACAAAAGTGGAATCAATTATTATGGAGCTCAAGCCAGTAGGGAGGAATAAGGTTGGAGAGAATTCTTCCAAGGATCTGAAACCTATGATTCTCAAGCCCAACAACAGATCCAATAAGGACTCTACAAAGAATCCCCTGAAAGAAGTGGATTTTCCTCTTCCAAAGGCTGATGAGGACAAGCTTTTGGGTAGAAGTATCTCAAAACTCAAAGAGACCATGGATGTGGCTGTAAGGAGGAACATGGCTATTATCTTCAGAGAGGGAAAGAGCATATGTGTGATGCAAGGACATCCCAAATTCTCAATAGCCAAGAGGGAAGAAACCAGAAGGTTGAAGGAAGAAGCCAAACAGCTAAAGGCTGACAAAAGAGCACAAGCAAAGCTTGAAAAACAGCTAAAGTCAAGTCAGGCTGAAGAACAGAAAGAAATTGAAGACAAAAGTGAAGATGAAGCTATGGGGGACATGGTTGATACTGATATGGAGGAAAGAAGTAAGGAAAGAGAAGAATGGCAAAAAGGGAACAGAAAGAAGGTCAATGCAAAGAGAAAGATGGTAGATGAGACTGAAGAAACCCAATCAATATCCAAACCACTACCCTCTATTCCTGAACCCATTGTGCCTGACCCCTTCATGAACATTCATGGTGAAACAATCATTCCCAAGGAGGAACCAATTGATTGGGACACCATCAAATTTCCCACCTTCCTAACCTCTTCTCCACCATCAAAGAAGCAGAAAAGAAGAATCAAATCAATACCCTATAAAGCCTCAATCAAATTCACACAGAAGCCTAAGCCTAAGCCTCAAGCCTCTAAGGATGATTATGTTCACATCTGTGACATAAAAGAATTTTCAGACATTGAACTCTATCTGGATAAGCTGGAGGAAGTAAGGGGAATAGCTGCCTACAGACAGCTACCAGAAAGACTAGTGTTCAAATACAAAGGAGATGGGGAAAGAACCTGGCCTTTTTACAGAATTCTGAATGAAGGCTACTCTACCTTGATTAGAGTCTACTCAGCCATACAAAGGGATTCTGGCTTTACCAGGACTGCCAAGACTGAGATTCTCAACAAGATTGCCAACATAAGGAAAACTTGGAGGGAGCCCAATGCTTTGCCTAGAATATTACTCATTCAAGAAAGAGGAATTACAATTCACAAATCACCTCATTGGTTGATGGAGTTCAGAGACAACAAAGGAGTCAGAAGATTTTTCAGAATTGAAGATCAGCTCAAGATTGCCAGTAATGAAACTCTCAAGGATATACAATCTAAGTTGGACATCAATGAAGAAGATGAAGCTGAATTCTACAGACAAATTCAACTTCAAATAGAGGAGAATGACAGGAGGCTAGGAAAGAAAACAAGGAATCAAAGGAAAAGAAACTAATCTGCTCAGGCTAAAGGAGCACCCTTGGAAACAATGTAATTCTTCAATTTCATCTCAGCATACACATTTTTGTAGCACTTTTGAATTTCTGCTTTATTACAGTTTATATATTTGTCAAGTGTTTTGTTATCATCAAGCTAAACCCAAATTTATGCCTACAGTTTTAGTAGACATAAATAGGGGGAGATTGTTAGGAATATGTGTATTAGTTTGATGATAAGTTAAACAAAATACTTAAGTAGAAATCTAGTGTTTGTAGCCTCAACGGATAAGACCATCTTGGCTATCCGTTGAAGGAGTAGCTTTACTTAGCAATAAGTTTAGTATTGTAACACATTTCATTCTCTGGATTCAAGTTGTAATTCTTAGATGTTGTAGGAAATTATCAGTCATGTTGACTACTAATGGATATGCAAATAGGAGGGCTAATTGTAAATATTTCATGCCTTGTAATTTTGTATAAGTGAAGAAGTATCAACGGATATTGAAGACCTTCAACGGATAAGAAACAAAGCTTCAACGGATGTCTCTAATGCTTCAACGGATAATATCCATCAACGGATAAGTGCTTCAACGGATAAAGACTTCAACTGATAATGCATCAACGGATAAAGCTTCAACGGATAAAGCCTCAACGGATAAGGCATCAACGGATGAAAGCTTCAACGGATGCTTAGTTCATTAGCAGTTGATAGTGACAATTCACAAGCTGACAGAGGCACATGGGTTGACAGAGACAAACTGGAATGTGGAAGCCTCTAGGAGGAATCAAGAAAATGCAGCATTTCCATTCTGATACAAACAAGGAAGTATTCAAAGATTCACAGATTATCCCAGATTGCATTGGATAGAGAAATGAAGAAGAAACATGTGAAGAATCTTTTTAATTGTATTTTACAGTTTTGTCTTCACTTGTAAACTTGGTGATATATAAACCAAGTAGCAGCTAGTAATTAGATAAGAATTTTTCCTGAGCTGTTTAAAAATATCCAGAGAGAAAATCATCTAGTTTGTACTAGGAAGCAGCTGTGATTTAATTCTTTGAATCACAGATTTTCTGAAATAACACATCTCTGGTGGAACAACAAATCCACCAGAAAAGTTTTTAAGTTCTTTGTGTTCTTTACATTTGTGTTTGAATATATATCTGTCTGTATTAGCTTCAAGCAATTCACACACTTGTTCTCAAAAACACTTAGCCTTAGAAACTGCTCAAAACTTGAAAAAGTTTTGAGATTTACATTCAACCCCCCTTCTGTAAATCTCATTGTTAGTCCACTGGGAATAACAATTCTGCAAGTTCTGTTGAAATAAATGCTGAAAATACTGGTGAAGCTGCTACAAATATAAATGCTGATGCAGCTGGTCCTTCTGGACATGCACCTCCACAAACAGTTTGTAAAGCTGATTTGATTAAGAAGTTTGTGAGAGAGGATGCACCAGTACCTTGGAGTGAAACCTCCAGAGGAAGAGAATGGATCAAGGAGTGGAATAAAGTTGATTTTGTTCCTACTACAAATGTTCTTGCTGAGCACCTGGCTAAAGCTGATGAGATGCTAATGAATAATGACTTCAAAGCACAACTCAGAGTGACTGCATTAAGTACTAGGAACATTCAAGGTCAACACTCAATAACTCAAGCCAATATGGACAAAATTCAAGAAACACTTATTCAGCAATCCATGAATGTCACATTGGATAAGAAAAGGTCTTTTAATCCAACCTTTGACCGTATTGAGTATATAGAAAAGACTCAAGAAAAGCAGCAAGCTCAACTATCTGATATTTTAAAGAATTAAGCTGCTCAACAAAACCAAGTCAATGAAATCCAAAACTCTGTGGAATTGCTTGTCTCCCTGCTTCTACCAGATGATGCCAAAAAGGGGGAGAAAGTAATTAAGTCCAAATGCACAACTGATCAACCACTGAAGAGTAAGGATGATGATAATGAGGACCAGGAAAACTCTGAAAAGAGTAAAGGTCTAAGTCAAGGCAGGGGTTCTTTATCAAGAAAAGCCAGAACTATAAGTCAAAGAACAAGTTTTGATACTGGTAAAAGGATAAGTTCTAATGAACAAACTCTGAAACTTGATGAAGAGATCTCCAAAAGGTTGTTCCTAAAGGATAATCCAGGCATGGATTTTGAAAGCCTGAAGGAAGAAGAGATCAGACTGAAAGCTGAAAATGACAAATCTAAGTCAAAGTCTAAAGCTCAAGTCATAGCAAAGAAACCACCTAAGCCTAAGGGCATTATGATCAAAGAGAGGACGGATACTGAGGCATCTAAGGCCAAGTCCAAATCACAGGTGGAAGTTGATCCTAGATTCAAGGGTAAGGCAAAAGCTGATGAATTTGTAAATATATATCTACCAACCATGGATCTGGAAGCAAAATCTGATGAAGATACAAGTCTGATTTTGAAGAAGAAAAAGAATATTCAAGCAACCTCTGACATAGCTCAAGTTGTCTTGATATCAGAAGAAAAGGAAACCTCTGACATTGCTCATGTTAAACCTTCAACAGTTCTACTACCTGGGTTTGCTAAAGCTCAACAATCTGCTCAACCTATGAAGACTTCAATAAATGTTTTTAAGGGTAGATTGCTCCAAGGGAAGGAAGCTAGAGATAAAACAGGACTGGGTAATGCTGATGAGAAAAGAGTAAACAACTCTACCTCATATCCTACATCTCTTTCTGAACCAGGAGTAGGGACAACTCCAGAAAGACTAAATCAATTAGAATCTGTACAGATGGTTTACAACTCCAATCTAAAAGAAGACATAATGCTTTATTTTATGACAGATGGGAGAGTATTCCAGATAAGAAAGAATACAATTCGGTTGAAGTATTATGAAAAACTGCAACATGTTTTATTTCTACTTCAAGTGAAGAACAGGTCAACAAATAATGCTTCCAGATACTTAATATATCTGATATTCAGAGGCAGAAGAAACTTTATTCTTTAAAGTCTGACAGACCATACTATCCAAAGTACAGATCCCACAATGGTGAATTAGTTGAGATGAAGCCCAATACCGCCAAGATCACTACATTTCTGGGTATTAAGGGTGTTGAATTTAATCTGGAGTCTGACAAAACTTATCTGATCAGATTGGATCAGGAAATAAGGAAAGCAAAGATTAATGATCTCAGGGCTGCTATCTTTCAGACATGAGAAGATACAGTTGAACTTAAAGATGATAAAAGGAGGATGATAAATGAACTTGATTATGATGAGAGAACTCTTTTGAAGAAATATCTCAGAACAACTCCTGACATTCAAGAGATCAAACACTGAAGCCAAGTCAAGGACTACAACTGTTAAATTTTGAAGGATATACAGGCTAAAGCTGATATCAGACTTTAAGGATGGTAAAAGCTACAAGGACTGTGAGTTGTAGTTATCTAGTCAAATTCTCATATGCATTTGTACTTAATGTTTTTGACATCATCAAATATCTATTGAACTTGTATATTATGCTGATTTACAAGTTGGGGGAGATTGTTAGATATATTTATGATGTCATGTCTAATAATGATTTGTGTTTAGTTTTCAGATCTTAACTAACAGGACAAATTGGGACTTAACTGGAAATCAGTACTTATACTGAAGTTAGAACTTAAGATATTAGAACTTAAGTTATCAGAACTTAAGATATCAAAAGATATTCATCAGAAGATAATATCAGGACTTAAGAAGACTTTCAGATAAGGAAGGCGACTGATTGAAGGGAAAGAAGATCAAGACTAAAATAAGAAGAGATATGCATGGAGAAGAATTCTATGAAGAATAGAAGACTTGGAGGAAAAGATAACTAATTGATATATTTTAGGATACAGAATTATATTTGATATCAATTAAAGATTATCTTGTAACTGTGTGGTATATAAACACAGACATAGGGTTTACACTATATGTGTTATCGTTATCGAGAATATTATTCATTGTAACCCTAGCAGCTCTCGTGATATATATTTATCACCGAGAGAGAACGGTTTCATTGCAATACTGTTTTATTAATAAGATTATTTTTTGTTACATACTTGTGTTCTTAATTCGATTTGATTGTAGTATACACTGTATTCAACCCCCTTCTACGGTGTGTGTGACCTAACATAAACTCTACGGGCTCACGCAATAGCCTGCAAACTATGTGAACCAAGGTAAACCGCATTTAAGCGACAGACTTTGGCTCAGAAGGCATAATCATAAATTCTCCTCTCATGGGATTCGAACATGTGACCAAGAGAATAATTATCCCCTCTTTAACCAACTGAGCCAACCCTTGCGGGCCATATTTCTCTACCTTGAATATACAGATTGAGAAATAAATACATATATTAGGAGAAACAACTAATTTTCTTTATAACTTAATATTTATTTTATCGATTATTATAATTTTTCATTTGACATACTACGAGATTACATTAACTCTGTTATGTTATGTTCTTTAATATTAGAGTATTATTTATATAATGCAACGAATTATAATATATACATATTTTCAATTACACTATTTTAGTTATAAACTACGGGAGGTCGTTGAAGACGACACCGTGAAACCGCCAATAAAATATCTTATTTTAATTTTATTTTAATTTTAACATTATTCATAAATAAATTTAGGCAAAAAACTAATTTAAATTGATTTTTGTAAAATATAATAAATGAAACTCTATATCATTAATTTCACATCCTTTTTCGATTCATACTTTTTCAAAAAAATATGTATTTTTTTCTACTTTAAATACACATATTGAAAATTAAATATATATTTAAGCAAACAATTGATTTATATGACTTTTGTAAAATATAATAACCGAAATTGTGCATCATTAATTTTACATTCTTTTTTAATTCATACTTTTTGTTAAATATAAGTACAAAGAATTCAACATGCTACATTTTTAATTTAATAACTTTGAAATTAAAACAAATACTTTTTCTATTTTTATACCTTTTTAGTTGCATAATAAGAGGCGTCGTATGTCTTAATTTGATTTTATTCCAATTTTAATATTATTTTATATCCTCCATTACACTTTTTAGTTATAGAATACGAAACGTCGTCAAATACGAAGATGAGAAACAATCAATTCATATATTATTTTAATTTTATTTCAATTACAAAATTATTGTATACCCTCTTTTATACTTTTTTAGTTGTAGAATATGAGGCTTTGTCGAAAACGATGTCAAGATACTGTTAATAAATATCTTATTTTAATTTTATTCCAATTTCAAAATTATTGTATATCCTCTATTATCATAATATGAGAAATTTTAGGTACCCAAAATTGAATCCCAAAATCATTCCAAAATTTTACGTTTCATATGTTTATTAGTCATGACATAATTAAATAAGATGGACCCCCAATTAAAATAGCCTGAATTGCCACATCACACATGCCACGTCATTTTGGAACTCATTTTTGAAACTGTTTTTGGGTACCTAGCACTACACTTAAAATATTAAGTGATAGAAAATAAGGCGACGTTGAAAAGAAAGTTGAAAAACGGTAAACTAATATTTTATTTTGATTTTATTCAAATTTCAAAAAAAAATTATATTTTCTTTTATATATCATTTTTTAAAGATCTTTTATATCTCTTTAGTTGTAGAATACGAGGCGGCGACGCCGAGAAACTATCAATAAATATCTTATTTTGATTTTATTCCAATTTCAAAATTATTGTATATACTAGATTATACCTTTTAGTTATAGAATACGAGGAATCGTCGGAAATAAAACTGAGAAACATTCAATGAATATTTAATTTTGATTTTATTCCAATATCAAATTTATTGTATATCATCTTTATATCTTTTTAGTTGCAGAATACGAGACGTCGTTTTCGACGATGCCGAGATATCTTATTTTGATATTATTCCAATTTAAAAATTATTGTATATCCTCTATTATACTTTTAGGTTATTGATTATGAAGCATCGTGAGAAACAGACAATTAATATCTTATATTGATTTTATTCCAATTTAAAAATTATTGTAAATCCTCTTTTATATTTTGTAGTTGTTGAACATGAGGCATTGTCTTCGTCCGAGAAACTATCATTAAATATCTTGATTTTATTATAATTTAAAAATTATTGTATATTCCCTGTTATACTTTTTAGTGATAAAATACGAAGTATCGTTGAAAAGGAAGTCGAGTAACAGTCAATTAATATCTTATTTTGCTTTCATTCAAATTTCAAAATTATTGTACGTCCTCTTCTAAACCTTTTTAGGTGATGAATACGAGGCGTCGTATTCGACGACGTTGAGAAACTATTAATATTTTATTTTGATTTTATTTCAATTTAAAAATTATTGTAAATCCTCTTCTATACTTTTTAGTTTTTGAACATGAGGCATTGTCTTCGTCCGAGAAACTATCATTAAATATCATATCTTGATTTTATTATAATTTTAAAATTATTGTATATCATCTGTTATACTCTTTAGTGATAGAATACAAAGTATTTTTGAAGAGGAAGCCGAGTAACAGTCAATTAATATCTTATTTTAATTTTATTTCAATTTCAAAATTATTATACATCCTCTTTTATACCTTTTAGTTGATGAATACGAGGCGCCGTATTCTACAACGTCGAGAAACTATCAATAAATTTTTTATTTTGATATTATTTTAATTTTAAAATTATTGTATATCATCTATTATACTTTTTAATTATGGAATACAAGGCGTCCTTGAAAATGAAGCCAATAACCACTTAATTAATAACATATTTTGATTTTATTTCAATTTCTAAATTATTGTAATTCCTTTTTTATTTCATTTTAGTTACAGAATATAAGGCGTCGACCGACGACGCGGTGAAACTGTTAATAAATATATTATATTTATTTTATTCTAATTTTAAAATTATTGTGTATCCTCTATTATACCTTTTTAGTGATAAAATACGAGGCATCGTCCAAGACGATGCCGAGTAATTATCAATAAATATATGATTTTGATTTTAGTCAAATTTCAAAATTGTTGAGAAAAAAATATAAGCAAAAAATTGACATGATTTGATTTTTATAAAATGTAATGTCCGAAATTGTGAATCACAAAAGTTTGCATTATTTTTTTAATTCACCTTTTTTGTTAAATTTACATTTTTTAGTACTTCAAATATACATCTTAAGATATATATATATATATATATAAAGCTTATTTTTTTTATTCACAACTTAAATATTTTATTTCAACAACACTTAAAAAAGTTCATTTGACATGGTACGAGATCATATTTCCAAGGCATTAAATTATGAGATTTCTTATACATTTGTTTACCATATAGGGATTTCTTAGATGTATATATATACAGGAGTACCATAACATTATTATCGTCTTAATGAGGATCGAGAACAGTGATGAATCGTGTACATTTAAGCATTCAATTTCCATCTACACGCAACAACAAAAAAGAAGGTGTTAGTACTGTAAGGAAGTTTAGGATATATGAAGATGTTACATTAATATCTCAAATACAAAATATGTCGTTTACATCTTTGTAACACCCCCAGATCCGGGGTCGGGGATCCGGGTTGTCACGAGTTCCATTTCCCTTATTAACACCCAATCTTAATAATTTCTCAACTACTCTGTACTGTGACCCCACAATAAACACACACACCACACGTTATAGTCTCAGAGATGAACATCCAAAAATAATCACAAGTCGTTTTATTCCACAATTATATGTCAATACACCTTAAAAAGGTTCTGAATAAATTTACATTTCATTGCCATTATTACAATTCATAAATATACATAAATCTGGTACATCAAAAGTTGAAGCCTAGTCTATTGGTAGTTCCCTACCTCAGCTACAGTGACTTCAATGCCTATAGGAAGCTGCGAAACGCTTCCTATCCGATCGCGAATTGGGAGCTTGGTCCTGTTCATCTTATCTATCTGATGTTGTGTGATGAAAGAAGAAAGCAAGGGTGAGCAGCAAGCCCACCAAAATAATATGTATAATGATTAATAGTATATGAGTCTACTCATAATACTCATGAAAATCTTGGTCAAAAGAAATGAACCAAGTTTGATATCTTAATGCGATGAAGTCGCAAAATATTCAGTATATATACATATATACTTTTCAAAGTAATGGAAGTCCTCTTCCATGCATAATATACACAAAGTCCCATTGTATAACTGTATAAAAATATCGTTGCAAGGTGATCTCATATATCTAACCTTGTCTCAACGTTTTTCTGAAAATCTTTGTCATTCATAAGACAACTATTAATTAGATATAAGTTTAAAAGATGAAGTTACCAAATACTTCACTACACTTATATCATTCCCAAATACTACTTGAACTACCACCGTTCAAGTTATAATCAATTTCAAAAGTTCATCCCACTGATGAGACCACAAGATAAGACTTGAATAGATTCAATCTTTGAAATATTATTGAATGAAAAAAATTATGAGATACTTTATTTAGCCCCGATATATATATATATCCACATATATATATCCCTTTAAACATTTCCTGGAACCTCTGTTATGCAAAGTATGAACAGAGTTTGAAACATCCAATGAATTTTGGAAAGGAAAAGAATTTTGGCATAAACCCGATATCTCGCTGATCAGGCAAAGATACCAATAAGTAACCTTTTCTACTGTAGATGGATGAATTCCTCACCGGTCATCACCCTGGCCGCATTAGGACCTCGCGCTAGACCGTACCCCGGCCCCTCACGCGTTGATGGACTGTCACCCAGCCACTTACACAATAATAGACCGTACCCCGGCCTGTCGCTTATGCCGACTCAATGAGATGGGCTTACTTCCCGAACGTTGGGCAAGTAATCAATTCATTTACCAAATCTGCAACCTCGTTGCGAATATAAAATACACCACAGAGCCGGATTCCACAGGTTTTGAGCGAGTATTTAAATCCCCTTTAAAAAGGAAGATCTTAAATATAAAAAAATGAGTTTTGGGATCCGCTCTGACTTTTAAAAATCATTTTGAAGACTCGAAAACACTTTAAAGAGTGTTTGGAGTAAGGCTGATTTAATGAAGTAAATCAGTCCCCAGAATATTTAGAAAATGACTGAATATTATTATTTAAATAATATTCCCATAAAGAATAGTCTTTATAAAAATAATTGAAGTAGAAGTATTAAAATTTATACTTGAAACGAGTATTAAATAACCAAAGATATACTTATATGAAAGTATTATCTTTATTTGAATAATCGAAAATAAGTTTGATTATTAACACCTTATTCTTTAATAAAATACAGAATATATCTCAGCAAATAATCGGAGTCATAGATCCTCAAATGAATATTCAAATAATATTCATTAAATAATATAAACTGAGTCATAAGTCCTCGAATGAATATTCAAATAATATTCAATAAATAATATAAAAGGAGTCATAAGTCCTCGAATGAATATTCAAATAATATTCAATAAATAATATAAAAGGAGTCATAAGTCCTCGAATGAATATTCAAAATAATATTCAATAATAAAATAAAGTTAAAGTTATCGAATAAACCTTATTCGATTAATAGTTTGGAAAACTATAACCATATATATATATATATATATATCCATATATACAAAATCTACTCGGGATCCTCGACTCCCGGTTTTAGAAAATATTTTCACCTTTGGGTCCCTATACTAAGGGTATATGCAAGTTACCGCTATCCTCTAGCATAGGTATTATCAACTGAACCAACAGATATATATTTCAAGAATATGAAACAGGCATGCATATATACCATATCACATGCTACAATATATCGCAAGAATTTGCTAAATAACCAACATGCATCTATCGCAAGATAATGCATATACAAGTGTATACATCACAACAACAGTATAACGGATAGAATACTTGCCTGAGCGACTGGGGGTTACGAATGGCTCGGGACGAGTCTGGTAACCTATAAGCAACAAGTAAGTTGGAATTAAACCAAAGTCACTTGTAAATCTATACTTTAACTAACTTAGACTCTAACGCTTGTTTTGCGCTCACTGATTCGCTTAAGTCACTCGGGTACCCTCGGCTCCACCATTTTTAATAATTTAACCTTTACGAGTTTTAAAGCGATTCCTTCGCGAGTGACTTACCAACTGCCTAAAACACTTACCATAAATGTTTCATGCATTAATTAACCCTTTTTGGTCTTTAACCTACATTTCAAAGTAAGGCGAGGGGAAAAAGTTTCGTTCGCGAAACGCCGTTACTTGAAACGGTCGTTTCTCCTAAACCGTTCATCGGAATCAAACGAACCACATATCAAAACGAAGCTCGTAACATGAACTATCTAATCATGGCAATGGTCAAAACCTAGCAGTGAGTTCAAGGGTTCTGATCTTTAGAACAAAAACAGTCTACGGTAAATCGGGCATTACGACGGCTATGTTTACGCGATTTCCCAATTTTATACCATTCAATTTCATCACCAAACAACCCCAATCCCTTCATACAATCAAAGTCCATCCATATCACATCCTAACAGCCCCAAAACTCAATATTATGAACTTTATACTACCCTCAAACATGAACTAAAAGCTATACTTAAGTTCATTAACCAATAATCAAGATTTACAACTTCAAACTCATTACAAATCCAACCACACTCTAAGTATACAAGGATCATGCTCCTCATGAATTATAACAATCAAAACCATTCCTAATACTCAAAAGTAAAGCTAGGGTTTAAAGTTTTATACCTTCTTGAAGCTTTTAATCAATGAAAGATCCTTGGAAAGCCCATGGAAGCCTTGATCTATGCTTAAGCTACCTTGTCCTTACAAATAAAATCAAAAATCAAAAATTTGTTCTTGAAAGTTACTATTCACCCTAAACTTTTAGGAATTGATTAACTAGGTAAACCTTGTATTCTTGGATCCAAACTTATAGCATAACTAAGTTATGAATTATGGAAGCTAAAGAAACAAACCTTATAATTTTTGAAGGTGTGTAGCTTGAGTTTTTGAAAACTCCTCCTTGTTTTTCTTGAAAAGGCCGAGAGCAAGATGAAGAAGAAAGAGAGATTTTTGTGGTTTTGCTTTGATTTGATTTTTGGTTGGTTGTTTTTGTTTTGTTTTAGGTCAATTACCCATTTACCCTTGATTTTGTGTGGTTAATATTCCACCACATTTCCTTACCTCTTATGTCATGCTTGCATCACTTTGTGATGTCATCACCCCTCCTTTGTCCTCTTTCTATTGGTTGGATGACATCATCCCCACTAATCCCTTTGCTTAACTTCCTAATTGTTTGCCTAATGACCGCTGATCTGTTATACGGTTCGCTTAACTTTCGTTTTCATTTATCGTTTGAAGGATCATACCCGGGATCTTATTACTTAGGTTCCCTTAACCTTTCTCAATACATTGTATTCCTTTTATGATCCTCTCTTATAATCCTTTAATTTAAATCCTTTTTATCCTGTTACCTTATACTCAATTCTCTCCGGATCTTGTGGATTTCCGGGAAAAACCAAAGTGTTCGGATTTGGATTCTGACGATCTTTACATACACTTATATCCCATATAAAGTACTAATAAAATCTCAGAATATCCATATCAGAACCCCTACATAGTGTGGCATGAAAAGTTTTCTCGTTCAGCAAAAACACTATTCATAAGGGTTTCAAAATTTCTCAAAAATTGGGGTTATTACAGTCTCCCCTCCTTAAAAGGATTCCGTCCCGAAATCAGATAGAAAACAAATGGGGATACTTTCTTAGCATTACATTTTCTAACTCTCAAGTAAATTTTCCCACATTGTGGTTCTTCCATCAAACTCTGAATAGTTTGATAACCCTTCTCCAAAGCACTTGTTCCCTTTTCACTCTATAACCCTTCCTGGTTGCTCCATATAGGTTACGTCGGGTTGCATATCTATGCGCTCATATGCCCCTATTTATCTGGCATCTGAATTACACTTCCTTAACACTGATACGTGAAACACGCTATGAACTTGCTACAGGTTCGGGGGTAGGGCTAGCTCATATGCTAACCTCCCAAACGTCTTAATATATCCGAGGGTCCAACAAATTGTAGACTTAGCTTTCCTTTCTTTCCAAACCTCATCAATCCTTTCCAGGGGATACCTATAACATTACTAGGTCCCCTATTTCGTACTCTTTATCCTTTCGTGTCAAATCAACATACTTATCATGTCCATCTTGGGCTACTACCAGCCGTCCTCTGATTAGATCTATCATATCCTTGGTCCTTTAGACCACTGCTGGTCCGAGCATCTTGCGCTCTACAACTTCATCCTAACATAAGGGAGATCGATATTGTCTTCCCTCAAGGATCTCATAAGGCGATATCTCAATACTGACATATGATCTATTATCGTAAGAAAACTCAATCCGTGTTAAGTGATCATTCCAATTTCTTTCAAGTCTATTGCACAGACTCTCATTATAGCTTTTAGCATTAGAGCTTTTGCTTCTCAATACCCATTCTTTTCCAGTTCGTAATCGCTACTACCTTCCATTCCTAATATTATACTGGTTATACTTTTGCTTGTTAGCGTTCTATAACCTTTTAATAACCACGTCAACCTTAGTATCACGAATGTGTTCCCATTCCGCATACTACCACCACTTTATTACTCCTTTTTCAGTTGTTTCTATTTTCTAAAATTTGATCAATCATATAGAAGTAAAGGAATTTGTTGAGAGATCACTATGATCATGAACACTTGTTATATCGCATAGTTAGTACAGAAGGTGGCCAGCCTTTAGTACTTGACAAGCAATTAAACAACATGTGGTATCCTACTAGGCTTCTATCACAAAGATAGATAGTCATTCGGCAATACCTCCCCTTCTGGAAGGGTTGTTCTTCTCAGCTTACATGAAATGAAAAGAAGAGAAAAGAACGAACTGAAGAGAATTGTATATATGAAAAAAAATACTGCCACAAAATATCTGGCTTGGAACCTACCTCTGAACTATAGAGGTTTGTCATAGGAGAACAAAACATATACGTATTTATATCAGCATCAAGCATTATAGCCTCGCATTTCACGTGCCTAAATATTTTCGCTATCCCGTCCATCATTCTATGGACCCACACTCTTCCTCGAGCTTATACATAATCACCTTTGAAACTCCCTCGACATCGAAAATCGAATCTGGGATCTTATTCTATACATCATCGTTACTAGAATTCTATGCTTGCGCCGCAACCTTCCTCGTATAATAATACGACTCTCTATTGATAAGAAAGAATAATTATTCACTAGGTAGATACTCTACTTAATTAGTCTATCAATGATAACTTATACACTACCACTACCCGATTAGTGGTACTCAATCTCAACACCCATTCCAATACAACTCTCACGGTTGTAATCAGCTCATTACTCGCAGAATCATTGCTGCCTTACTATGGTCCACCACTGACCTACTGTAGTCATTCATTTTCCATGAAGTCTGAATAACTAACCATACGGAGTCCATACATCTCGTATCTAATTCTCCTAAGGAGTTAACATAACCACCAATCACAATTCATGAAGAACACTCCAAACTCTGACGTACTTTCATGACATGAAGCAGATAAAAGTGCAGAAGAGTTTCAATCAAAGCAACGATAGCAGGTTAATACCATTCTTAATCATACGCCCTAAATAGAAGAATTAACTCAAGGGTTCATCTAGTCCTTTTTGAAACATGGTCCTGGATTATTCTCAAGATAGGACCTTCTAAGATAGATAGCCCGTTCATGGCGATTACACGAATTACACCTTTACCAACTACTATTACGGTTGGGTATTGCACAGTCATCAGAAGGAATGTCAATCTTCCAAACCATAATATAACCTTCACAGCTTTAACCATCATCACTGTATTCTTTTGGCACAAGCGCCTATAATTATCCTCTTACCTTTAAAGTGTCGGCCACCTCTTTGGCCTTTCCTGATAGTACAATTTCCTTACAGTCAATGTCACATTAACCACCTCCAAATAAATTTCTACCTTATTTCAATCACAGCTTATGTGAAAATGCTTTCCTTAAAATCTGATGAGTAAAAAAAAAAATCACCATTTTTCCATAAGTTATTGCCTCAGTCTTTAAAGGTTAATCACTGTCATGACTGACTCTCAATCATAATTAGAACATCTTTTATCTTAAGTCCTAATTGCCCTGAACAATTTCGACCATTACTGGTTCGATCCATCCTTTCTCGTGGTTTAACACGTGCCCCACTTGGCATCATTATAATTACGTCATATTTCTTTTATCAACATTTTTATTCCTGAGAATTTTGAATATTACCTTTCTCCTTGGAAACCTCTAAGGTTATCCTTCAATCGTTCCTCCTGTGTTCCCTAAATACAGGGCATATCAAAATACCATTTACTATTACTAGAACCATTGTCTATATACTTCCGAAAATTTCTCCACTAATTCTTAAAGGTTATTGTTACCTTAACCCTTTCCAAATCATACTGTCAAAACTCATACCGTCCCTATTAAGGGTGAAATGCAAACCTTTATGCATTCCCCTAGGATTCATTTTAAGTTACCGATGTTCTAGCCTTAATTCCACCTTTAAAAGGTACCTGCATCCATCCATGGATAAATCAAGTCATATATCCTTGACAGATTATCTTATTCATCATTCCCACCTCGATAGTCGATACCTGATTTCATAATAGCATCCTTATTCAAATTGAGGTCAATCCATATGGCCTCCAAAAGATAACAATGGTCATCCGCTTATCTTGCCTAATTTGGTAACGATAACAAGGATGTTCTGGAAGATATTGGTCGTGTTCAACGTGAACTTCTTCTTAATAATTCCTTATTTACTTTTGTTATTTCTCAACAGTCACCTCAATGTTGGGATATCTCTCATATCTGGCGTCTCCCTTTCTGGGTATCAAGCCGCCGATCTTACACTTCACATTCTTGAAGGTTACTTCCTTCATCCAATTTTCCTAATTTCTTACTTCCTTGTCTCCTCAATCTATCCGCGTCTCATATTTAACCTTCGAACTATCTCAAGTTTTCCTCAAATCCTCCCAACTTACAGGGGATAAAATATATGTATCTCTTATTCCTTCAACCATCAATTTAACTCATGGTGAATCACCCTCATCCTGACGAAGGCATACTTTTCTATTTCTATTGCTACGAGTCTTTAGGGTTTCCTCATACCCAACTCCCTTATCATTCCTCAAACTCTAATGCCTTTATATTCCTTTCCACTTCAATTCCTTTTTATTTTCCTTTCTCTTATCATTAATTCATGAACCAACACAACATAAGCATAGATTTCAAACGTCCCGTCATTCTGGATTCGTGTCCTTATAACGAATCTTGACAACTTTTTACAACTTAGATTCACAATTCATCATACTCGTCCGCCTTTGTTCTGGCTCTAAAGCTTTTACACTATCTCCATAACTTTGGGCAGTACCTTCCTGAAAACAATTGACTGAACTTTAATCAGTTTATTATAATCTCTTGCTCCGTGCCTTCCTTGGCCTTTCACCAGCGGGTGGCCTCTCTCTTAGGAGGGTAAGTGATAAAAATAGTCTTTTGTGATTCGTCAATCATTTAGAATCTCAAATGATTCCTCTATTTCCTTTAGCCAGGCTCTTGCCTCGACTGGGTCAACCTGTTCCTTGGAACTCTGAGAGCTTAGCGACTTAAAGGTCATGAAAGAATTTCCTACCGCATTGTTTCCTCAAGGTGGTGGTTGGGGATAATAGTCTAAGTTCTTTTTAGACAGGTCCATGAATTTCCGTATAGGAGTACCGTCTCGGGTCTCCTTATCTCGCTCGACTTTTGTTTTCTCAGTCTAAATATTTCTTCCTACTCCCCATACTTGGGGTTATCTTATACGTTAAAATCCTCATTTTCCACTTCATTATGTTATGGGTTCCTTCTATCTTGATGGCGTCCTCCCTGACTATCACATTCAGGGTTTGCTCTAAATCTTATTCCTCAAACTAGCTTTCATCTAAGATCTCATCTTTAAGCTCTTGAACATTTGGAACCCAAATTCTGTAGGAATACCTCATTATTCCCTTCTCATCTTTCTCGGTATTAACCTCTTATCTATTTGTTGGCTCTCTGCCTTCATTCATCACTCTTTCTGGCACAATGTGTTCTTTTTCGATAATTCAGACTGTATTGCAATCTCAAACAGCCTTTCGGTACCGGCTCCGGTTACCTTCACTACTATTTCCATTTTCTCCAAAATCTCTTATAAACTCTCCAAAAGACATCATCATCTTGAGTCTCTCCTTTTTACTAAGGGCATCAGCCACCATATTGGCTTTCCCCGAATGATAAAGAATCTCCCAATCATTATTCTTGATTAGCTCTAACTGCCTCCTCTGGCATATGTTGAGCTCTTTCTACGTGAAAAATGTACTAGAGCACTTTATGGCTCAGGTAATTCTCGCACTTCTCTGTCCATTCGAACTTCTCAGTCTTACTAGTAAGCCGCGTTAAAGGGGCTACTATCTTTACAACTTGAACGAACCTCCGGTAGTGACCGGCCAATCCTACCTCTGGGAGTTGCCCTAACCATGGTCATCAATTCATCAGTGGTCCTTTATCCAATCTTGCCAGGATCCTCCTTGGGATCCTCCTCAACAACTATCCCTTCTAGGACAACCTCCTCAACCGCTACCTCCTCAATATCAACATCATCCGGTCCTGCGTTAGGACGCTCTATTGGATCCATAATTTGATCTCCAATGAGTAATAAAACATCATCGCGATGTTGCTCCTCAACCTCAGGGTTCGGAGTCCCGCTACCATATACGATAACGAACTACGCTCCTATCACGATATTTATAAGGGTTCCCATAAGGGTTTTAACTGTCAGTACTACGTTAGGTAGTCCGACTATGAACTTGGCAAGAGTTCCTATTATCTTAGTGAACTTATTATCTTAACGTCCCATCATCTCTGAGGTTTATAACGCTTAGCTCTGATACCATTTCTGTAACACCCCCAGATCCGGGGTCGGGGATCCGGGTTGTCACGAGTTCCATTTCCCTTATTAACACCCAATCTTAATAATTTCTCAACTACTCTGTACTGTGACCCCACAATAAACACACACACCACACGTTATAGTCTCAGAGATGAACATCCAAAAATAATCACAAGTCGTTTTATTCCACAATTATATGTCAATACACCTTAAAAAGGTTCTGAATAAATTTACATTTCATTGCCATTATTACAATTCATAAATATACATAAATCTGGTACATCAAAAGTTGAAGCCTAGTCTATTGGTAGTTCCCTACCTCAGCTACAGTGACTTCAATGCCTATAGGAAGCTGCGAAACGCTTCCTATCCGATCGCGAATTGGGAGCTTGGTCCTGTTCATCTTATCTATCTGATGTTGTGTGATGAAAGAAGAAAGCAAGGGTGAGCAGCAAGCCCACCAAAATAATATGTATAATGATTAATAGTATATGAGTCTACTCATAATACTCATGAAAATCTTGGTCAAAAGAAATGAACCAAGTTTGATATCTTAATGCGATGAAGTCGCAAAATATTCAGTATATACATATATACTTTTCAAAGTAATGGAAGTCCTCTTCCATGCATAATATACACAAAGTCCCATTGTATAACTGTATAAAAATATCGTTGCAAGGTGATCTCATATATCTAACCTTGTCTCAACGTTTTTCTGAAAATTTTTGTCATTCATAAGACAATTATTAATTAGATATAAGTTTAAAAGATGAAGTTACCAAATACTTCACTACACTTATATCATTCCCAAATACTACTTGAACTACCACCGTTCAAGTTATAATCAATTTCAAAAGTTCATCCCACTGATGAGACCACAAGATAAGACTTGAATAGATTCAATCTTTGAAATATTATTGAATGAAAAAAATTATGAGATACTTTATTTAGCCCCGATATATATATATATCCACATATATATATCCCTTTAAACATTTCCTGGAACCTCTGTTATGCAAAGTATGAACAGAGTTTGAAACATCCAATGAATTTTGGAAAGGAAAAGAATTTTGGCATAAACCCGATATCTCGCTGATCAGGCAAAGATACCAATAAGTAACCTTTTCTACTGTAGATGGATGAATTCCTCACCGGTCATCACCCTGGCCGCATTAGGACCTCGCGCTAGACCGTACCCCGGCCCCTCACGCGTTGATGGACTGCCACCCAGCCACTTACACAATAATAGACCGTACCCCGGCCTGTCGCTTATGCCGACTCAATGAGATGGGCTTACTTCCCGAACGTTGGGCAAGTAATCAATTCATTTACCAAATCTGCAACCTCGTTGCGAATATAAAATACACCACAGAGCCGGATTCCACAGGTTTTGAGCGAGTATTTAAATCCCCTTTAAAAAGGAAGATCTTAAATATAAAAAAATGAGTTTTGGGATCCGCTCTGACTTTTAAAAATCATTTTGAAGACTCGAAAACACTTTAAAGAGTGTTTGGAGTAAGGCTGATTTAATGAAGTAAATCAGTCCCCAGAATATTTAGAAAATGACTGAATATTATTATTTAAATAATATTCCCATAAAGAATAGTCTTTATAAAAATAATTGAAGTAGAAGTATTAAAATTTATACTTGAAACGAGTATTAAATAACCAAAGATATACTTATATGAAAGTATTATCTTTATTTGAATAATCGAAAATAAGTTTGATTATTAACACCTTATTCTTTAATAAAATACAGAATATATCTCAGCAAATAATCGGAGTCATAGATCCTCAAATGAATATTCAAATAATATTCATTAAATAATATAAACTGAGTCATAAGTCCTCGAATGAATATTCAAATAATATTCAATAAATAATATAAAAGGAGTCATAAGTCCTCGAATGAATATTCAAATAATATTCAATAAATAATATAAAAGGAGTCATAAGTCCTCGAATGAATATTCAAAATAATATTCAATAATAAAATAAAGTTAAAGTTATCGAATAAACCTTATTCGATTAATAGTTTGGAAAACTATAACCATATATATATATATATATATATATATATATATATATATCCATATATACAAAATCTACTCGGGATCCTCGACTCCCGGTTTTAGAAAATATTTTCACCTTTGGGTCCCTATACTAAGGGTATATGCAAGTTACCGCTATCCTCTAGCATAGGTATTATCAACTGAACCAACAGATATATATTTCAAGAATATGAAACAGGCATGCATATATACCATATCACATGCTACAATATATCGCAAGAATTTGCTAAATAACCAACATGCATCTATCGCAAGATAATGCATATACAAGTGTATACATCACAACAACAGTATAACGGATAGAATACTTGCCTGAGCGACTGGGGGTTACGAATGGCTCGGGACGAGTCTGGTAACCTATAAGCAACAAGTAAGTTGGAATTAAACCAAAGTCACTTGTAAATCTATACTTTAACTAACTTAGACTCTAACGCTTGTTTTGCGCTCACTGATTCGCTTAAGTCACTCGGGTACCCTCGGCTCCACCATTTTTAATAATTTAACCTTTACGAGTTTTAAAGCGATTCCTTCGCGAGTGACTTACCAACTGCCTAAAACACTTACCATAAATGTTTCATGCATTAATTAACCCTTTTTGGTCTTTAACCTACATTTCAAAGTAAGGCGAGGGGAAAAAGTTTCGTTCGCGAAACGCCGTTACTTGAAACGGTCGTTTCTCCTAAACCGTTCATCGGAATCAAACGAACCACATATCAAAACGAAGCTCGTAACATGAACTATCTAATCATGGCAATGGTCAAAACCTAGCAGTGAGTTCAAGGGTTCTGATCTTTAGAACAAAAATAGTCTACGGTAAATCGGGCATTACGACGGCTATGTTTACGCGATTTCCCAATTTTATACCATTCAATTCCATCACCAAACAACCCCAATCCCTTCATACAATCAAAGTCCATCCATATCACATCCTAACAGCCCCAAAACTCAATATTATGAACTTTATACTACCCTCAAACATGAACTAAAAGCTATACTTAAGTTCATTAACCAATAATCAAGATTTACAACTTCAAACTCATTACAAATCCAACCACACTCTAAGTATACAAGGATCATGCTCCTCATGAATTATAACAATCAAAACCATTCCTAATACTCAAAAGTAAAGCTAGGGTTTGAAGTTTTATACCTTCTTGAAGCTTTTAATCAATGAAAGATCCTTGGAAAGCCCATGGAAGCCTTGATCTATGCTTAAGCTACCTTGTCCTTACAAATAAAATCAAAAATCAAAAATTTGTTCTTGAAAGTTACTATTCACCCTAAACTTTTAGGAATTGATTAACTAGGTAAACCTTGGATTCTTGGATCCAAACTTATAGCATAACTAAGTTATGAATTATGGAAGCTAAAGAAACAAACCTTATAATTTTTGAAGGTGTGTAGCTTGAGTTTTTGAAAACTCCTCCTTGTTTTTCTTGAAAAGGCCGAGAGCAAGATGAAGAAGAAAGAGAGATTTTTGTGGTTTTGCTTTGATTTGATTTTTGGTTGGTTGTTTTTGTTTTGTTTTAGGTCAATTACCCATTTACCCTTGATTTTGTGTGGTTAATATTCCACCACATTTCCTTCCCTCTTATGTCATGCTTGCATCACTTTGTGATGTCATCACCCCTCCTTTGTCCTCTTTCTATTGGTTGGATGACATCATCCCCACTAATCCCTTTGCTTAACTTCCTAATTGTTTGCCTAATAACCGCTGATCTGTTATACGGTTCGCTTAACTTTCGTTTTCATTTATCGTTTGAAGGATCATACCCGGGATCTTATTACTTAGGTTCCCTTAACCTTTCTCAATACATTGTATTCCTTTTATGATCCTCTCTTATAATCCTTTAATTTAAATCCTTTTTATCCTGTTACCTTATACTCAATTCTCTCCGGATCTTGTGGATTTCCGGGAAAAACCAAAGTGTTCGGATTTGGATTCTGACGATCTTTACATACACTTATATCCCATATAAAGTACTAATAAAATCTCAGAATATCCATATCAGAACCCCTACATAGTGTGGCATGAAAAGTTTTCTCGTTCAGCAAAAACACTATTCATAAGGGTTTCAAAATTTCTCAAAAATTGGGGTTATTACAATCTTCATCTTGCTCATTTTCGGTTTTGTTCTTCTCCAATCCTCCGCTACAAGATCATAGAACGTTGTCAGACCGTACTCGGTTGTTGCAGTCTAATTGCTAAACACTTTGCATGTAAATTAACAAAACAAATATGTACCTCCATTAGGGTGCCTGTCACAAGACTCCCGGAAGGCATGCCTATAGGCATACTTTTTGCAAAAACGCATGCCCAAATGGCATGCCATTTATCAATTAAATATAATAAAATTTAATAAATAATTATTATACTAATATACAGTGAATTTTAATATAAAATTAAAGTTAGTTGACAGTAACAACCAAATACCATCATAATACTCATTTAAATTAGTAACTTTTTAAATATTAAAATATACTAGCTTTACAACCCGTGCGATGTACGGGTCTTCATTAATATTTTATATTATTTAAAATTATAATAAAAAAAATTTGGATCATTACCTTATTAGTATATTTATAAATAATAATATAAATATTTGTTGTTGGCAGGATTTGAACCTGAATCTTGGGTAGTGTATAAATAATAATATAAATGTTTGTTGTTCGTTGGGTTCGAACTTGAGAGTTTTAGTATTGTATAAATAATAATATAAATATTTGTCGTTGGCGGGGTTCGAACATTTGGATGCGTATTTTTTCTTTCAAACTAGATTTATCAAATACCTATGTCACAATACAGACATTGTATGCGTATTATAAGTACAAGTTGGATTGCGACATGTTTGTTCTGCGTTTAACTATTCATTGGATTATTGAAATGCATGATTGTAACATTTGGTACTATATATTCTTTCGACTCAAACTCAATCCCCAAATTTTAAATATAATTTATTTTCATCTTTAAATATTAAATCATTATATGTTTGCTTAATAGCTATTTGATTTTATGATATGAAGAATATGCGTGGATGAATAAAATCAGATTTGAACAATTACTTAATCAAACTCATTACTAATGTTCAACAAACCTAAAGATATACACAAAACTATCATATGCAATACCATATGTGAAAAAATCAATGATATAATGGTACATATAGAGGAGGAATTAACAAAATGAACCCAATGAATAACAATATTACCTTCGCTTTTTATTCAAGTGATGGTTACTCTGTAGTTGTACTAAAAATAATAACTGAAACTTTTTGATGCTGAATCCTGATAAAAGACTAGGAGATTTGTTCATTGTATTTCAATTTGGCCACAATTTGGTATTTATACATTTTTTCATAAAATTAAACCACATTAATTAATTTATGCTATTGTCTAATTTGAAACTCTTATTTTTTTATTATATATTAGCAACAAAAAAAATAAAACTAACATCATATCTCAACTTTTCGTGGCAATATTATTTGAGAGATTTTTGCCTGAACTCGACACCATGATTTTTAGCGAAAAATATAATATTCAAATTATAAAAAGAAATGGTAAAATAATTTATTTAATGATAATCGTAAAAATTAATATTATTAATATTTTTTTTACTAGCACACGTAGCGCGCGGGTAAAATACCTAGTTATTATAAATAAATTTAACTGTATCACTGTTGATCACTATCAGATATTTTAATTAGAACTAAAATAGATGATATGTTAGTTAGACAGCTATGCATCACTATCAGACATTTTAATCAGAGTTTTTGCTTTTTTTTTGCTAATTTAGATAATCAGACTTCAATACAAGCAAGTTGAAAATCTTTGGGCTAGCCTCGTAATTCAACCCCCTACAAATAAGTTGAATATCTTTGAGCTAGCCTTGCCATTAAACCCCTTACTATTGCTTTCACCCTGTTGGGCGCCAGTTTATAAAATTGAGGTCACACGTTGAAACTGTATTTCAGACTTTCAGTTATATTTCAACTATATCAATGCACCACTTGTGAATTGTGATTTGAATATAATTGCTTTGACTTGACAAAAAAGAAGAAGAATATAATTGCTTTCTAATTAAATAATAAATTTTAACTTTTTTTACTTCTGATTTTTTTGCACTTTAGTTTAGAGCAATCTTATAAAAGGATAAATAAATTTAAATGGCGAGATCACCTTCTAACACTTTATCGCTAAAACAAACTTTTAAAAACGGATCATTAATCGAAATATAAATAAATAAATTTAAATATATATATATATATTAAAAATGTTAATTATATTTTGAATAAAGAGATTACATCCAAATATTCTAATAAATCAATAAAATCATCTTTATCAATAAAATCATCATTTACATAATCACAATCAACTAAGAAAATATATGTAATATTCAAAAATATCAAATTATATTTTTTTAAAATTAATATTAATATTTTTTTAATTATTTTTAATTTTTTATTTAATTAGTAAAAGACCCACTTAAACGATTATAATATGTTTAATTCTACTTATACCCACTTAAACTTCATTAAATACTAAATAGTTACCCGCTTAAATTTTACAAAATATTTAAATAATTAAATATCCAATTTAACACTAATTCGGCGTTTGTATACATCCCATTCCGCTTAAGTTTTAAGATACAGGTTTAGAGTTATCCTTTCACTTACAAAGTTGTAGGATAAATAAATATGAATAACATTTTCATGAAGTTTCATTTTACCTTATTAATTAAAAGAATAATATAACTTAAAAAAAGAAAAGAAGAGAAGCAGTACAGATATGAACCGGAAAAACAGTGAGCTGGGCACAAAACGGAGATACTGCACCTAACGAACACCACCAAATTGCCCGCAACAATTCAGTTGTAATATAACACACACACACACAAAACCTCTCTCTCTCTCTCTCTCTCTCTCTCTCTCTCTCTCTCACCACACACATAACACACACAAAAGTTACAAACTATTTATTAATTTCTGATCTCGCAACGCCATTATTTAAATCTCGCAATTCAAATCTCGATTTCATTTCCATGGCCAATTGGCTCAAAGCCGCGGAAGGTATATATTTCTAGATTTATATGGATTTATGCATTTTAATTTTGATGATTTTTCGTTTTATATAGATTTAGGGCTTTTTCATGTCCATGATGCTTTGAGGCTTATTTAATTTCTAATTAATATGTGATGCAGTTTTTATTACTAAGTCTTAAGTTTATTTAGTTAGGGCACACAATTAAGTTTCTCTTAACGATACGAAAGTCGAAATCTGAGAATTGTAATGTAGGAAATTCCATGGCTCGGATATAGACTTTCTGCCTTTTTTTAGTTGAAATTCCCGACAAGGAGAGTAGTGGAGGCCTGTAAGTAGTTATGATCCGTATTAATATATGAAGACGAGCATCGGAGAGTTATAATGTAAGAAATTCTGTGGATCGGATATAGACTTACTGCCTTTTTTAGTTGAAAATTTGGAGAAGTAGTGTAGGAGAGGCGTAATATTGATCAAAATTATATATTAAGACTGCAGTTCCAGCTATATATATTGTTTAAGTTCAAAAATCGGTCATTGCGGTAGCAGTTGCAAGTTTAAAAGGTGGAACTAATATAAGAATTAAGAACTGTATTAATGTAACCAGGGTGTTTAAAGGTTTCTTTCAATGAAGATGTTAGTGAAGTTGTTGCTGTATGTACCTTTTTTCCTTGAGTTAGGTGTAGGGGCGGATCTATGATTTACTTTCCACAGAGATTGAGTTGAGAAAATAAATATTCTAATTTTATTATCAATTATTACTGCTGAAATTTATGAATACAGAGGAAAAATGTTAAATTTCAAAAAAAAGAGCAGATAAAACACATTCTTTGAATTAAAGCAAGATCATAATGTTATAAACAATTTTGAAAACTATAATTAAGGGTAGATAAAACATATTCTTTGAATTAAAGCAAGATCATAATGTTATAAACAATTTTGTACACAAAAAAAAGTGGTTGTAAAAATCCAGTAAGGGGGATAACCCCACTGGCTGATGGTCTTACACCAGATCCACCATTGGTTTAATGAGGGTGCTTAAAATGATTTTAAACTAGCAAATAGGAATGATCCCGTATCGGTTTTGTCATAAAGCAATTGGCTCTGCTCTGTGCCAGGATTCCCACCTCTGGACTACTATCCCATATAAGAAACTATTTATATTTGCACTTGGATAAAGCTGTTTCAAATGAATAGGAGAACCTATCTATGTACTTAGACTCGGTTTACCCAACCCATTTATGCACTTGGATTTAGTTTACCCATTTACTTGGTGAAACATGGGATGAACATTCGGACCTTAAACATCAGCTTTCTTGAATGTTTGGTGAATTGAAAAGATTCAGCAATAATTGTATGGGCTAGAGCAGCAAAACAAAAAAAAATTAGTCATCACTGATCATACCAGGAGGCAGTAATTTACTAAAAGAAAATCCTAATTACTGCGCATCTACTTTTTGGAGAGGGTGGGACGCTCTATCCTCTAGTCTTCCAAAAAAAAGTTTTTGAGTGTTGGAACAAACCGATGTGATAAACTGGAAATTGAACACTGAAAATCCACTTTAAAGGTGCTTTGTCAATGTTTTATATTTGAGAATATTAGTACTAAAATTATCAGATAATTGAGTTCATTTATCTTCATATATGCTAGTGTTACTACTTTATGATTGATTTTCCGGTATTTCGTCTGGTCATTATGCAATAGTGGGTCTGTTAAAGCGTACTATGACTTTTGGTTTTGATGATTAATTTGTTCTGCCAAAGTTCTTTTTCTTTTTAGGAACGGGAAATTTTGTTTCTCTAGGTGATTTGTAGGCAATATGTTTAGCATACTTGATGCCTCTTCATTTTATACTTCTCTGATTTGTATTAAAACCAAAATACGGTGTACGACTCTGCTTGTGTCATGTATGATGTAAGAATATTATATTAGATGGTTTTGATTATTTTCTTGGCGTATAAAAATAACGTCATATTCTTATTAAAGTATATCTGTATATTGCTTCAGTATAGAGCATTAATGTTGTATGTAATCATGTGAATTATTGTTAAGATAAAAACAAGTTCATGGATTGTTTTTGCTATCAGATCTGTTCGAAGTTGTAGACCGAAGGGCAAAGCTCGTTGTAGGTGACAAACCAGATGAAGAAATCAATTCTCAGTTGCCAGGTATATTTTATATGTGTGTGTGATATTCCAGTTACCTTGGGAGTGATTAACTCTGCATGAGACTTAAATTTTTGGTTATAGTTCTATGTGTGTGATTCCAGTTGCCTTAGAGGTGATTAACTCCATGCGATAGAGATTTTTAGTTATTGTTCTATTTCGTGAATAAGTCAAATGTTATAGACTAAATTAGTAGCACTTAATTTACTCAAGAACAATGATAAACACAATCCCAGAGAAGATGCTTTAGAAACAAAAGAGCTGATATCGAAGGTTCAGCAATTACAGTAGTGTGGAATACCAAAGATAAGTATAAGCTTTCGAGTAGCTTAAGAACTCCTATTTTACCCACAGTTGGATTTTAACACACAAAACACGCTCTTTCCATCCCCCATCCCCCTTTCATATATTCTCTCAATATGTTTAATTAAAATTCTTTTCCAACTTGCACTGGTGCTTTTACTTTACTGCCCTTAAGACGTTGTCTTGAAGTTGGGATCATAACATCAAATCATGCGGAACTTATTTTTGTGGGTGTGTGTGGGGGGGGGGGATTGTGGAAGCCACTTTTTGATGAGGAGCAGGACCTATTTATATTTAGTTCTTAGTAATCATATTAATACAAGTGTAATTGTAAGTAATTTATTATATAACTAAGAATATTTTAGAAGTTCAAATGTGTAATACTAATAAATTAGGAATTTAGAAAGTTATTATAGTTACTATCCTTTTATCTAGGATTTTTTCTTATCCTCCAAGTTCAGGATCTGTGGTTCTTCATTATTTGACAGAGTTGAAAATAAGAAATGATAAGTTGAAGAACTTATTTTGTTTTTACGATTCTCATGGAGATAGGTCCTTGTTTCCAACCTTTTCCCTAACCTTATGGTGCATCATTCTTGGATGTCACTAGTATTTACTCTACAATCTGCTGAGACGACTATTAAAATCGACTAGTTGAATTTACATTCACAGTTCGAGAAGCTTAAGTAATACTGTATGAGAATGCAAAAACAATGTTGGACACCAAGATTTTGCACTTTGTTTTCCCCCTAGTTCTTTACTCTATGAACCTACCTCCAAGTCCCAATATGAACTTGGTACCAATAATATCTTACTAATGATAATTTAATGCAAGAACTTTCCAAATTTGAAAGACCGACACTTGCACACCAAAATCCATTGAATCCATAGAGATTCCTCTCTTTCACGGTTGAAAATCCTAGGAGTAGTGGTTCTTCAGTTGAATCACCTCGGGCTTGTGGGTTTTTTGCGGTTAATCCGCATACTTCTATCTTTGATATTGTTTTCATCACCTGTCCTGCGTCACCCTTTTAAATTATATGAATCTCTCGCCCATCTTAAATATATTTACCAGCTACGTTTTCTTCAAGATTTTAATAATCTTTAAAGTAAATTCCTGTCTTCAATACATTATATATATGTATATATATAAATGAACTGGGTTGTAAAAGTATTTGATACGGGTGTCATAATCATGATGAACACACACACACACACACATATATATATATCCATTGTCATCATTATAACCAATATAGGCCCATGACTTCAATTTAGTAATTTCTGATTTACATGATAGTCTCTTGTGTATAAGTGTATCAGTACACATTACTTGATGTAGTTCATTTATAAGAGCCTAATAATCTTCCACAAAACAAATGCATATAACATAGATTACACAAATATAGCAAATGTTCTAGCTGTTCTTTAATTTTGAGATATTAGTGTTTGATTAAAAATTTCATCTCTCTGTTCTTTTTACTTACCAAGTGTCAAATGGGCGAGGATCCAAAGCAAAAAGAACAAAGGGAAAAGCAAAGGTAATCCTGTATCTGCTATATCTATATGTCCCACAGATTAGATTGTGCGAGTGTCTAACAAATCCTATATACAGCCTCCAAAAAATTTGCCCTCAAATGAATCTTCCACAACATCGGATAGTAAAGTGGACCAGGCTAGGTCTGAAACATATCACTCAGATGTAGAATCTAATAAAGATGGAACTACTCAATTTATTGAGAACAATGACATTAGTTCTACTAGTTCCAGTGCCCTAACTAGCAACGAGGAGCAACAGACTGTAAAAGGAGATGACTCTGGAGTCGGTACTTTATCCAGTGCAATCTCTAACAATGAGGTGAGGCATGTTGCTGATCATGATGAGGTCTCAGGAACTGTTACCGGTGTAGAAACTGTACCGCCAGCTTCTGATGGTGATGTTGTCCTAGAGACTCCTTTAGATGGTCAGAAGGGTCTGCCTTCCTCTCAGCTTACTTCCAGAAGTGTTGATATCACTAGAAAAGATCCTGCAACTGATTCTGTCCAGAATGCCAAAGATACAGAATCTTCTATGAAGATTGACCAAGAAAAATCTCAAGCTGTTAGTGTGGATACACCTATGGATATTGATTCAAAGTTGAAAGATGCTGAGGTGAAAGTTGAAACCCGTCTGGGTCAAATAAATCATCTAGAGAACAAAGATGTTTCTCCAGCTAAAGTTCAGGAACAGCTTGATGAGGTAAAGTATGTCAGAAAAAGAGAATAGAGTTATCTTGGTTTCACCTGTCATTTCCATTCTTTCTATATTATCAGATCTCTGATGCATGATTTTTTATTGACTATCATGCTTTAGTTCTACAGGCTCAAGGTCTACTTAAAAGTGCAATTTCTACGGGTCAATCTAAAGAGGCACGATTAGCACGGGTAAAGAGCATATTTTTCTAGCACCTTCATAGGCATCCCATATTTATTTTGTATTCTAATTCCTGGATTGATTTATATGTGTACAATGTCCCCTCCTTGAGTTCAAGTATCTTATTTTAAATGAGTAGAAGCAAGCAACTGATTTAGAATGCACACACACACACACACATCCCTTTAAGAAACGATATATTAAGTTGGTACTTTTGCCAATTGTAATCCAACAGAGCTGTGAACAGTACCAAACTATTGTATGGTAGGATGTATCTGCTATCTTTGCGCTATATCTAATATCTTGCTGTCTATGAAAATGCTAGCTACCCCGCGAGCTTGAAGTAGTTATGCAAATGATTGTAAGAAACTCTGAGTGGTAGGATGTACATGCTATCTTTCTGGCTCACTTTGTTGTACTCTGTTTATGGAAATGTTAGCTACCAATGAGTTTTTTAGAATTTTTAGATCGACAATATTGGTGCTGTTTCTTTAGATGCAATGGGTTTATTAGAATCTTGAGATTTCCCTTTTACGTTATGTTCCTTCCAAGTTCTATTAGATCAATAATATTGGTGCAGTTTCTCTGTTTGTTGGATAAAGTTTAACAATTAAACATCCTGGATACGACATTAAATAACAGCATTTTTTCTTAGCCTTACAGATTGTCATTCTTTTCATGGTCTACTAATCATCTCAATAATACTTAGGTATGTGCTGGACTTTCATCACGTCTTCAAGAGTACAAAAGTGAAAATGCTCAGTTGGAGGAACTTCTCATTGCAGAGGTGAACCTGTTAGCCTTCTCCTGGGGTCTTATTAAAAGCTATAAATTGCAGAGTGATAATAATAATGATTCTGATTTAACAGAGAGAATTGAGCAAATCATACGAAATACGGATACACCAGCTAGAGAGTGACTTATCTTCCTATAAAAGTGAGGTTACTAGAGTCGAGTCAAATATGGCTGAGGCTTTGACCGCAAAGAACTCGGAGATTGAGTCGCTTGTTAGCTCAATGGATGCAATCAAAAAACAGGCTGCTCTATCTGAGGGAAATCTAGCATCATTACAGGTGAATTT
Organism: Apium graveolens; assembly: GCF_009905375.1. Taxonomy (NCBI): domain Eukaryota; kingdom Viridiplantae; phylum Streptophyta; class Magnoliopsida; order Apiales; family Apiaceae; genus Apium; species Apium graveolens. The sequence goes on along the minus strand of NC_133656.1, from coordinate 185,264,448 downwards.
ATTTTCACATGAAATAGCAGAACATGATTTCAGCCTTATATGATTTCATTGTCGTGTTATTGTTATTAAGAATTTCAAGCATTAAACCTGTTCATTTGAAATTTAGAATCATTGTGGCTATTGACAACATGTATTGATAAAATTTTCTAGTTATCTGGTTTAATTACTATAAAACCTCTTATCTGTATATAGTTAACTCTGTCCTTGGTATCTGTATATCAAGGAATACTTACAGCCTCTAAAATTTTGAATTACCAAATAGTCCTTCCAAAATTTACGTTTTTTCTTTTAATATGTGGTCCAGAAATGTTTTGTCTGTGTGCCCTTTATTACAAGCATGAGTTGCTAAGTTCAGATTTCTGTCATGAACTAAACTAGGAACTCATCTCAACCTGCAAGTAAGATGGAATAGGTATTTAAATGGTATGAAACACGATCAATTATGCAAAGGTAGACATGGCGTGACCTTAATGACAAGCGTATGCTCTAGTTTAAATAAGAGAACGAGTTTTTTCAAAAAGGCATGCAAAAACTAAATAACCATACAATAAGTTCACTACCCGTGCTGTATTGGCCTATGGTTGATTTAGTTTGTCAGTCACTTCTACACTTACTATACTATTAAAGCCGAAACATTAATAGTTAGATAGTCAGTCACTGTATTCTATGAGTAAATTTCTATTTTAAGATATAATCTATATCCTATTACATAAGTATATAGCGGTGGTATCATGTATTCAAACTCTCTAATATGGAATATGGAAGGGACATTGCCACAGGATGTCTTCAAATTATAGGCTTGCCTAGGATGAGTGATTTATGGCCTCTACAAACATTTAAACAGAACACTTGTGTCCTTGTAGCTGTTTATAACATTTGATTTGACGAGTCCAGTATTACTTGGAGAGAATCGATAATAAATAGGTGTGAAATAAGATGTGAGCAGACAGCTTAAAGATGCTCGATTATTCAAAAAGTTGCTTATTTACTTTATTACATTAATTAAAAATGCTTCTAAAGAACCGACTCTACCCTCCCCACAGCCCATAATTGTAAGTTGGTGTGGATACTGGATGGGTTTTCTATCTCTCCTCTTGGATTTTGGAAACGAGATATTAATCTTGTCCTCTGCTCTGTGTTTATATGCATTCTTTATGAGTAAAATCTATTATATCTGAGAGATATTTGAGTATGTCTTATTAACTTTTAACAGGCAAACATGGAGTCTATAATGAGAAATAGAGAATTAACTGAAACAAGGATGATGCAAGTAAGTTGACTCTCTCATCCATCAAATATGTTTTTTTCTGGAAACATTATTTCGGTTTCATTCTGAATATAAGAATGATGGCAATATTATATCAGGCTCTAAAGGAGGAACTGTCTTCTGTTGAACGGCGCGCAGAAGAAGAGCGTGCTGCCCACAATGCTACCAAGATGGTCTTTATCTAGACATCTATTTCTGTATTTTTTTGTAATTTTGTGTGAGTCTGTTTCGTTGTTGATTGTTTACTCGCTTTTACTATAGTCATGTTACCAAATAAACAGGCTGCCATGGAAAGAGAAGTTGAGTTGGAACACCGAGCTCTTGATGCGTCAACAGCCCTAGCCAGGATTCAGGTACTTAATTGCATATTTTGGTTTCAACTAGTTACCTAGATATCTAAAAGGGATCTCTGCTCGTCAAATTAACATACTGATTCTTGCTACTTTATTAATTTACCTGTAAATTAGGGTTGCCCATCCTTTTCATGGTTGTCTAGTTGTGTAGGAATAACATATTTCTGTTTTATTTTCCTTTCCTTTAGTGGTAAATATATGAAATATGGGATAGGATAAGTTCCTTTCCTTTACCGTCATGCAGATTTCTGAAAGCATGCATTTTACAAAAATCTAGTAGTGCTAAATCTGTTGTCATGTACATACCTTAACAATCTTAAGACCATGGAATGAATTTTTTTTTTGGCCGCTATATGAAGTAGCAGGGTCAAGTAGCCAATTTTCCATTCTGAACTTGTCTGCTATTCTTCTAAACAAGGACAAAATATTTATGTTTGTGCACATATGATGTGAAAATCGTACTGAATCATCTCCATGCTGGCCCTGTTGCTCTGATGTAGCAGAGAGCGATAAATACAAAATTGCAGATCTGATTTGGATCTTGAAAGGCATAGTCTACTTTTATGTCAGGATGCTGAATCTCATTGTTTGGATTTCCTCTTATTCGATGTCAATTAATAGATTGTTGAAGATAACGTAGTTGTGTGTTGCCTGGACGTAGTATATTTCTAATTCTTATTGCTAAAGGAAAAAGTTAAGTTTACACTTTAGTTCCTATATTTAATTGGTTACAATATTTCTTCTTTATTTAGAGAACAGCAGACGAGAGAATGTCAAAAACAGTAGAGCTTGAAAAGAAGGTTGCACTTCTAGAGGTAGATATTGTTTATGATGTGTACTTATTATGCAATTTAGTCCTGCATATTTTTGTAAAGATAATGACTCAGCTAAGAAATATCGATTTACCATCAGGTTGAATGTTCTTCTCTAAATCAAGAACTGCAAGATATGGAAGTTCGTAATCGTCGCGGGCAAAAAAAGTCTCCTGAAGAGGCTAATCAAGCAATTCAGGTATGGAAATACTTTTAAGGAAGTCTACTGGTGAAGCAACACTGTATTTATTTGTTAAAGGGGAACTTAGTTCAACAGCACATATAATCTATATCATCGGATAGGATAATAGAGTACTTATGAACCTAGAAACAAATGGTTAAAGTGTTCAAAAGGTACCCTTGCTTGAACAATATAATTATAATAATATACACTATGGCATGCCCATGTAAGTTTGAGAGAGAATATGGTTTTTAGCAATTAATTGTTTATATGATTGCATTCTTTCCTCCTTGAATTTTTAAAAGTTATTTAATGCCCGATACCCATTTTTACTTTAAAAAGCATGCTAAGATTATTATTTACTACTTTCTCTCTCTCTAAATATATATATTGCTTAGAAGTTTAACAGATCTAGAGTGCAGTGAGAAGTTATCTGCACTAAAATTACTTCGTTCCTTTAATTACTATTCTTCATAAGATTTAGAAGTTTCTAGGATTGAAGTTATGTGGGTCTTTAGTGGACAATCAGGGAACAGGTACTATTTGTCCATAAGATTCACTAGTCATGGCACACCTGCAAGACCACCTGTCATTGACTGCTGCATCGTTGGAGAGTACCTTTAATATTGATTGTTAAAAAATTGGTTGTGCTCTCTTTGGAAGAATATTCTTCTATGCATGATTTTTTTTGGCAAGTATCTCATGTTGTGCTTTATATATCCTTTTCATTTTTTGGATAAATCTTAGCATGTAAGTAGCAAGCATTGTTTATAATGTCAGTTAAAATGTTTGAATGTGTAGATACAAGCATGGCAGGATGAAGTGGAGCGTGCCAGACAAAGTCAGAGAGATGCCGAGAGCAAGCTTTCTTCATTGGAGGCAAGTTTCTGTTAATCTATAGACAAGGATAAGTTATTACTAATGACAAGTGCAATGCACGCACAACATTATATTGTATTTTATCAAATTATCTACTAAAGAAATTATTTACTAAAGTAATAAATTTACACCAATTATTAGGTAGTAAATTAGACATCTTTAACAATAGTTGGATCTGCCACACTTCTTGTGCTCAGATAATATGTAGAAAATCTTTTTTTATAGTAATTTCGTAAGCCTACATAATATCTCTCTTTCTTGGTTTCAGGCTGAACTTCAAAAAATGAGAGTTGAAATGTCTGCCATGAAAAGAGATGCTGAACATTATTCAAGACAGGTGGTGCTCTATTGCTTATATCTTTTCTTTTTGTCGTTGCACACAAGGAAATAATAAGAAATATGTATTGAACAGGAGCATATGGAACTGGAAAAACGGTACCGTGACCTCACTGATTTACTGGTATGGAGAACTTGTAGTCAATATACCCATTTATCTTTTTTGTTGAATATAAAATTCTGATGATAGCTGCACATGATTGTTATGCATATCAAGTATTACAAGCAAACTCAGTTAGAAGCCATGTCTAGTGAAAAAACTGCTGCAGAATTTCAATTGGAAAAGGAGATGAAGCGTATACAAGAGGTTCAGGTCTGACACCAATTGTTTACCCTTCTACTGCATCTCATATTGCACCTATCTACCTTTGCAGATTTAGTTTTATGTTTCTTTGTATACTTATTGGTTGCCTATATTACATCGCTACATAAACAGATAGAAGTAGAACGGAGTAGAGTTCCTCGTCGAGCATCATCATCTTGGGAAGAAGACACTGATATGAAAGCCCTTGAGTATGAACTTGTGCTCGTCTTTTAATTTTCTTTGATCAAGTGGAGGAACCTTTAGCATGCATTTTATTAATTCTCAATCCTTGGTACTTGCACTGCGATATGACAGTCAAAACCTAGGCTTGACAATATGAATTAAATTAATATTTTAAAATGGACTATTATATCTTTGAGCTATGTATAGTTTACAGAAGATTTATTTTTGGGTGACCTACAGAAAGTTTAAAACATCAATAACTTCTCTTGATCCCGTGATATGTTCCATTCCTGAGGTAACTAGAACTAGCAGAATAAATTTGTCAAGCACATTACAGAACAATGAAGATGGCACACAACCAGTAGTATCTATGCACTTGCGGTACTAGATTTATGATATGACACATTGAATTAAACTTGCTGGATCAGAATTTGAATTTGTAAAATTTGTAGAAATAATCTAAACTAATCTTCTTCTGAAATGACGATTTGTTCTGGAAATCTGCATGAAGAGTAATATCATGTGCAGTTGTTGATACCTTATAATTCTATAATTTTATCTATTGTTGCTTATGAGTTATGGTAATGTACTCCATCCTTAAATTCAGGCCTCTTCCCTTGCATCATCGCCACATGGCTGCGGCTAGCATCCAGGTTTCCTCCGTGCTTGATTGTACTCTGTGTTCTTGCTTTGCTTCTGTTTCATTTATCTAAATTTGAAACTTTCTTTTTGCAGTTGCAGAAGGCAGCAAAACTGTTGGATTTTGGTGCTGTCAGGGCTACAAGATTTCTTTGGCGGTATCCTGTTGCTCGAGTTCTACTGTTATTCTATCTGGTAAGCAATTTTTATTTAAGCCATGCCGAAATGAGTTTTCTTACCAAAATTTGTTGATTCGTCATTATTGAATGGTGACATGAATCGACATTACAGGTTTTTGTGCACCTTTTCTTGATGTATCTGCTGCATCGACTTCAGGTATGGATAAAATTGTACTATGGATTAAATCGCATCATTTGAAATATGCCTTTTTTGCTTAAAAATGTGAAATATCCAAGTCAAAAGAGTAACTTTTTTTCCAAAGTTTTTTATGAGTTTTCTAATGGGATGGTGAAGAATATAATATCAACAATTGACTAGTGCCGTAACTGCAACTTCAATATAAGGTGAAGTGATGTTTGTTAATGAAGTGCATGCTAAGATGCACAGTATGCACACAGATTATATAATCTGGCACTACAAGAAAATGTCTGTGTTCTTGGTCAACTGGAACCTTTGTTCCTGTATCCCCGCTGTTGTCATGAAGAAAATGCAATTCATAACTTTGGAACAGAGTAAATCTATTGCAACCTTTTGCTGCATGTCCTTACCCTTTTTTTACAATGAGCAGGAGCAAGATGATACCTTTGCCTCTAGAGAAGTTGCAGAATCTATGGGACTTGTTAACAGCACTTTGTTACCGTGATAGTCATCCTCCTGCCAGTATTCCCAAGGTTCCCTACTAAATGATGAAATTGCTGCTGGTGGAAACTGAAACATGCAGAAGTAACCAAATAGGTTTTGTTACAAATACAACTAAAAAGATTATACATCAGTTCAATGACCAGTTCTGGATTACAGTTATTCGATGGTGAATACATTCGAAGAATATGTATTTAGTAGACTAGCTCTATCAGATAAATGGGAGAAACTATTTTTTGCTCAGTGGGATATCATGACATCTGTAATTAACTAATGTAATCTGTACTATATAACATATGCTATAATTTCCGGCGTGCCCCCTTAGAGTGTGGTGTAACTAGATATATTGGAAATTGTCATAGCAAACATGTAATGAGATTGTAGTGTGAATGACCATTTATTTTTTTGGGTACCGTTCTTGCTAATAGACTGAGAATGCCATATCATTAATATTATTTCTTGATACCGTGTTTTTTTAATTATAAAGCTACTTGTACAGAAACATTTGAACCCTGTCTCCACCTCTATTTTTTTTAAAAAAATTACCCTTTTATCATGATAATAATTGATATGTTTAAGGAAACTAGTTTTAGATTCGGTCCCGACTTTGGGGAATATTGAAAATTTGATCAGGTGCATATTTAATATAATCTACTTCATCTTGTCAAAATAAAGTAAAAATTACTCTACTTCATAATTTGAAAAATATTTCTAGATACTGATTTGAGCTAGTTTTACTTGTTTAATAAATTCTATACCATCCATTATTTTTGTATTTTTTTTTCAATCGGTCACTTTTTAGGATGGAAGTATTTACATGCATAAATATTAGTATTTATTTTACCAGAATTCAAGAAGTACATATGTAAATTAGTGAATAAAACACAATTTTGATGAAGTGACAAGGTTGGATTTATGCAGACATACTTTATCGCTTTATTTGGACCTGTGATAGACGCAAATTTTTATAATTTTAACTTGTTTTGATTGACCAACACTTCTATCCTGCATTCACAACTAAGCCAATCAAAACACTCCAAAATTATAGATTTGAGTATTTAGCATGTGCCAATGGCAAACCCTTGAATCAGTAAACCCTCAATTTGGCGCATTGGCATATTCGTTTTATAACACTTTTTACCCTAATACTACTCCATTCATTTCCCACAAAAATTATGACGCTGCACCGGTGAACCCGATGGTGTTGATTCAATCGGTCTTTAGACTGAAAAGGGGAAAATAAATAAATAAACAGTTCAGTTGTGTAATTGATGACTAGTTGGTATACTATTCCTAGTTCCTTCTTTGGTTGCATTACTATGTAAGAATTAAGAACTAAACTCAAATTAGCAACAAATGTTGACTAATAATTCAGAACAAAAACCTAGACAAACGGCCCCGGTACTTCATAATGTTTCCGATTTGGCAGGTGTATTTATATTCTGTATGAGCTCGGGTCAGCTTGAGTTTCCCTGTATCGCTGGAGAAGATACGTCTCACATTCAACGGGCGGATACCTAGCCAATGAGAAAAAATTATGTTATTAACTCATACATAGTAATAAACAATGTAATAAGTTCTAAAGGATTCTGTTCAGGTTCTAATTCAGAACATGTATACATTTCTGAATTGCATTCGCCTATCACATATTTTCTTTTATCGTAGGAACAGATAATGTGTTCCAAAAGAACTCTAACATGCCCCCGATATGTAATTTCAGTTTGGATACTTGTTCTTACTTGGGAGGGTTTTCTTCTGACTGACAAGTTGGCAAACATTCGACTAGACAATCCTCCCTTGGCTCCGCAAAAAATGCAATCTGCAAACAAGAACACAGAGATCAAGCAATGTTAAAAAACTGAGAGAAATATGTAGAAATGTATGTATGAAAGCAGTGTGCCAGCGCGTTAAGAAAATGAAAAACTAATTATTAGGCCATGATGCAATTGGCAATCAGAGCAAACATAGCAAGGAAACATTTGAAATCTTGTCATCCGGCAAGTTTTTGATAATTATATAGAGAGCGAATCTTGGAAATCTTCCGATGTGAACAGACCCGTGATATACTATTTACTTACGAGTTAGTGAGCAGTGTTAAACAAGCATCTATAGGATAGCTTTTAAATTCCAGAAATTTCATACAAACTCATGAAAGTACTTACAGAATATCGGTCTTGAGTAGTCCGTAAAACACGGTGTAATGTCGACCTGCATATATTATATATAAACAAACAGATATTAAGAAGGTTTAGCTCTAATGTTGTTGAGAAAGGACCCATATATAAACAAACAGAGATTAAGAAGGTTTAGCTCTAATGTTTTTGAGAATGGACCAAGAAATGGATACTGTCCAGCTAGGTATATCAAATTAAATTTTTTCCCCGTCTCATTCCACTCCTTCCAACCAAACACAACCTTTATGAGTATGCAAGAACCAAATAACAGGATCAATTATGATGGTTTTATAACTTTCTCGTAAAATTTCAGCTCCAGTTATAAAACAATCAATGTAAATTATTCTAGGATTAGTATGAACTCCTTTATTCATTTGATTTTCGCCACGAGAACTAGGTAAAAACTGTACCCGCACGTCCGCACCATGCCCCATCATAGGCTTACAGTGGAATGGGTTCCATTTTCCCCGCCCCATAGCGAAGCCTAAGCTTATCAGGATCAGAAAATCTAACTAGGGTGGTAAATGTATCACACTCGATTAAATTTATATACAATTTCTTATTTATAAAAAAATTGTATTCAAACTATTATAAAATGCAATTTTCAACTTGCAAAAGTGTAAGAGGGTAAATTGATTCTCAGCATTTCATTATTATACCAAAAAAGTTAAATTAAAACAATTAAGATAGAAAAGAAAACCTATTCAATTTTGAGAACAAGAGCCAACAGAAAATTGGTGCTAGCTATCCATTTATAATATTTAAATTAAGTATAGTATATCTGGTTGGTCTTTGAAGAATTAATTAGTTTTCAGTGAAAATCTGTGCCTTGATTGATGTTTCATGGTCTTGTTGGTTTTGACAAAAACTTTCTCAAAATGGGCATTTGGTCTAGTGGTATGATTCTCGCTTAGGGTGCGAGAGGTCCCGAGTTCAATTCTCGGAATGCCCCATTTCTAATTGTTTTAGTTTACATTTTCCATAATTGCAAATTTTCACATAAAATTTATATCTAGATCCAAAATCACTCATTTTCTACTTCCCAAAAGGAACAGTGAGTTGGATACCAGTTAAGTCGAAATTTGAAGTTACCTGAATACATTGTTGCTCCATCTCTCAAGCATATCACCAATATTTACTATGAATGCCCTGGAATATTCAGCCAGTGACAAACAAACAATAAGATAGCAGAGTATGCAATACTTAGCATTCTGAAACAACATTTCCCCAACAGTGCAACTGTGAAAATTTATAAGATCGTAAGACTCACCCTTTTAATGGTGCCACATATTCCCAAACCTTCGGTTCAGCATCCTTATTTTTACATATCTAGAACGGGTATATGTATGTTAACAAAGCAAAGGAAAAGAGTAGGGCCAGATAGCAAAAAAAAGCGCTAGGGCTGAGTAACTTAAATTAAGCTTTATTCATACTTGTAGAGCAAGGACATCATCTGTTGTCAGGAGGGTGATAAAACCAAAATCAGTATGAGCACCAGCTCCATATATTCCCTTGATGGAATCAGAGACATGACCTAAGATTGAAGAATATATATATCAAGAACAATCATATCTAATTCTGTTCCTCAACTGGGATACATCCAATAACAAGTGCTTAACCTTCATAATGTAGCAGGCGCAAAATTCCAGTTGGATCACCTAGCATTATGGGCTGATCAAAGAAATCACTCCTTAAATCGAGTGCTAAGGATATGAGCCTTCCTACTGCCCTTGCTACTGCTCTATATGAACATAGAAAGAATGTATCTCAAGTTAACACGAATTTTTTTAAATCAATCGTAATATCTAGTAGAAAACTGTACATTGCATTTAACGTAATTGGCTACTGATGATATGCAAAGTGTTCTTGACAAGCACTGTTGCCTAATGCAACTTGTTTCTTTTTAATGGCATACAAGAAACAATTGTATGTATCAACTAAATATATTGTAATACCTTGAAGACTCCACTATGTTTAACAGAGACTTTATAATGTCAGTAAACCCTGTATACTAAATCTAAAAGGTGCTACTCTTTCTTGAATAGGAAACAGCATGAAAATACTTGAATTAATGGTCCAAAAAATCTAGTTCATAATCAAAGATTAGTTACGATATATTCAAAACTATATAAGAGAATTTTTAACTTCCAACTTCTATCTTGTAGAGCTGATAACAACTTACAGCACTTCTAGATGGTATCTTTCCATTGTTTCTCTCCATCCAGGTAAAGTATCTGTCAATCATGGACCAAAAAAGTCCCCAGATGTTACTTAAATCTAAACAGTAAAGCCTGCACTATAAGTAAAAGAGCCCATACCAACTTCAAATCTAAAGCTTTAAGATAAATCTCATACACATGACCAGCGTTATTTTCAAAAGTTACCTGCAGCAGGCCACACATTTGGACCAATAAACTTCTTTTGTGCTCTAGGATCATCTCCAGGTACTTCCACACCCTTGTAATAACCCTCTTTGTAGTCTCCTGTATTAGGAAAAAATGTATGATATATTTACAAAGCATTAATTCTGTAGTAATGCAAACAGAATTTTATTGTCACATGCTAATTTTTTGGATCAGTAAAAGACCATTAGCTTTTACAGGACAACGCATAAACTTTGCATAACTCAACACTGCATATATGCAATCTTGCCAACTGCATTTATTCTTCTGGGCTAGTTTTCGGAAATCCTATCAAGGAAATATGTGACGCTAATTCCGCAAACCGATCACGCTTACAAAAATTATCTTAATCAAACTCTTTTTAGTTCTTCACACTTAATGCCAGAGTTTGATTCAACAAGATATGCAAGTAAAAGTATAACACCAGTCATATTGTTAATAGCGTAGTGGCAGGTAATCTTCCCCTCTTTTCCCATCAACAAGCATGGGTTCAAATCACTTCCATATCACCATATACATCAATTATAATGCATTAACTGTGTTTTACATCGCAAACAAAAATTAGAACAGGAGGTACAAAAACAAACCATTAATTTGATTGACAGGATCAAGATATTCATCAAGAATAGGAGTGTAACCGCGATGCTTCTCATTCTTAATAACCTTCATCTTTTCCTCAATCGGAAGGTCAAAAAATTTCTTGCTTTGTGCAAAAACCTCATCCATAAATTCTTGGCTGATTCCATGATTGACAACATAAAAAAACCCACAATCCATGCAAGCCTAATAACCAAGAACCAATCAAAAACTTATATACTCACTCTTAATTCCTCTAAAGTTCACTAATTTACTAATCAATCAACTAAAGGGTATACATAAATCACATCAAAACCAAAAAAAGAACAAATTAGATTAATCTTTTTATGCAAAACCATAATTTCAAGAATTACAAAACAACAATAAAGTTACTCACTTTCATGAATATTATAATGTTGAAGCATCTAAAGATCACCAAAGTGGGCAATAACTTAAAAAAGAATGACAAAATTCAGCATATATATATAAACACACACATGAAAATATGTAAGTATAATTAAGGGGTACCTGTTTGAGCAAAGAAACAGAGGTTTGAATATCAGGGCTAGAAAGATCAATACAATTGAGTTTAGCAGATGCTTCTTCAACTGAGCTCACCATTTTTGTTATTTAAAATATCTTTTGTGGCGGAGCTTCTTCAACCTTGGTGTTTGAACAGTTTCCAGTTACACAAAACACCGTCATATCGTAATCTTTTGTTTTTTTTATTAAATTATTTTTTAAAATATTAGAATTTAAAATATTTAACAATTTCCGTCAAAAAATATTTAAGAATTGACAGATCGAATTTAATATAGAAACTCATTTAAATTTTAATATACTTTTTATAATAAAGTTATGTATAATCGGTGGCGGATCCCGTTTTAAATATAAGGGGGATCGCAAAAAAAAATCACTTTTTCAACACATATTCACATATACGTAAAATTACGATTAATCATATATTAGAATATTGTATTATTTACTAGATCATCAGCCTACAGAATTATTCGCGAACGAATTTGAACTCGGCTCGATTCGATTCATTTATTAAAAACTCATATTTATTAGAAAACGAGTTCGACCCGAACATTTGACATATTTTACTCGAGTTCGGCTCGAAATAGGCGCGAGCTCAGCTCGAAAAAAAATCAAAAATATAATTTTATATATTGAATTATTGCGGATATTTTCGACTGAAAATTCTCTCTTAATTATTACACTTGCAATGGTTAAAATTACTGACAATTTTACCGACATATAAATCCAGAAATATTCATTTTTTTATATTTTTAATCGTATTTTAAACGAAAGGTGACCTTTAAGTGATTTGAACTTCATATCAACTTGATGGAGTTAATACGGAGTTGATTTTGATAACTTAAGAGAGATATTGTGAACGTAAATCTTTATTACAATTAACATAGAATAATAATACATGTGTGAATTTATATAAAAAATTAATATAATCTAAATATCGGAAATATCCTAATATATATATATATAATATAATAATTATATCAATATATATTCTAACAGATTTCATGTCTACCCTGCCTATCAGACATGAATCTACATAATTCTTTCTCAATTTTTGAGAAGGTAAAATTAGTTCAAGTTATAAAATTTTGAAAATCAAACTTATAAAATTATCCAAATATATAATGAATTTTAAATATATATATTTAACTAATTTAAAAATATAACTAAACGGAGGGTTGCTGGAGCATATACAGGAAAGAAAATAAACTACAACGAACTCTTGTTAATACAAATCACTTATTTTCAACTATATACTAATATCCCATTCATTTCTTGCTGAGTTGTAATTTGTAAAGCAAATTAATAATAAAACTCAATCTAAGAGTCATGTATAAAGATATTATTAAATAATAATGAGTAAATTTTATGTTTTAAATTATTTGGAGGCAATTTATCATATTATTTTTAACAAAAAATTTAATTTTATTAAAGTTACTCTTATTTGTTACTCCTATATTAGTTTAATTATCTTTGATACTCTAAATTTCCAATTACTATGTAAATTACAAAACCACAAAGGTCTATAGATCTTAGAACGCTACCATATAGCTTAATTTCCAATTACTGTAAATTACAAAACCACAAAGGTCTATAGATCATTTCAGTTTGCGGAAACTTTGTCAATTTGCCTTAATTTGGTTTGGATTTAACTCGAAAACTTTGTCAATTTTTAATATATGGTGGCTAAATTTTACGTATGCAGCGATATACTTGCATGACAGACGGGCAATAAAAATATAAAATCAGAAAATCTCAAATTAAAGAAAATATATATAATGTTTTTATAATTTAATCACGGTATAAATTTTGGGTCATAAATTAGTTGATCGAGTGGAGCCGAACTTTTAATAAGCTGATTTAATTTTTTCAATGATTCGAATAGAGCCGACTTTTCATATCACTCAAAAATATGTTCGATCACGAGTTTGTTAACAAACTGAGCCGCACTCAAATTTTTATCAAACAAAAACGAGTCGAACCGCATTCAAACCTTGAACGAACAACACGTGAATATTAAAAATTTAACATTAACTCACTTGGACCAACTTATTATTAATTTTGGCACAACTTAAAACTCTATTCTCAAAGAATTCATGAATACATGTAATATTAGGAATATTACAAAAGGATTATTATACATTAAAGTTTTTGTTTCAAATTTTAATGATCTTATTTAAAACACAACAGTTTCGTACTGATTTCGAATCATATATATTAAATAATCAGTTCATATCGAGTTTTAAACAAATTAAATGGAAACGAGCCTTTTTGAATCGAGTTCGAGCTTGCTCGGTCTGGTTCATTTACACCTCATTACAATTGAACAAATGAATCCCCGTAATTTACATCACTAGCATAATTTAATGAAAAACATTCAAATATGTAAATGCTGACTAGTGTAAGTGTGCAAATTTGACTTGCCTTTAAAATTTAGAAAAGTAAAAGAGTAATGATAGAATTAATAAATTTTCTCTGTGTAAATTATAAGTGGAGTTGTTGGAACCAAATAAAATGTTATTTTAGTTGTATCTTAGGAGTAATCAACTTTTTTGTGAGGTTTTTCTAGTTATGAAAGAATTTGAAACTACCACTTTGTTGGCATCGTGTGAAATAAGCAACAAGTAGCTTATTTTTTTAAAACAACATATTTTTATTTTTTAATACAATTATCTCCTATATAAATATAACATCAGATCTTATATTAAAAATAAAAGATGAGATACTCATTTTCCGAGAAAGTATATTAATATGCATAAATGTACTTTTCTGAAAATAAGTTAATTATTTCTCGAAATAAAAACTGTTAAATATTGTTTTCTATAAAGATTAATACTAACATTCTTAAAAGAAAATTGAGCTACAGAAGTTGAGTTTCAAACAGTAGTGATGTGCAGTATTCTATATCCCTCTCATTTGTTTACACTTTTTTTTGGAAATATCTCATTTAATTGTTTATATTTCGAAATTTTTCAAAATTAGTAAAATCTTTTAAAATTTTAAAATAATATACCTATTTTATATATATAATATTAATTTCTTATTATTTTATTTATTTTTTTAATTTTTAAACACTAATTTATCATTTTTTTTAAATTTCATGCTAACTCAAATATAAATATTTGGGAGGGATGGAACGTGTAGTTAGGCTGCTCCCCCTCATCTAAGTGGTCTGTCAAACAGTACGAATCTGCTGCACCTTCCTAATCCTCCTGATTGTGCTGAAGTTCATTTAAATTATAAAGAATATATGTACTAAACTCCATTAAACATTAAGTCAACAAAAAGAACATTAATATAAACAAAAATGGCACCTGCAAATGCAATCAACATCTATAGTAATTGACCCGACACTTAATGGTCAAGCACAAGAAATCAGTTAAATAAAACACCTAAATATTTAATTACATAGCTAGCCACCAGTAGAGACCCTAATTAGCAGTCCTTGCAAATGTACAATTTCAGGTCACGGCCGGAAACTACAGACCGGCAAAGAGGGCACGAACTATACAAAGAAAGCCACTTTGCAATACAATCAACATGGTATATATGGCCGCATGGGATT
Organism: Apium graveolens; assembly: GCF_009905375.1. NCBI lineage: Eukaryota > Viridiplantae > Streptophyta > Magnoliopsida > Apiales > Apiaceae > Apium > Apium graveolens. The sequence goes on along the minus strand of NC_133656.1, from coordinate 185,249,418 downwards.
ATTTTACCCTCGCCGCCATAACTCCCACTAGAGTTGAACCCCTCCATGCACACTGTACAAACATTTGTCGAATTTTCATCTTCATCATCGTTAATTGGTAGCGTAGGCATCATCGTTATCATCGTGTATAGATCCTCACTTTCTTCTGTCTCCGATGAATCCGAAATTTTTATTTCGGATGAGGAAATTGGATGGTTCCAGTATTCACTCATATCGAAAGCCATGTCCATATCGAAAATATTATCCATTATATATAAGAAAATAAAGAAAATGGGTATGTGTGTAATATCTATTAACACAGAGAATCAAGAAAAGAAAGAGAGAGCGGATGAATGTTGAGAAAGAGGATGCATAGTATAAATAGGGATGTTTTTGGAATTGTGAGGGAATTTTAGTTTAGTAAGAGATGGCGCCTAGCAGCTGTTTTCTAATAAACAAAATTACACTCTTTGCTCACAGCATGGATGCGTTAGCAGGTTCCAACAGGTTGGTGCAATTTTGTATTGTAATGTGCCTCACGAAAAAGCATTCAATTTTGGTTGATTTGTCATCTTAGTGCGCCCACGTGAAATACATACTTTGGGCTTTACAACGACTTATCCAAATAAAATATGAGTAATGCTACAGATATAAAAAATAAAAAATGGTATTAAAAATTATTATAAAATGATGTGTCATGGGTGATGTGATACTTTAAAATGATTTAATTAGTATTTTTGATGTAAATGCAGAAAATCCATTTTTATTTAGTCAATAAAAATTTGATAGACATTTTATAATTTTTTTGGGAACCAATTTGGTGTCCTTAACATTTTCCAGTAAAATATACGCACAATGGCACAACTTGTTAGTTTTTTAATTTAACTGTTTTCATAGCATGTTTTCTATTTTTAGGTTTAAAAATAAAAGTTTGTCATTTTTTATAAAATAAGTCATTTATGTTCAAATACATAATATTTGTGAAATATATAAACTACAGTTTATATATAAATTATTGTTGTAATATAGTGATTGTCATGCATGTGGTCAATGAATCAAATAGTAGGGCTATGATTTATAGGAGTAGAATTTGTGTATGCATTTAATGTTCTTGGCTTCTTGCAAATTCACATTGGCTATAAATAGCCACACTCGGTAATGAAGAAAGATGCACCCGAGCTTTCTTTCTATGCTCAGCTTCTTACCTCCTTCTGTTAAATTTAGTAGCTCTCTGGTTGTTCTTTTATAGCTAGGATATTACAATACGTTATCAGCACGAAGCCCTGCCGGAACTGAGAAGGTATAATTTTATTTAAATGTACATATATATGAGTAGACGTGGTTACACCCTCTACTAATATTTTAACTACATATGGCCGGAGCACCGCCTATTTACGGTACCATATAATTTTGGGTAATACCGAAATATAGTGGGAACCTTGATTTATAAATTGCCTGCCTATCGGATAATAATTCTTTTGTGCCTAACTAACTTATGCAGGATTTTCCACTTAAATATATTATTGGTTGGAGATAACCTGTATACGCAGACGTCCGTATGGCGGGTGAAAATCCATTTGTCATTTTATATATAGATCTATTTATAATATCGATGATAATAATGATGTACACATTTATTATTGCTTACTTGTTAACGCACCAGATTCAGTAGGATTGTATGTAATATTTATATTGAAAATTTAAGTTAATAATTTTGGTGTTAAATTCAGATTAAAATGACAAATCTTACAAACTTGTCGTTCGTTGCATTGGACATTTCTGGGGAGAATTATCTATCGTGGGTACAAGATGTAAAGTTGCATTTGGGTTCAAAGAAATTAGGCAACACAATAAAGGCAGAAAACACATCCACAATTGAAGAAAATTTTACCTCTATTATTTTCCTTCGACACCACATGCATGAAGATCTAAAATCTGAGTACCTAGAAGTCGAGGATCCCTTTATTTTATGGGAAAATCTAAAGGATAGGTTCGATCATCAGAAACTAGTTTATCTACCTGCAGCTGAAAATGATTGGGCTAATCTAAGGGTTCAAGATTTTAAGAGTGTTCGGGCATATAGCTCAGCACTATTCAAAATAAGTTCTAGGCTCATTATGTGTGGTGAGATTGTTACTGAGAAAAGAAAGATCGACAAAACATTATCCACTTTTCATCCCAATAATATCAACTTAGCCGACATGTACAGGGAGCGCAAGTTTACCAAGTTTGGGGATCTCCTTTCAACCCTCCTTGTTGCCGAGTAGAATCATGAATTGGTGATTAAGAATCATCAATCCCGTCCAACGGGATCTGCCCCTTTACCAGAAGTAAATAACACGACATTCCAGCAGAATGTACGTGGAAAAGGGCATAGAGGTGGACGAGGCCATGGTCGCTACCGTGGACGAGGCCGTGGTCGTGGGCATTTTCGTCCTTATTATAGCTTTGGTCACCAGAAGTGGCAACCTGAAACACAGAGCAAAAGAAAGGCACCACAAGGAGGGAAAACTAACAATTTATGTCACAAGTGTGGAATGGAAGGGCATTGGTCACGTAATTGTTATATCCCACAACATCTTGTTGATTTATATCAGTCATCTAAAAGATCAAAAGGGAAAATGGTGGAAACCAATTTCGCCAACAACTTAGATGATTCTCTTATAATATCAACCGGGGGAATAAGCGTTAATGGTCCTAATGAGACTAACGAAACTCCCATGTGGGAGGCTGAGGATTAGTTTTCATAAAATTATTAGTAACCGGAGGAATGAGCATTAATGGTCCGAATTACTATAGTTACTAGTGCGTACTGTGTGCTTTATTTTATCTATGTAATGTGTTATGTTCTTATCAAATAAATCATGTTTCTTAATTATATACAGAATGGATTCTGAAGATATATGCATTGCTGATTGTGGTACAACTCATACGATTCTACAAAATAAAAAATACTTTACCCATATAACCAAAACTGAAGCTCAAGTTGGAACGATTTCTGGCGTATCTAATATAATCGAAGGTTTTGGAAAAGCTAGTTTCGTCTTACCTAATGGTACACACATACATATTCCAAATGCATTATTTTCTAGTAAGTCCACTAGAAATCTTCTTAGTTTTAAGGATATCAGATTTAACAATTTTCACATCGAAACCACTTCTGAGGCTGGTAAAGAATATCTCCTTATTACTTCTGCTAATTCTAGCAACAAAAAAATCTTAGAAAAGTTTCAGTCACTTTCCTCAGGATTATATATGATGAAAATCAGAACCATTGAGTCACACAATGTCATTGCTTCCAAAATCATTTACCCTTTGGCATGAAAGATTAGGTCATCCTAGAGTCTCTATGATGCGTCGTATTATAGAGAATTCTACCGGACATCCTCTTAGAGATCTTAAAATTCTTTCTAAAAATGACCTTCCATGTTCGGCATGTTCTTTAGGAAAATTGATTACTCCGCCATCTCCTACTAAAGTTAAGCTTGAAAGTCCAAGTTTTCTAGAAATGATACAGGGCGACATATGTGGACCGATCCACCCATCATCTGGTCCATTTAGGTACTTCATGGTACTAATAGATGCCTCAACTAGATGGTCTCATGTTTGTCTTCTCTCAACTCGTAATGATGCTTTTGCAAAATTACTTGCCCAGATAATCAAGTTGCGAGCTCAATTCCCAGACCATTGTATTAAGTCAATTCGTTTAGATAATGCCGGTGAGTTCACATCTGCAACCTTTGTTGACTATTGCATGTCTGTAGGAATTTCAGTTGAGCACCCAGTTCCTCATGTACATACACAAAATGGGTTAGCCGAGTCCTTTATCAAAAGACTTCAACTTATTGCAAGACCGTTGTTATTGAAAGCCAAATTACCTACATCTATTTGGGGTCATGCAATACTTCATGCTGCTAATCTTATAAGGATTAGACCAACTGCCTATAATCAACATTCTCCACTACAGATGGTACTTGGTCAAATCCCTAATATTTCTCATTTCAAAATCTTCGGAAGTGCTGTATATGTACCGATTGCTCCACCACAGAGATCGAAGATGGGAGCTCAAAGAAGAATAGGTATCTATGTTGGTTTTGATTCAACATCTATAATTAGATATCTTGAACCACTAACTGGAGACTTATTTACTGCACGATACGCAGATTGTCATTTTGACGAATCTTTGTTTCCTCCCTTAGGGGGAGATAAACATGTGAATAAGATTAATCCTGACATAACATGGAATGCATCGGGGTTACATTTTCTAGATCCACGTACCGGTAAATGCGAACTTGAAGTTAAAAGAATCATACATATGCAAAATATTGCAAACCAAATGCCTGACGCATTTAACGATTCTAGAAATGTAATTAAATCTCATATACCTGCAGTAAATACTCCAGCTAGAGTAGATATACCAATTCAAAAATCAAGTACAAATGAATTGGTTACAGATTCAAAGCCACGCCTGAAGCGTGGTAGACCGGTCGGTGCGAAAGATGTTGCACCAAGAAAAAGAAAGACAAAGAAAATTGCCCCTGAAGTGGCACATGCTCCAGAAGAAGCAAATACCCTCGAAGTGGTATTATCTCCTGAAGAGATTCCCGTCCCTGAAGATTCGGGATTAAACAATCATGAAATTTCAATAAATTATGTGCATGATATGAAATTATGGGATCGAAGTAAAGCCATAATCGATGATGTATTTGTGTATTCAGCGGCATTGGATGTCGACATAAATTCTGATCCTGAACCACAAAGTGTGGATGAATGCCGTCAAAGAAAAGACTGGCTAAAATGGAAAGACGCAATTCAAACAGAATTAAATTCATTGCGCAAAAGAGAAGTATTTGGACCTGTTGTCCAAACACCAATCGGTGTGAACCCTGTTGGGAATAAATGGGTATTCATAAGAAAAAGAAATGAAAAGAATGAAATTGTGAGATATAAAGCCCGACTTGTAGCACAAGGGTTTTCTCAAAGGCCTGGCATTGATTATCATGAGACATACTCGCCAGTAATGGATGGAATTACTTTTCGTTTTATATTAGGTATGTCATCTAAAGAAAAATTAGAAACACGTCTTATGGACGTTGTTACTGCATACCTATATGGATCACTTGATAGTGATATTTTTATGAAAATCCCAGAAGGATTAAAAATGGATGAGTTCAAGAAACCTCGTCATATATACTCCATTAAACTTCAACGATCATTGTATGGATTGAAACAATCTGGTCGTATGTGGTATAACAGACTTAGTCGTTATTTACAAAAGAATGGGTATATTAGTAATCAAATTTGTCCATGTGTTTTTATCAAAAAATCACAATTTGGTTTTGTGATTATTGCTGTATATGTGGATGATTTAAACCTTGTAGGAACAGCTACAGAGGTTGATGAAGCTGTCATATATCTAAAGACAGAGTTTGAAATGAAAGATCTTGGGAAGACAAAATATTGTCTTGGTATACAAGTCGAGCACTTGTCATCAGAAATTTTCCTCCACCAATCTACATATACAGAAAAGGTTTTGAGCAGATTTTACATGGATAAATCTCATCCGTTGACTACTCCAATGGTGGTTAGATCTTTAGAACCAGATAAAGATCCATTTCGACCACGAGAAGATGATGAAAAAGTTCTTGGTCCTGAAATCCCATATCTTGGAGCAAATTGGTGCACTTATGTATCTTGCGAATAATACAAGGCCAGATATTGCCTTTGCTGTCAATTTATTGGCTAGATTTAGCTCTGCTCCGATGGCCAGACATTGGAATGGGATCAAGCATATATTTCGTTATCTTCGTGGAACCGTTGATTTTGGGTTATTCTTTCCAGAAAACTCGACATCTCAGTTGATTGGATATGCAGACGCTGGATATCTGTCAGATCCTCATTTTGGAAAATCACAAACTGGATATGTATTCACATATTGCGGTACAGCCATTTCATGGAAATCCACGAAGCAAACTACAGTGGCAACCTCAACAAATCACTCAGAACTAATTGCAATTCACGAAGCCAGTAGAGAATGTGTTTGGTTGCGATCTATTATCAAGAACATTCAAGAATCATGTGGATTGCCGGACATCACGAGAAGTCCTACTGTTATGTTTGAGGATAACACTGCATGCATTGATCAACTCAAAGAGGGATACATCAAAGGAGACAGGACGAAGCACATTTCACCAAAATTCTTCTATACTCATGAGCTTCAAAAGAATGGAGAAATTGATGTACAACAAATTCAATCATGTGACAACCTTGCAGATTTATTCACAAAATCATTACCAAATTCAACCTTTGCAAAGCTGCGACATAACATTGGAATGCGTCGACTCAAGAATATGCTGCAACAAAATTCCAGTGATTGATGTTTTCTTCCAAGGGGAGATTGTACTCTTTTTCCTTCGTTAAAGTTTTTATCCCACTGGGTTTTTCTTTGACAAGGTTTTAACGAGGCAATTGATGATCCACACTATCATGACAATCAAAGGGGAGTGTTGTAATATAGTGATTGCCATGCATGTGGTCAATGAATCAAATAGTAGGGCTATGATTTATAGGAGTAGAATTTGTGTATGCATTTAATGTTCTTGGCTTCTTGCAAATTCACATTGGCTATAAATAGCCACACTCGGTAATGAAGAAAGATGCACCCGAGCTTTCTTTCTATGCTCAGCTTCTTACCTCCTTCTGTTAAATTTAGTAGCTCTCCGGTTGTTCTTTTATAGCTAGGATATTACAATAATTATGTTATTGTATGTGATACGATAAATTATAAATTCTCTTCATCTCATTCATTTTTTTTAAAAAAATCTTGCACGCATTTTAATGTTATTATAAAATATAATTTCATAATTTTTTTTAAAAGGATAAATACTATATTTTATTTAAAAAAATAATTAAAATAATTTAATTGAACCTCCTCTCAAGAATCTGGAGGGACTGATAGAACAAGTGACTCGATTGGACCTCACTATTACATGAATAACATATTGTGTGGAGTAATAGGTTCATGTAATAGTGAGAAGAGAGAGACATAAAGTGTTAACCCGGCTAAAATGTAGGAAAATTTATATATTTTGAATTAAAAAATAGACTGTACTTACTATTAATTATTCACTGATAAATTTATGAGAATTGAAATTATATAATGAGCGGAAATTAAATCTTGTAAAAAAAAGAGGGCAAAAATTGAATATTTTTACTCTGACTCTGCCTAGTTACTTTATTAAATAAGTATTTTTCAGGTTTTTAGGAGTTGTGGACTCCTGAACTCCATAAATGAGTAGATTTGGCTCGATCACTATATCAATTATTTGAATAAGATATTAAAGATACAGTACGGACCATCTCGTCCCAGTAATATCAATGTCTTGTAGTAGCACTAGCTTATTAATCATTATGAACACACTTCAAAGAATCTACGTCTCCTCAAAACTTATCCCAAATTTTCACTAATATCAAAGTTTGGTTATCTCCTCGGGAGTTCTAATGATGTGATATTTATTTATAATATAGAATAAAATTTGAATATTAATAATTCAATGATGGGATAAAATGTGTGTTAATTTTATAGTTTGTGCTAAAACCTCTTTTGTTTTGATATAACCCGAACCGGATTAGGTAACTTGGAGTTTCTTGGCTTCAAAATAATTTACCGTGTTTGGTTTGATGCATTTTAAATTGGGTAGGGAAACTTTAAGTTCCAGTTACATAATATAGGGGAAGTTAATTACCAAACTCAACCATGATCACCACAAGTTACGTAGCTATTAAATATAAAAACATTAATTTTCTTATCAAAATTAACTAATAAATAACCTCTAATTACATATCAATAAACCAAGCACATATATTTTAATTATCTTGGAACTTGTGGTTATAACTTAGTTAATGGGAAGTTCAAATTCCTTATATAATTATAAAAATTAACGAAACAATCGAGGCCTAAATGTACCGCAAAATATAGCAATATGATATTTATAACATGACAACAAATTTTAAAAGAGAGATAAAATAGTGAATAAGTAAAAAGCAATAAAATTTTATACTCATAAATTGGAAAGTTGGTTAAATTTAAAATAATTTAGTTAAAAACAGAATCAATCATTAAAAATATTGTGTATTTAAGCATCAAAAATTATTTTGTAATTTTAAATTATAACAATAAACCTATTTACACTATTAGCTTTGCCCAACGTTAGTGCATTTTTTAAATAGACATAATTCTTAGTCTGCTTCACGCTATCTTATCTTACACCTCTAGTGCTTTAAATTTATGTGTTGAGTGCTCCAAGTTAGAAGTCCAACTTGACCTCATTAATTTTTAGAAAGTAACAATAAATGTGATCAAATAGTTGAAGCTGGACATCGCTTGCTAATCTATTGGTTTGTAAGTTCAACTTGACCTAATCATATTTTTAATTAAGTTTATCACTAGTCTAGTAAATAATAGGAGTATTTGAAGTTGTCACCAGGCTCTTACTATCGGGCAATCTATGGGTTTAGTATGCAGATTATTGGGCCATTTAGATTATATCACATGCTGTTCGGAGATGTTGACGTCGTATACATCCTTTTTCCTTTGACTTCACAGACTGCGACAAAGCATTGCCACTTTGCCAGTGCCATTAATCACGTCCCATACTGCTCCTACCGTCCCTAAAAATGTTTCCTCTTTGTGTTGGACACATTTACCAATGTCCATTTTTAATCGTTAATATCTTTAAATTCGTATTAGTATTAAATATAAAAATTTCACTTTATTAAAGTACTGATAAATACGAATCCAACGAGATCACTCATGACTATGTTTGATATTATAGATTAGACGTAAATTAGTAGTCAATCGCTTATCCTGGACAGTACCGAAAGTGAAAAGAGGAAACGTATATTGGGACGGAGGGAGTATAAAACGGTCCAGAATCAATAGGGGTTGTCTTTTAGCTCCTTTTTTACTCCGAAATGAGAAAATCGTCGTTTTTGTCGAGTAGTAAGTTCGTTTTTTCGTCACAAGGTAAAATTGCGTCGTAAGTTAGAAAGTTGGGGCCCGCATACTCAATAAAATAATAAACTTACTTACGACGGAATTTATCGTCGTAAGATATCATAATACGACGAATAATAACGTCGTAAGTTATGTACTTACGACAGAAAAAATGTCGCATATTACTTTACGAGACCCGCTTATAATGAGATAAAACATAATTTTACGACGGAAAAATACGTCGTAAATTAGTAGCTTACAACGGAATATGTAATGAACAACCGTCGTAAGTTTGTAGTTCCAGAATAGCCAAATTCTGATTTTTTAGTTTCCAGCCATTTGCGGCTTCCACTTTAAATTTCATTAAAATACAAACAAAAAACAATCAAAATTATTGGAAAAACTCATATTATTTTATTTCACTATAATTGGAATAATGTTCAAATATCATAAAGTACAAAAAAATACATAAAAATATTAAAAGTACAACTAACAAAGTCATATTAAATCGTGCAATACATGAAAAAAGTAGAAGCCACTAAATCCAACAAATATTTTTTTACTCAATTTTAATTTAAAATTTTAATAAAAAAAATTAACTTACGATGAAATGTTTAAATCGTCGCAATTTCAAATAATTTTTATTTTTGTTTAATCGTATCGTGCATAATTTTATTAATAAAATGCTAAATTTATGACGGTTTTGGGTTTCGTCGTAAATAATTACGACGCTTTACTTTTTTCCGTCGTAAGTTGGGCGCGCATTTTTCCTTCGTAAGTTAGCCGTCGTAATTGGCCTATTTTGTTGTAGTTAAATAATATTTTTTTTATAAAATAACATAGTGAACAACTACTGTATTGATCTTAATTCTTAACCATGGTAGACAGCTTTAAAAAAATATAAAATATAGAAAATAAATAAATGAGCCTCTTCAAGTTGTTGTTGAAAAATACTAGAGCACACCAATTATTATTATAAAAAAAATTCTCAAATATTTTATAAATTATATTTTTTCTAAGGATTAAAAGAAATGCACCGCTGACTGACTTTCATGGTTAAGATTCGACATAATAGTTGTATTATTATTTTTTTAGATTTTATGCTATTTTGAAAGTTGTATTTGATAAAAATTGTATGTCGCATTCAAAGCAGCACACTGAATGCTTTGTTGTTTGCATATTGAAATTAAAAAATAGATAATCCCTGATTCTGCTTGTTGGTTTTGTATATAAAATTAATCTAGGAGAAAGATTTTTTTATCTTCCGGCTAATAAAAGAAACAAAGTTAAAAAAAGATTCGCCGCCACCAATTATCATCATGTACAAGTTTATTGTTCAAAAACATTTTCAATAAAAGGTATTAAAAAGAGTATCAAATATCACGCGACATGATTTCGCCTGACATTCTTGTAAATTTTTTATTGAAGATTTAAAAAGGAAGTTAATTAAATGAGTCAACTTTTGACAATCTCCCAGAATAAAAAATAATGAGCTACATTTTCATTAATTAAGACATGTACTCTTCTAACTTTCATTTATAATTTTATGAATATATTGACAAATTTTGGGTGTTAAAATATTGAAGCAAATTTTTTAAGAAATATGCAAAAAATATTAGCGAAGAAAGAGAATAATTTTTTAATATTTTTGATAATCCGATACTATATATTCTCGGTTGGCAATTTTGTAGATAATGAAACATTGAATCCATTACTATATTGTGCCACTTTACGCAAAAATACAATAAAATGGGTAAACAACCTCAGATACAGATGTTGAAAGAAAAAGTTACATTTAACGATATATGTTATCTTATACACGTAAAGATAAACGGTTACGAATAGGTTTTGTTTACAATATATTTGATCCGTGTTCAATGTGTTTGGTTAATGAAAAACAAAATCTTAAATATAAGTGATAATAACGTTATGGAAATTAAAACTCCGTTATCCATAGATTGTCAGATCAAATTCATCGCATTCATTTCGTTATCATACCCTCTGTACACAATCCCGATTCCCATTTTTACGATTAATCCGAACGTGCAGTGAATATATATATTAGCATCATATGTAAAACGACATGTAATCCAAAAATCTCAGTATCAAACTTCGTATTGTAGGTCATATATATATATAAGTAAATAAAATTCATTACAAATACAAAAAGAGGTTACAATATATGTTGACCTCCGTGAATGAATACATCGAGTTCAGTATAATAAGCATAGACAAATACTAATATATGTAGCTAGATAGATGTTGGTACAACAGAAGTTTTGGAGTCACCGGAAAGTACAGTACGGCAAAGAGGGCAAGAGTTGTGAAGAGAGACCCACTGCCTTATACATCTTTCATGGTACACATGTCCACACCGTACTATTCTCCCACCGTCTTCTTCATTTGTCGACCTACATAAATCTAAAGCTTCCATGCATACCGTGCAAACACCAGTTGCAGCTGCTGCAGCAGCAGGTGATAAATCTGTCGGCATCATCATGATTAACAAATCATCCACTTTGCTCTCTACTTGTGATGATTCTGTTGTCTTAATTTCAGATTCCATGGTGGCAAAACTATTGTTTGTAAAGTCCATAGTCAATGCTGCATCCAGATCGAATAGAGTGTTCATTGCCATTTCAAGTTGAGAGAAGCAATTTACATGTAGAGAGAAGATGTGGGCATTGATTTATATAGGGAGAGATTGAGAGAGGTTTTAGAAGAGAGAAATTGTAGGGAAAATATAATGTAGTTGACAAATGAAAAGGGCATGATTGGTGGATATTTCAATAAAACAGGTCACATGTGCATGCTGTCTAAATTTATTTGTCTATGCATGGTTGTATTATATTATTACTATAGCCGTATAAGTTGCATATATACAACAATACAGAAGAAGATAATTATAAAAATCGAATAATTTAAAGCTCAAGTGGAAATAGTCAAATTAATTTCATTATTTTTTGTGGAAATTTACATGTTCAAATTGCCAATTATTCGTCTTTTAATTATTTATGTATTCATGGTTCATTCAAAAAGTAAGGGGGCATGTCCATTCCACCTGAATTCAATATTATGTATTGGGAGCACCTGGGGTCACTTCTGAGTTCTGATGTAGAATTAGTACTAGGTCTTCTAGTTTATTAGATATTTTAAAGAATGTTATTTTTGTGGTCAATGTTTTCATCTCTGTTTAACAAGCAAACTTGTTAACTGCGTTGATAATGTGTTTTATGTTAATTGTCAATTACTTTTTCGCCGTAAACAAGAACTTTAGTTTAGGATTTTCCTAATTATGATATTATGTAAAATACTAAATTCCCCAAATATTTCTCAAATGTTAAGTTATTAATCTGTTATTGATTACTCTCTCATAAACAAAATGAATAAATATAGTATCCGCAAGGGTTGACTCAGTTGGTTAAATAGGGATAACTATCCTCTTGGTCACAGGTTCGAATCCCACGCGAGGAAAATTTATGATTATGTCTCCCGAGTCAGAGCATGTCGCTTAAATGCGATTTACCTTAGTTCACGTATTTTGCAGGCTATTGCGTGAATCCGTGCGGTTTACCTACGATAAAAAAAAAAAGAATAACAGAATGAAATAGTATCATTTGAAAAATAATAGGGATAATTTTCACCTTTACTCTTTCAAAATATGTTAATGTTAATTTCAATGAAGAAGATTTAGGAAACATTTAGGAATTGGGCACCAATTAGGTCTTTATCCTTGATTAATTAAGAATGTGAATATCATTTATGGTTGTTGATGAGTGATGACCTTGATTTGGTAGCAGTAATTTCAAATTTGGGTTTGTTTGGATAGTTGTTATACATTGGAAGTTGGTTTTCCTTGTTTCTAACTATCTATTGGAGTGATTATAGCATATTGTGTACTAGTTTGTTAGCGTTTTGTTGTCGATCTGGTTTTCACTTTTCTAAAAACTGTTCTAAAACTATCTATGTTGAATTTGCTTGATTTTGCTTCTTGTAGGAATTCCGGTAGGTGCAGCCACAGTAGTCAAAAGATAGATACGTATAGGTTTCAATGAATTTTTAATAATGTCTGCATCATATCAACAATAAACTATTTGGTCTGTATTGTATCTCATTTTTTATTATTCCTTAACTTCAAATAAAATTTATAAGAATAGTTAAATTTAATAGAAAAATTATTGTTATAGACAATAGTAGCAGCTTCGAATGAACAATATATATTAATAAGTTGTATCTGCTACAAAAAAAAATACTAAAAATCATATTTAATATCTTCAAATCAAGATCTTAAACACATATTATTATATTTGACAAAAAAAACAAACATTTATTTATTATATTTAATCTTAAATAAATATTACGTATAATTAAAATTAAGATTATAAGTATATGATAATTAAATTTTAGTTTATAATCCTTTACAAAAATTTAAATTTATTCTTTATATAAAAAATCGACTAATATTTGATTTATTATACATGTTAAAATTTCTTTAAATTAATATTTGTTAAAATTTAAATAAAACTATCATCTTGGTCACAGGTTCGAATCCCACGGGAGGAGAATTTATGATTATGCCTCATGAGTCAGAGTCTGTCGCTTAAATGCGGTTTAACTTGGTTCACGTAGTTTGCAGGCTATTACGTGAGCCCGTAGGGTTTAACCAGTGCGCACCAGAAGTGTAGCGGCTACGGGTTACCTACGATAAAAAAAAAAAAAAACAACGGCACCTGCATAGTTGCATATAAGTTTTTAAAATAATAATAATAATAATAATTGTAGTCATCTTAGTAGTTAAACCGTCTGTAACCTTGATATAGTTATAGTCCATGTTCAATTAAATTTATGTAAATTTCAGTAAATCTCGATCAATTAATCAAGAGAAAAATCAAAAGTTGAATACATTGGATGTCTTTATTTTTAAAGGGATTTTTGGCCTTCCTACACTTTATTTTTCAAATTTTATTCTTAAATAAAATTATATAAATCAAACCAAATATAATCACTATAACTCGTTTCGAACGGACGGGGTCTGAGAAGGGTAATATGTACACAACCCTACCCCTATTCCGAAAAAATAGGGAAACTATTTTCGTGAATACCCTGACTTAGTGTAAGACAAGATAAACGTGTATATGTGCGATACATGAGCTCATGGCGTACTTCACATGAAATTTATTGGTGAACAATCCTGTCAAAATATGAACTTCTACCCTTCTGGCTTACAAAGAAAATCACTAACCAACATAAGTGTACATGGAACTTTATAACCGAAAGTCGGTGTAATCCACGAGATCCAACATCAACTACTCTAATACGCCGTCTCCAATCAGCCCTATCTAATATAATATCACTCGTGAGATTTAAAACCACCATATCCAAACTCAAATAATCATGCCACGTCCTACGCAGTGTCCCTCTCTTTCTCTTTCTCTTTCTCTTTCTCCCAATTAAAATATTTGCAATCCCCCTAACTTAGGCGGAAGTACGTATGCGTCTTATATTCCCATACCAACATAAACATCCCTCCCCTATTGTTGTTGAAATAGACTCAACACCCAAAACTCTTCTAAAAGTATCATTCAGAATATAATCTGCCATTATGCAATCACAAATGCATTGCAACATACGCATTTCTACAGTTTCCAACCTACGTTCTTCGGCTTTCCTCTATGGCCAGCACCCAGAACCATACATCAATGCTGGTTTAACTGTCAATCTATAAAACTTACCTTTCAACTTAAAAGGTACACTTTTATCACAATACATCAATGCTGGTTTAACTGTCAATCTATAAAACTTACCTTTCAACTTAAAATGTACACTTTTATCACATAACACTCCAGTAGCAGCCTTCCGTTTAACCCAACCTGCCTTAATACGAAGCAATAATATCACTGTTGCTCTTTATGATAAAACCTAGGTACTTGAAACTATCAGTTTGTGGAACGCGGTCATTTGTAATGCAAACGACAACATCCTCCGCTTGATGCTCATCGTTGAAATTAGCTCAAAAATACTCAGTCTTAGAACAAATCAAACCCAATTCTTTAGCCTCCAATGACGAACGCCACTGTTCTAGATTTGTATTAATCTCAGCCCTGGATTCCGCAATTAACACAATATCATCAACAAACAACATACACCAAGAAACAAGAGTTTGAATGGTACGAGTGATCACATCTAAAACAATAATGAAAAGCAAGGGGTTTTTAATCTCAGCCCTGGATTCCGCAATTAACACAATATCATCAACAAACAACATACACCAAGAAACAAGAGTTTGAATGGTACGAGTGATCACATCTAAAACAATAATGAAAAGCAAGGGGTTTAAGACCATCTAATAATGGTATAGAGGAACGGCACGTATTTTAAAAACTCCTATTAAGCATGATTTCCTAAACAATTTTAAATATATATTTTTTAAATAAAAATATAATATTTAAATTTTTATACATAAAAAAAATTATAAATTAAATCATAAATTATACTTTATAATAAACTTAAAATGCGTGTCAAACTTGAAAAGAAAGTACGTAAAGAATTGAATGGGATTGAGAATACATTTCATGGTTTATTTGAGTGTACAGGTCCACAGGCCGCTCAAAAAATGTAAGTCTAAACGCCTTACCGTAGGCCCACCCTGGTACATTCTTGAATAATAACAATCTTCAATCCAGAAATAGGGAAAGCCCACATAGCAAACTCGGAGTCCTAATTTAGGACAAATATCAAGTTAGGCCAGTCGAGGAGATATTATTCATTTGTTTTTCTTGGTCAGGAAAAATCATTTGATTTAGCACTTCAATTTTGCGATTTATTTTCTGTCACTGTTAGTCCATTTAGGGCTAACAAAATTTGTTCATGTTTATTATGTAGTCCATAATTTATAACATGTACCATGTGGAAAGAGAAAATATTCTAATCTCTAGCGTGTTTGGAGTTTTTAATAAATCATGAGAAAACATTATCTATATATACATATATATGGATCTTGTGCGGAGAAATTAGTAGTTCGCTTTCGATTAACTTTTGTAATTAGAACTTTCTCAATCTCTTTATATCCTAAAGTAAGTATAGAGGAACAAAATCATTTTATTTTTTTTAGCAATAATCATTTACATTTGTAAGGAGACAAAACACAATATAGTATTTTATGACCAGGTGTTTAATCGAATTACAACTGAGTAGAATACTACCAGCTCAAACTCGATTAAAAAGTTTGGACTCGAGTTTACGACCGACTCATTAATTTAAAACTAGAAATTTGGCTCATAAAATGTTCGATAGTCTCGAATTCGGATCGAATGCCATTGATAGAAACTCGAAATGTGATCGGTTCATCTCGATTTTGATTTGATAAAATATATAAAAAATATAAATAAACTATTAAATATTCATGTAAAATATATTTATAATAAAAATATTGAAAAAATAATAAAAACTCGATAAGGCTCGCGAATCTTACGAGTCGAGTAATTTGAAACTCAACCTCGACTCAGTAAAAAATTCGAAAGTTCGAGCTTGACTCGAATATTATCGAATCTATATATTATAAATTGCTGGATAACCCTTTCCTAAGGTTTGATATCCATATTGTGGTTCGAATATGATTTTTAACTTTAATTTGACCCAGTGGACTATTCATTTTAAGGTTTGGTATCCATATTAGATTTATAAAAGATTCATGTACTTATTATGACCCATTTTAATTATAAAAACTTTGTAATATAATTTTAAATATGAATCGTGTTACTTATGGTAAGTTTTTAATACAAATTTGAAGTAAAGTGTAAATTTTAACAGATATATTTATAGAAATAATCTCATAAAATATATAACTTAAAATAACGAAAATAGTTTTTAAATAAATTTATCATATGTAGATGCAATACATTTATTATATAGATAATTTAATCTTTCATAATCATATTATTCAATTTGAATTATAAATTTATTTATTTATTTTATTAAATAATTTTTGAAATCCCCGTGTTTAAAGCACGGCTATAAATTAGTTAAATTTGAATATATTACAAATAAAAATCGAGTAGATAAGATTTAAATCATTTACACCAAGAGGTACGACTCCAATTTACTCCGAGTCTGAGTTGGTTTGTCTATTGCTTTAAGCTGGAGCTTAAATGATTTTTGACTTCAAACCGAAAATCCGTGCTTACGTAACGAGTCAAAAAAAAAAAAGATGAATAGTAACTAAAAGTATTAGAATGTACTCCCGTCCCTAAAAACGTTTTCTATTCATGTTAAACACGTTTGTCAATGCACATATTTGATTATTAATATTTTTAATTTCGTAATAGTATTAAATATAAAAATTTTATTATATTAAAGTACTAATAAATACGAATCCAATGAGATCACTCATGACTATATTTGATCTTATAAATTAGACGTAAATTAATAGTCAATCGCTTAATATGAATAGTGTCCGAAATTAATATTGGAAATGTATAAAGGGATGGTGGGAGTATTATTTTATCCCCAAAATTTCATTTCATTTGACGTTTTGCGTTTAAATTGAACAAACTTTGATTAACATCTACACTTGATCATTTTATAATTTACAAAATCTTGGAATATACATATAGTAATAAATAAAATATATTTTCTAGTGACATAACTTTGTTACATTTTATTTATATTGTATACGTAATATTTGATCAAAATTTCATAAATTTGACATAAACATTGAACATGACAAAAGATTCGGGAAAAAGTGGGTACTTATTTAAACAACTAATGATATTGTGATAATTTCATTTGATAAAATTTAATATCATCATTCCAATATGTAATTCATCAAATTACTATTTTTATACATTTAATAATGCATAAGCTACCCGTAATATAAAATTATCCAAACTGATATTGACTTCAATTTTCGCTTATTACTAATCCTTTAAATTTATCAATCTAAGCAATTTAAAGTCATTCAATTATAATGTCTTTATCCAAAACCACCTCAAATTCTTTTACAAATAAGAGAAATATATACTTATAAAACACCTAACTTGCTATTGCAGGAAGTAGGAACTAGCAATGATGACGAATGCTAAGAATATTTACAGATTTTAAAAATCGGAACTAAAATATTGAATTATTAATTTATAATTTATTAATTAATTTTTAAAAATTAAATAATTTATTAAATCATACAAATATTTTGACAAATTTATTAGTGATTTTTGAAAACCACCGAATTCTCTAAAAAAATGAAAGCCTTTTTTTGTTTTGCCGGGAAAAAAATTGTAAGTTAGTAATATCAAACGGTATACAAAATCCTGACAAAAAAGGACATAAAAAACGGGGAAAATGTTGTCAAAGTAACGGAGTATCTTCCCCCTCCCACCAATTGATCGGCACGCCGCAGCGTCTCAAGTTAATTACGTTGGAAGGAAATTTATCTAATCCTGTGAGAAAAGTAAAAAGTTTTACTACTTAATTGGGAATTTAATATAGAGACTTGCAGCACTATATGCCTTATCCTAATTGGAGGCATAGCCAACTTAAGCTAATTGCCTTCCATAACGAAAGTTTAGTGTGGAATCCACCTAATTCTCTGATTTGACCCATTCGAATTAGGCAACTTTTTGTCATAATTAATGAATTTAGGTTTTGATCTTTTGTACTACTTGTCTAGCATTAAAGTAGAGCCTTGGAAGGTAAGAAATTTACCAACTAACTGCTTGCTTTAGGTGTCAAATTATTATAGCACCGGGGGTTTTAAAAGTTTATCATTTAGCAAAATTAAAAATATATATATATATTAAAAGTCACAAATTAGCCCCTGATTAGAAATATAAATATAATCATTCTTCAAAAGGCCAGGCACAAAAAAATGATTCTTGGTTTGACTTTCTTCTTTGGTTAAAAGGTCATTTGATAACTCCTGAACCAAACTGGACGAGTGAATATTGACCGGTTAAGATTATTTGTATGTTTAGTTATTTTCCTGGACGAGACAATTTTTTCTCTGGATGACAGAGGCTTAAATTTTACTCTGAATCACACCACACATGTGTTGTGATTTACTGTATCCATGTTTGTTGGGGGAAAAAATGACTGATATGTATTTTATATTTTATTATCATTATCCTTTTATATTCATTTGATATAATTATATTTTATAAATCTCATATGAAAAATAATTTATTATAATTAAATAAATACTTTGTCGTCCCTAAATATATGTCTATTTTGATTTTTTACTGGTCAACTTGACCAATTTTTGACTGAATTTACACCTATTATATAACTGCTAAAAATAATTAAAATAATATCATTGGAAATTACATTTAGTCTATTTTAAAATGTAACTTGCATATTTTAAAAATAATTAATCAATAAATAGAGAAAATATATTTTATTTTTCTAGAAAATATGAAAAAATTGACATGACATTTTATTAATAACTTAAAAAAATACATTGTTCAGAAAAAAATATTTTTTTATCAAACGATATTACTCATCCAGCATTCAGATAATCAATCATCCATCAATTTTATTCATCCAGAAAAGATGGTTCAGATTTAACAAATGACCCCTAAGTGATGAACATAAAAGTGTTACATCCTCTCTTATTCGGATTAAGTTCGATTTTCGATTATTTCATAATTTATTTATTAATTAGCTTAAAATATGTGTGATACATGAGTTTATTTTGATATTATATATTTTTTTGATTAAATTTGAGTTTAATTTTTTTAATAATAAATTATTAATTTGAATTGAATTTATAGTGTATTTTTGTTGTAAAAGGTAATTTGTTGGTTATTGATAATTATAATGTTAATATTTTATTTTAAATAGAATTATTCATGTTACTTTTGAAAAAGAATGGGACTTTGGTTATAAAAATATAAAAAACTAACGTGTTTTAGACAAAGAAGCTAATCGGAAGGCAATAAATAAACATAATATTATTATTATATTTTATTAAATAGACTAATTCGTGATATTTTTGGAAAATGATATGTTTTAATTTGAAATAAATTAATAAATTTGGAAAAGAATGGGGATTGGTTATAAAAAATATAAAAAGTAACGTATAGACAAAAAATGTAATTGGTTAGTTATTCATTGTTTAGAATAAATTGAAAATAAATCGAAGAAGATTACATGTTTTTTTGACAAATATGACTTATAACCTTATAAATGAATATCTGTTCTCAGTTCTTAACCACTTGAGTTATCAACCGTGCTCAGGAAATGACGTGTTTTAGTTAAAAAGGGGTAGTTGATTGTGAGCGGATGTTCTTTGATTGGTTGTGTAGTATCGATTTATTCGTGCATCGAATCAAATTATTCACGGTAATATTATCCGAACAATGCTAAAGAAACAATTGACATGATGTCTTAAAATAGCTTCTTATTAATGCAAGCGAATGTTTTTACAAAATATTAATAAGTGACTTTAATAAATTAATATAAATTTAATTTTTTAAAATATTTATAAGTCAATAGAATTCGGTAAAATCAGCGTGTACCAAAAAACAACTACCGATTACCAAACTTTCAATGTTCCATCTATATTATGCTATATTATAATAGACCAAACATTAAAAGTTTGGTAGTCGGTCGGTACTTGCTGAAATTACTTAATTACCCTCACTTAATTATTCAATTTCTATTTATTGAATTGATCAATTCTAATTCTGATTGATATTAAAGTCAACTTACTCTATTGTTTTACCAATTTCAATTCTATTTATATCGAACTCTACCAATCCATCTATACTATAATATAATAGACGAAACATTAAAAGTTTGGTAGTCGGTCGGTCAGTACTTGCTCAAATTACTTAATTACCATCACTTAATTATTCTAATTCTAATTATCGGGTCGATCAATTCTAATTCTAATTGATATTGAAGTCAACTTACTCTATTGTTTTACCAATTTCAATTATATTTTATATCGAACTCAATATCATTATAATTTATATTAAATTCAACTTCTTCTACCAATTTATATTTTAATTCATCTTGAGTTCTATATTATTCTAATTTGTTACTTCGGGCTAAATTAAATTTAAGCAAACTAAATATAATTATTAATATTTAGTTGTTATATCATGTCAATCGGGCTAAGATAAAATAATAATAGTATCCATCCTCCTAAAAAAAATTATACTAATGAACTTGGATATACAAAATAATATATTTCATTTATCCAAGATAAAAAAATACATTATACAATTGATTCATACTAACACAAAACTAAAATGAACATACAATTCGACCAATGAAAATAAAATCATACATACTAATTATTCAGTCTAAAACAAAATTATCTTATTGATCCAGACTTTAAAAAAAATAAAATTAAACTAAAAATAATTAGTTTGATCTGGTCGGTGTATTGAACATCAGGCTAAAATAAAATAATGTAAAACACTGATCCGAGATAAAATCAAATTAATATTAGACTAAGTATAATTCGTATCCTATTGATGTGAAGTAAAAAAACCAAATTTTAATTAAAACATAAATAATATTTTTTTTTAAAATACACGTAAAATTATTAATAAAACTATATCGTTCAATCAGCAATATTATCTTTTTCAAATATCTTTTATAAAATTATAGTTAATCGATTAAGTACTTACCATGCTAAAATAATATTTTTTACAGTCCGACCATAATGCAGACATTATATTTATACCCTTAATAAAATGATAATTTCGTTATAATAACATTCCCCCTTACCAATACTATCAGTTTAAATAAGTTTAAATGTTCTAAAAAGTTATGAACATATACGTCTACTATTATAATTATAATGAAGTCATATCATTTAAAATTTTAAATGAAAAAAGTAAGAATTGAATTCAAAACATTTTTAAAAAATAATATAATATTAAAAAAAATATGTGTGATCCGTGTATCGCATGAGTTTTAAGCTAGTATATTACACTCCCTCCATCCCACTGGATTGTTTACGTTACTTTTCGGCACGCTTTTCAATGCTCATTTAAAGTATAGTTTCATAATATATTTTTTTATTTTTATTTTTTGAATAAAAGTTTTATGTTTAAACTTTTATTCAAAAAAATAATTTGAAAAACGTTATGAAACTATACTTTATAAAAGTCTTGAAAATCGTGTCGAATAGTAACGTAAACATCCCAGTGGGAGTAATATACTAGTATATAAAATGTGGGATGCACAAGCGCTTTTATCATTATATACTATAAATTATAATTTTAATAACATGTTACTCGTAGAATTCGATATTATATCATTTGAATAATAATATTTAATATTATATCTAATGGCTCTCATCAATTTAATACGACGACTCTAAATTGAGTAACCAAGGACTAACAACTAATTTTTTAATATTTTATTTTTAATATAATAGTATATATATTAGATAGATAGATATGTGTTTGATAACAAACGCCTATTCTAACACTTCCTTTATTTCACAATAAAAATTCACTTTTAATAAGTTTGTTCAAAATTAATTATCCACTTCAAATTTCAAGATAATTTTTCAAAAATCTTCAAACACTAAACTTCTATAAATATTTTAAAATCAAATTTATTTCATATATTTTAAGATGACTTTTATTTCACGTACTATATTCAATTGTTGCAATTAATTTTAATGCAAATAAAAATTTTCAATCAACATTTACTTTTTATATGATAACATTTTAAAAGTGGACTACCGTTATAAAACGGAAGGAGTATAGTGTTTTGGGTGATTTTTGGGTTTAATTCTAAGTTTGATCAATTTGTATAATGACGTGATTAGTAAAATAAAATCAGAAAAAAAAGATTTTGGTGATGCGGAAAATCCCGTTTGGGGGTAAAAATCGTGGGTGGGATATCGACCCAACCAAGCGAATTTCACTAGAATAATAATATTATCGAGGTTACAAGAATAAAATGTAGTAACATTTCTCTTTATCTACGGTGTTGCTAATTTTTTGTGTGTGTGTTGTATCTGCTCTTCTCCTTCCTTTTTATAGCCTCATTATCTTTTCAAATGCTCACCCTATCCTGCATGATCCCCTTTTTTCTCCCTTATCCCCCGTAAGTTGTTGCTTCCTCCTCTGAATTGGTCTTGTAAATGATTTCTCATTTGTTGAGCTAGTTGATCAATTCTTTCATGGGCCTTCACTTCCTTCATTTGCAACTTTCATTCTTGTTCTGTGGCCCAATAACTCTTGTCTTTGCTATTGGCCCAATCTCTCCTTATTCCTTTAAAAATGCATATTAGTAAAAAAAAAAGCCCACACAACATTAGCCCCTAAATTTATTAATTTATTTGAATTAATAAAATTTCCAGCCAACGAGGTGTACATGCTCTTCGTATTCCACGCCTTCTGTTTCTGTCCGTGTGCATCCTCTAGTCTTTTCATTTATTCATACACTCCTCTTCACTTATCAAGTCCAACTGTCTTCCCCTTATAAACCCGATTCATCTTGTCATCTTCTCTCTTCAACCATTCTCTTCGTAACAGCTTCCCTTCGTACAACTTCTACCCAAACATGACCAAGAAATACACTAAAGCCTCGTCTTCTCGAAACACAAAAATGGCTGATGATCTTGTTGACAAATCCGAATGGACTCCTGTTAGATATATTTGTGATGTCATGTCTAATCTGATTTGTTTAGTTTTCATAACTTACTATCAGAACTTAACTGGAAATCAGAACTTACTGAAGACAGGAAGTTATCAGAACTTAAGCCATCAGGACTTACATCAGAACTTAAGTGCGGATACACTTCAGGGAGACAAAGAGGTTGATTTACGGGAGATGATCTGGATTAAACAAAAGAAGATATGGTTGGAGAGTTGTACAACGAAAGGACTACAGTAGATAATCTCTGATTGATGTATTTTAGGAAACAAAATATATCATATCAATTAGGAGATATCTTGTAACTGTGTAATATATAAACACAGATTAGGGTTTACACTATATGTATTATCATTCACGAGAATATTATTTATTGTAACGCTAGCAGCTCTTAGTGATATCATACATCACTGAGAGAGTAGATTAAGCCTATTGTAACAGAGTTTGATATATTGAATAAAATTGTTTTCTGTTACATATTTGTGTTTATAATCGAATTGATTGTAGATACTATATTCAACCCCCTTCTATAGTATCATTGAGGCCTAACAAGTGGTATCAGAGCCAATCTGTTAAGCTTACAAACAGTTAAGATCCAAACAAACAATCAATCATGTCTGATCAATAAAAAACACAAGACCTTCAAGAACCTGCAAAGGTTCAACCCATTCAAAACACCAGTAGATATGAAACCATCAGGGTTCCTATGCTCAGGGTGTCTGAGTACCCCGTATGGAGTGTGAAGATGGCCATATTTCTGGAAGCTACATATCCAGAATATTTAGACATAATTTATGATGGTCCACACAAGCCCATAAAGCTTTCTGTTGCAGTCGGGAATGAGCCACAGAAGATGATTCCCAAAGAAAAGAGAGAACTCACCACTGAAGACATCTCTTCACTAGGTAAGGATGCAAAAGTAAGACACTTGCTTCATAATGCAATTGACAATGTCATGTCAAACAGGGTGATTGGATGCAAGACTGCAAAAGAAATCTGGGATGCATTAGAAGTGAGATGTCAAGGAACCAATGCCATAAAAAAGAACAGGAAGACAATACTCACACAGGAGTATGAGCACTTTCAAAATCTGACGAGTCACTAACTGTTACATATGGCAGATTCACAAAGCTGTTGAATGATCTGTAACTAGTGGATAAGGAATATGATCAAGAAGATTTAAATCTGAAATTTCTAATAGCTCTTCCTGAAAAGTGGGATTTGAAAGCTACTACAATAAGAGACAACTATGAACTTGCTGATATGTCTCTTGATGAAATCTATGGGATGCTCAAGACTCATGAACTTGAGATGAACTTGTGTTTCCCCTTATCATGCATTCCACTTGTTTTCTTTCCAGAGTCTTCCATATATTTCTTCTCCCCACCGTTTTCTTCACCCATGTTGTCACTCTCGTAGTCTACCAATATTACGTCATCATCTTTCTTGTCCTCTGCTTCATCCATATTTAACTTCCTGGCTACACTCTTTGCCCACATAACATATAACATATGTTTCAAAGTTCAAATTTTGGTGTGCTCCGCTACCTGACCCTGCTAATAATTAAATATTTGCAGTAATAAACTAGGCTAATAAACTTGAATCTTGAGTCATTAAAGTAACAGGTTAGGTTTGAAGTCATAATAAAATGGGTGTTAATTTAATAATATTATATTATTGAATATTAATATTTTAAATAAAATAAAATGTGTTTACTTATTAATATATATATATACACACTATATGATATATATTTTATTAGAACTATATTTTACAGTTTACAGTTGAGGTTACAATTTTACGAATTTTAAGATTTTAAAATCGCATACAAACTGCAAATAGGCGATTATTAAAATTTTTATCTGTATTTCACGATTATCTAAAAATATAATTTGATTACAAGCGATACAAGCGATTAATGCGATTGAGCGGTTGGTCGGTATACCCTCCCAAAATTAGGGGAGAGCATGGGCCGGTTCGACTCGGTTTCGGAATAAAACCGGAACCGCAACCATATATTTTCGATTTTTAAAATCGAGAATCGCAAACGCCGGTTCGGATTCAGTTTTGGTTTTGGTTTGAAAATCCCCAATTTAGTTTTAATCAGTTCGATTTCGGTTAACAAACCGATAAATATTAAAATAAAAAATAATATATAAACGAGATAATGAAAATATAATAATTTTAACTAACACTTAGTTAATGTTTAGCTCTCGTTAAATCAACTTAAATAAGTTAAGAAGCCAACATGCACATACACTTGCTGTTTGGCAAGTTCTATGAACTTGGTTATCTGCTGCTAGACCTGACAATATTGATATACGACACGTGAACACGGTATGAAACGACACGACTAATTAGTATTTGGATTCGAAAATTTGGTATACGAAGTACGAACACGAAAGTACACGAACAAGAAAAAACACGAATATAAATAATGTCGGGTTTGAGTTTCCAATATAGGTACACGACAAGGAACAAAAGTACACGGAATAAATAAATAATTAAAATTTTAAAAATATATAATATACATATATATATACTAAATATTAAATGTGAATTTTACCTATTCTAAATAATATTTATATAATTGTATATATTAAAATATATTTTATTGTTCCTTGATTACGTGATTAAGCACTTCACCATTTAATTATCTATTACATTTTTTAACAATTAAATTTTTTCGTATATAATCCGTGCACTTTAATATACCAAAATGGATAAATACGAATATATTAGTTTCGGGTTAGTGTCACCAAATTGGTACACGAATGCAAATCCGGGCCGGGTTCAGGTTTAAGGTTTATTACACGAAAACACGAAAGTCCATGAAACGTTTGTATATGATACGGAACGTTGACAGGTCTATCCGTCGCACACAATCATATTTAATTAACTGCTGCAAAGAAATTATGGTGCAAATTAACAACGAAAAAGTGATTAGTAGAGCCTAAAAGTAACACCATAATTTCGTATATGCACAGACTGACTAATACAACCACAAAGACTACCAGACACCAACTTTTCCATTGTCACTGTTATCTACAAAAGGTTTATGAAAGTATTGCGCAGAAACTAATAGGGTTATGTAATTAAAAATTACAAGATTAAACAGTTAAATCAATTAGTTATAAATTACAAATAATAGATTGATTTTGAAATATCAAAATAGAGTTATATAAATTTTGGGGCAGAACAACAGAAGAGGAATGGAATCTCTTTAAAGCCGTTTGTATCACACTTTGTTATCCAAAACATGTGGAGAAGCTAATCACCAAGTCCATTCGTGTTTATATGAACCGTCCGATGATATCATAAATTTAATCTAAGCTTGACACGTAAAGTTGATACCTTAATCCGGAGGAAGACTCAGTGTTACAGTCAATGCCTGTGTGTCACGTATGATTAAGCAGCCCCATGCTGGGTCCCTAGTTTTGGAATTGTAGCCCCTGAAAAGTTCCTCCCTGGGACACGTAGCTAAGTTATTCAATTTAATATTCAATAGTCATGAACAAATATTTTTACCCAGTGTAACACTTTTCGTTACCTAAACTATAATTTGACCTGACATTTGTAATATTTTTATTTATGGGCACATTTCATTAACAGGAAAATTACCCAACATGTATGCATTTGGACGTATTGGAGAGTGTAGCTAATCCAATTATTATGAACAGGAATATATTTCGAAAAAGAAAACATCACGGACAGGAAATTGAAAGTGAAAAAGGAAAGGAAATGAAGGATAGCTGAATAATGACGTGGAAGTGGAGTAAAAAAAGACAATGAGACGTATAAATATGAGATGTGCATAGAGAGACGCAAGGCAAGTCGAAGCAGCCTCTTTTCTTTAGTTTCTAATAAAGTTCAGTGTGATTCCTCGAATACGTGTTTTCAATCAGCTCGCATATGTTGTTCTACACGTCCCCCCTTGTATCCACCCTAAATTGGACCTCTGACTTAATTTTATAAAAATCGGTCATTTTCTGGCGTGTACATATATTAATTATTAACTTTTATAAATTTAACTTATTTTTAAAATAATTTAAATAATTAATTTAGATGAATTTCATACATTCACGGCAATTTTATTCTTTATCCATGTGCCGCATTTCATCGACCGTATCATGGTAAAGATAAGGTAATTCTTGCTCAAAAAATACCGAACACGTTCGAGTTATAGCATTTATGAGTCGTTCGTTAAGGAAATAAGTTAAACTCATAGGGGGTTAATTAAAAAATAATAAAATTAGTGGCTATAAATAATTTGATGAAAGGATGATGGTGAAAATTGAGAATTAGAATTAAAAGTAAAAGTACGCTAAAAGGGGTAACGGACAGGTAGGCTCGGCATTTAATGTATGTGATGTGTTTTTTCATTTATTTATTTATTACCATTTCTTTCTATATCTATATTCCAACACACTTCTCTCCATCATTTCATTAGCCAAACTAGCTCATAACTGAATGCTTATGTTGTTTACATGGAGAGAACTGAACCACTTGAAGAACACAACGAGTTCCTACCCCGAGTTGACTCAGACACACTCTCGTCAACTTCTAGTATCACCACCCTCTTCACTCTAAATTCGGATGACACAAATTTAATAACTACATCTTCATCTGGTGACATTTCAGCTAGTAGTAGCTCTGGCGAGATTCCCGCTATTATTATATCCGAAGCCGTGATCGCCAAGCTTCCTGTTGAGTTAAGTTTCGATGTGGTACCTGGGTTGACACCACCGAACGTCAAGTGTGTTGGGAGGAATAATAAAGGAGTTACGTGGGGGACCACGAGTGTAATCGGACGAAGGAGAGAGATGGAAGATGCGGTTGCTGTGGCCTCGGGGTTTATTTCGGGTACGTGTGATCATGTAGGAGGATGCACGGCTCCTGGTTCGAGATGTTCCAGTGAGGTTTCGCCCGTGCATCTTTTCGGTGTGTATGATGGTCATGGTGGCTCTCAGGTACGCACGTTTAAATTCCTTAAAATCTCGTTAAAAATATTTCATGAACTGCGGCGGAACTAGAGGAGGTTAGTCGAATTTTTAAAAATATTAACAAAATTATTGAAAAACTAATCCATCGTAAAATATAAAATTCATTCGGAATCTCGATAAAGTTTAGGAGCTTAAATTAGGAATTTAAATTTTTTCGGGGGTTTCGGTTCGACCGAAATGGTAGGAGTTGGCTATGTTAGAGATGATTAGGGCATGTCGGGACTGTGTGAATTTGTTTAACCGTTGATTGTGAGTTTGTGTACTACTAGTATGACAGGTGTCGTTACAAGAGAGGTATATACGAAGGATATTTAATAAATAATAGAAATAGAGGTCTTTTGTAATGTTGCATAGTTCATACACGTGTAAGTTGTAACAAAGACAGAAGAAAAGGTTATTTTTTCTTCATTATCCTTGGTGAAGAAGGTAGGATAAAGAGACGGGCATGTTTGCTGGCAATGATAACAGACGTATAGGATACTAATGACGGTGATAAGATAAAGTTATATTAGGTAAAGCAGGTATCTGAAAATGAAAGTAGGCCATATTATATGCTGTCCAGGATATAAAATTTGAATAAAACAAAATTAAAAATTAAGAGTGTTTTTTTTTTAATTATCTGAGTAACACTTTTGGAGAATCCTAGGCCCTAAGACCTTGACAGTTTACATAAAATTATTTGTTTTATTTTTGTTACCGGTTTAATTAAATATTTGTCGGGATAAATATAGTTCTCGTTTGAACTAGAACCGAGAAGAGTATATAGTAGATGGATGATTATAGTGCAATCAGTGATTGAGGTTGAAGGAATTAAAAAAGATGGGTTCATGAGTTTCCTATATTGTTGGAAAAGCTTTGTAGTATTGAAGCAGGATGCTTTATTGGGGTACACACATGTTGTACTATATGCAGTGAATGAGAAGGTGTTTCATGGTTTACTAGACATCTTTCATCATGTTTGTGGGTGGCATAGGATTAAAGAAGTGCATTATTATGCCTATTCATTGTCAGACAAGTCAATGGCCTGTGATCTGGAGAATCTTGATGGTGGCCACTGTGCCTCTAGGCTTTGGGCATGGTTGGACTTTAGTCCTGTCCTCCTATATTGTGCGCAAGGGTTGATCACCTATTATTTTTAGAGTTGTTTATGGTCAGCTCGAACCCGAGACCTCTCCCTTACGAATTAATCAATACAGAGTTGTGTGTGATAATGTCATTCAGAAGGTTCATGAGGCTAAATATCGAAGGAGAACCAAAGTTTCTGCACTTATTCTGTGTTGCAGTTATGCCAATTTTGTTATGCAGAACCTTTGGTTCTCGCGGTCCTACTCTATATACTCGTATCGCATTGTTTTGCAAAAGATTCGTATCCATAATTCCTTATCATGAAGGATCTGTTTATATTCTGATCAGATGCTTATACTATGTTCTCTTTTAGTCTTTACCTGCAAAACCTTAATAGAAAATATATGTAGGAGACCTCTACAAATTACAAAGGGGGCAAAGATATATTATTATGAAGTGCAGGTGTGATAGGTGGAAATATAATAGCAGTAATCAGAAACAATCAATAAAACCTAAAATGTCCAACCGACCAGTTTCCAGTCAAAGCTAATTTATATTCCAAATGGCTTTGCATGATTAAGATGTTTATTAGAAACTCAGCCTGGAATATAGTCAACTTGTTTTGTTAGGTTGTTTACTGGTAGGCAAATTATTCTACTATTCGGGATTTTGGGTAGATCTGTCGCCTTTTTATCACAAAAAATAATGAGAAAGCAACATTTGAGTATGTTAAGAAATTTCATTGCCAGTTGCCCTTTTGAATTACACAAATAGTTCTGGAATTTTTGTGTAGATGTTGGTAAATGTCATCCAGGTGAAACTCCCACTAATAATTAAACACACTGTAAATAGTGATCCTTAATTGATGTTACTAACCAATGAAGTAAAAGCAACATACAGATAGATAATTTAGTGAAGTTGACATCTGTCTTCGGCAAGGTCACCCTTACAATCAGAAGTTTTTCATTCACAAATCGATAAAACATGTTTAGGGTTTGAATGCCTGGAGGGGAAGCATTTTTGAGCTGCATAGAGTAACTGTGATTTACTTGCTGAGAAAAAAACATTTATAACACAGGATGTGATATTTCTGGTTATCAGTGTCATGAAATATACAGTTAAACCTCGATTAAGTAATATCCGATAAAGTAATAACCTCGCTTAAGTAATAATTTTCATCGGTCCCAACTTGGGCCAATGTTGTAAAGTAATATTCTCGCTAAAAGCATAAGATAATAAAAAATTCGAAAGTCATTAAGGGCCCAAGTAATATGTAAAGTAATAATTCCATAATTATATATATATATACTGTATAATGTATATGATTACAAAATTTAATTCTTATTAAAATATGAATCTATTGTAGCTTGTTTCTTCTTTCCACCAAAGCCAAAATTAATCTCGTCCTTGACTTTATGTAAAGCAAAAATAACTCCTGGTATGTTTTGCTCGTGTTGTAACAAGTAATTGTTCAAAGTGGTGAGTGCTTGAAATGCTTCCTTTGATGACACGCTTGGGATGACATTGCTATCGTCGGGTTCAGGATCAGTCCCTTCATCAGTGCTCATTACCGACTCAATGATTTCTTCATCCTTAGGTGATTCCATAACCGCATCATTCTCGTTTGGATAGTTTAAGAGATGCTCGACATCCATCACATTCCTATATCGTAAATTAGAGATAACTTCATTTAATCCTTCGACACCTTCATTTATTTCTCCAAGTTCTTGTTCATCATTTTCTTCTGAACGAATCTTGCAATGCCGAAAACAATTTGCAATTGTGGTTGTTTTCACATCAATATTCCAAGCCATGTTAGCAAAACTAATAGCATTCAAGATATTAACTTTTTGGATATAAGTAATCATAATAAAAGTAATTTTAGATCAAATACATTGCATGTGATTAATTCTAGTTTTTATACGTACATTATATATTATACTGTACCACGTAAACATAAAAATTCGGTAAAGTAATAAAATATTACTTTATCGATAAAGTAATAAAATATTATTATATCGATAAAGTAATAAATTCGGTAAAGTAATATTTTTTCCCGGTCCCAAGGGTATTACTTTAAAGAGGTTTAACTGTTGTACTTTTTTCTCCATGGCTTTAGAAAATCGTTTGGAATGTTTCTAATTAAAATACAAACACAGTCTACACGCTAATAATGTTTTAATGAGGTATTTTACAAATTTTTAGGTAGCTAAATATTGTGCGGAGAAGATGCATTTAGTTGTGGCAGAGGAATTTTATCGAGAAACTGTCGATGGACTTGAGTGGCAACGTAGGTGGGAAGAAACCTTGTCAAGCAGTTTCAAGAGGGCCGACAGTGAGGTCCAGACAGAGGCACTAGCGCCTGAAATGGTTGGATCAACTGCTGTTGTGGTGATTTTATCTGGGTGTCAAATCATTATATCCAACTGCGGTGACTCAAGGGCGGTGCTTTGCAGGGGAACAGAAACGATTCCCTTAACTGTTGATCAGAAGGTTTCTTATAACTCTTACTTTTTGCTTCAATTGATTTAGTCAACTTGATCTGTTGTTGTGTACTCCTAACATTAATGAGTGCGGAAAAGCTAAAATTGGTTACACGTCCTATAATCTAAAATGCTAAATTGATGCCTCATATACTTAACCACGAGCTTACTTTTCACAAGTTACTGGTCTAGCTTATAGAGTCCATATTCCATCATGTTACTACTACATGTTGAGGTTCTTCTGCATTCTTTCCGTACTCTTTTATGCTTGCCTCTTTCATACACTTATATGCCTTCAGGTTTATCTATAAATACAAGAAGTCGCAGCATGTCTATTTTTATTTAGTGTCAGATGTCAGCAGTTGTAGCTTGTACATGGTTGGAAAAAGGTGCATATTTAGGTGTTGAACAACAATCTAAATCAACCAAAAAAATTTAATTGACAAATTCCAGAATCCATTTTTCTTGTTAATTTTACAGCCTGATAGAGAAGATGAACTTATGAGAATTGAAGGACAGGGGGGAAAAGTCATAAACTGGAATGGTGCAAGAGTGTTTGGAGTTCTTGCAATGTCCAGAGCCATAGGTATTTTTATGTTGTCAATATATTTAGTGTGTACATTTTTTTACGACTATCTGGAATAGTTCTTCCGTGCACTTCTACACAAGTCCTTTGCTGATTTTCGCAAGACTTCTGTTCTACTAGTTGGGTACACAAAGCTTTCAGCAGGGTCTGAGAAGGTCCTGATGTACATAATATTTCCCTTGTTTTTCATAAAGTTGATGTTTTCCAGGTTTTTGAACCAGAGACCTACTGGATAGAAAGTACAACCTAACCATCACGAAAAGCAGACCTGCAATGCTACAATAACTTTTAGTTTTTTCTTATTTAAATAAATCAACTCCCCACCATGCTTACCCAGATGTATAATTACAGAGCACATTCGTATGGAATTATATGTTAAAAGTATCCTGGTATTCATAAAACGTGTATTATTCCAAGATGTGCTAGTTTTCTCTAAAACAGCTTTGACAAGTAGAATACGGTTCTGAGGGTCTTGAGGTAAGACTGGTTTTACATCTGCTTACACATTACTATGCATTAATTTGTTGAGAAAATATATATAGATTTCGGGCAGTAGTTGGTAACACGAGAAGTACCACAAATTATATCTTAGAAACAGAGATATATTGGATAATATTTGATTGAATCTGGATCCTTTTTTTTCAAGTACTGATTGCTTTAAGCTAAAATTTCAAGGTGACTGGTACTTGAGACCTTGGATAATTCCGGAGCCTGAAATAACATTTGCAACGAGAAGTGAGGATGACGAGTGCCTGATTTTGGCAAGTGATGGACTCTGGGATGTCATGTCAAACCAGGAGGTTGGAGAGGTGGCTCGTCGCCTTTTAAGACGGAGGCGCAGGTTGATGGTTGATGATGAGGTGTCAGCAGCGCAATTTGTTGCTGATAACTTAACTGAGATAGCTATGGGGAAAAACAGTTCTGACAACATCTCTATTATTGTCGTGGATCTAAAACCCAAGAGAAAGCGACAGCAAAGGCTGTAGCGTATACCAATCTTCTAGCATAATCAACTCTCACCTTCTATAGCCTGGAGCAGCAAAAGGGGCTTATACGGTGAGACCTTGTCCGACTTTCAGTAGTTCTTTACCTTCTTTGAATTAAAATTTATTTTATCTATAAATGGTTGTAGTGTCGAAGGAAAGAACATGCAAAAGAACTAACAATAATTATGAAAATATCTAAGCTTTTCTTTCATTATACGACATGCTGTATGCTAGGTTGTCAAAGTTCGAAATGAACTCTACTTTATCTGTTAAGAAACCAAGATAGATGGATTTTGAAAAATGCAGTTGAAATTTGCACTTGAATGGCTTTAAATTTGCAGAAAGGGTTATTCACTTATTTGTCATACAATGTCGAGATTCTGGTACTGCTGCTCTCCAAGAGGTCAAGCAAAGTATGGTAGATTTATCCATAGGGGGGAGTACTCATTAACATACTTGTGCTCTGAAGAAGGACCTGATAGTTATTTAGGTTAAGACATCTCTGGCTTAATATTAAATCCTGTATATGTTGGTAAATAAACTAGTTTGAGGCAGACGACACAAAATTATAGATGTGGCATTCTTGGTTTCTACTTGTCAATGCAACAGCCCACAGGTGGATCCAAGCTTCAAAATTTAACGTTTGTTTATGATTCTTAGCATTTTGTACCATAAACTACTATTAAAAGTCACTACTAGTAAGTGATCTCATGCTACTCTCATCGTTGTTAATCTGATCTGGATCTTATGCTACTCTCATCGTTGTTAATCTGATCTGGTTAAGTGGCTCCTGTTATTTAACATTATACAATCTCCATGGCTGCGTTTGCATGTCTAGTGTATTATTTGGATATATGAATATTTCCAATAGAGGTACTCTGAAATCCATCCCAAGCCTAGCTGCTAGATAGTTTTTTTCCCAAATGGTTGGTAGA
This sequence comes from Apium graveolens, assembly GCF_009905375.1. Taxonomy (NCBI): domain Eukaryota; kingdom Viridiplantae; phylum Streptophyta; class Magnoliopsida; order Apiales; family Apiaceae; genus Apium; species Apium graveolens. Next base: position 185,214,767 of record NC_133656.1, on the reverse strand, counting down.
TGAGTTGATTATCCAGATCTGGAATATCCGCCACCTTCAACGGATAATGAGGCTATTTAAAACCCTGAGAGATTTCAGTTCATGCTGTTTCATGTATACAAGTGATTCATCCCTTTTTTGTTGAATTTGTTCTTAAGCGACTTGCAAGACTTTAACCATCCACTTTAAAGATCGTTCAACTACCTTAAGTCATCCCTTGTAGATATGGCGAGACTAATTCTTCTACTTTTTACAATGATCATCATTCTATAATAGAATACTATAAATAATTAAGATAAAAAGCGTTCTCTGATTCTGAGCATTGCACATTGCGGTTGAAATTAAAAGAATGTGAACATACTTCACAAACTTGGACATAATATTACATGACAAATTAACTGGAAAACTTTTATTGTCCTAAGGCAAACCTTTATTTTTACAATGACAAGCCTTAGAAACCAAAAAAAGTTACTACAAGTACAACAATGATCAAAGGTCTAACAAGCAAAAACCCTGGAGGTATGTCTAATATCCGTTCCACAGGTTTTACTTCAAAGTAAGAGTATACATTGTGTATCACTCTTTCAAGAAACCTAGCTACTACTTCCACGATTGAGAAAATTGAACACTTGCTTTAGGTTTCCTCTAGACGGTCGTGCATTGACTGCAAATTTGCAGATATATATTAGCCTTTGTCGCATCTCCAACTTTGTTATACACGTCTTACTAAAAGATTCCCCATCATCAAAACAGCCTGAAAACATTAGGGAAGCTCTACCAGATCAACATTATTCATCATAAACTAGATAGACATTAAATTGAAACACACAAAGCTTTGACGAGACAAACACCACTTGTCAACTTAATACTTGCAAGAAGATGATATGAATGTGGATATAAGGCCAGTATTGTACATTCAGTTTAATTGCAGTAGTAAAATTGTAGTTATCTAAATTATTCTGAAAGTTTCTTCTAGCAAGGTGACAATTCATCTCAGAAATGTGTCCCTATTATGAAAATAAAATAATTTTGAAAAAGACACACTTCCTTGCTTTTACCTCAAGGAGGAAATAAGAATTTATGAACCACACAGTACTCTTGGAAGTTATATGAGTTTGGGTACAGGATTGGAATGTTGTATTAGTTTGGGTACTGTCTTAATTTACAATCTAAAATAATGAGAAACAATTATATGCATTTACCTTCTACCGTGAATAACGAGGTCAAGATTGCCAAGCATACACATATACTGATATCTTCTCCTGAAAGCATACAAATATAATTTCAGTCTTCAGTCACCTAGAACAGTGTGTTACAGTCTTACAGAAAACATAATATTATGAAAAGAAGGCTTTGAAAGTCAACAAGCTAACTTAAACAGTAATAAGGTGTGGACTGTGGAGGCATTTCTCAAGTATAAATAACATTAAAATATTACAGATGGTACAGAATCTCAGAAAATTCTGAAAACTCGTTTAAATGGGAGAGAGTGGCAACACATGTCTAGGTTATATAATCAGAAAAACGCTTTATAAACCAACTCAATTTGCAATCCCGTAATACAGGCATTTGAACCAAGATCGCTCATAATATTGTTATGAAACAACATAACTCTTACCTGTGTTACAGCAAACTAGAAGTTTCTTTCCTTTCCCTAGTTTTGACTGGGCAAAGCTAACCGCGGATGGGAGATTTCTCAATAAAGAAAATCTGTCGAATTTGGAATTCTGTCAAGATAAAAAAACGTCTATGATTACTAGTTAAACAGACATAATTTAAGATCATCAATAATTGAAAACTGATTATCATCCATTTACACACCACTATTGGAAGATGCATACAAGCCTCGAGATCCTCAAGGCAGGAAGAGAAAGATTCCTGATCGCAATTCAAAATACTGTCCACGTTAGAAGCATTAATAGCTGCAAAGAAGTAAACTAAACTGAGTAACATGGGTTAATATGAAAAAAAATAAAGTTGCTTGAATAACTATAGTAATCCTGGAGGAAACAAATTATCGGAAATAAAAAATAGCATTGCAAACACTATGTGTTAAGCCAATCAAGAGCATATCATATAATCATCAATAAATTCAGCACTTTTTTCATCCTTTAATCTTTCATAATCATCATTATTCAAATCATACATATTACATCCTAACAAAGCACTAACAGGTTTTGCCCAAACATCACAGTTTTCACCTTTTAACAGATATATCTAGTTAGTGAATTACTAGCCCTTCTGAAGGATGTACATGTTAGATTGAAGATGCATCAAGAACAATTTGCACCTTATTACAATTCTTTCTGTTCCATCATGGTCTCCCAAATTTACCAGTTTTGATTACAGGGGAACAAGACCATTTAAAGAGACCTTGCAATCGAAGACCAAACCACATATAAGCCTAACGTGTACCCCCCTTGTAATATAAACACCACACACCACGCTAATTCCTTTCTGCATTCTCTTAAACAGACAGACAAACACCTGGCAGCAATGTGGCTGAGGGACAAAAGAGGAAGAATGCAAAAAAATAAGAGGATGGGAAAACGAATCGCTCTGATGCCATGTAAAATTACCAACTCTTCTAAAACTTTGAAGTCTTGAGAGGACAACATAATTGTATCAGTTATCTTTAACAATATGCCTACATATCTATAATAGTCAAGCCTCAAACTTGTGTTAACAGATACAACCTTAATACAATCTGTTTACCAGGAGTTCAGTGGACTCCAAAAAAATGAAATCAGGCCTTTAATTTCATTCCACCTAAAGTCAAGTTTTGAGGTCCGCGCCTAAGGTCAAGTTATTATGACAGAAGAGGTCATAAAAGATCAATAACACCTGGGATGTCACCTAGAACTATTTTAAGAACATATCCTTTCGCCTAAAAATATGGCACCTAGTGTTATTAAAGGCAAAAGGTAAGTGTAGCGCAAAGCAAAGAGCAGTCTTCTTCAAAATGAAGTGCACTATATAAACTAATATAAATCTGAACATGTGTAAACACTGGACATCTTAATTAATAACAACTGTTTTTGCTTATGCTACTGAATTTAAAGATGTTCCACACGCACATTATCATATTACATTCTACAGTGTTGGGAATAGGCATACACTTAAATAGATTATGCTAATACAAACAAGTGGTGATATAGGAAACCATAATGATGACATACATTACAAATTTCACAAAGGTGAAAGAAGTGCTACCGTTATTACATGACATTTGAAGGAAGTGTTTAAAGTTACTTTGGGACAGAGGTTGTAGATTTCTTATTTCTTCTCCTTTGGTAATTAAGTAATACTGTTTACTTATTTCAGAAAACTAAATCATAAATTAAGAGATGAATTAACTTACCAAGTTGAGTTGCGCACACTGCAATGTTAGAAGAACCAAGCCAACATACTGCACTATTATCACCGGACAAGTTTCCACCGCTACCGGTGTTTGTGCTCTTTAAACCAAGCAAAAGTTCTTCGGAATCGGAATTGTTAATGCTCCCACAAAACTTTAAAGTCTTCAGAGAGACTTGAGGAGCTTTATATCCCCGTTGTGCTCTATAAACTCTATCTTTTTCAACAATATCAGCTACCTTCTGGTTACATTGATCAGGTCCTGAGTTTATAAGATCTATGGCATTATTCCAAAAAAGGGAAGGTGATAAACCCCTTGCCCAACTTTCCTCATCATCACCAGCTCCTGGTATATAGTTCCAGCTGAATTCTGAGGCAGTTCTTTGTTGTAAATAGCCACTAGAGGAGGACGCAGAAACAAGTATTAAAGGTGTAAAATCCCAAGAGTCAGGTTCAGGAACTTCATTTAACCAAATTACAGACTTTTGGGAAATCCACAAAGGTCGTAAAGGTTTCTTTACTACTGATAGAAGAGGTGTTATATCAGCTCCACTAGTCTCTAACTGCTTTGTCCATTCTTCTAAATGATTTTCAATTGCCATTCTCTCTGCTGGAGGAACCCATAGAGGAAGATGCAACGAACAATCCCAACTAACAAATTCTTGTTCAGTACTTTCAGCACTGTCTTTACAATCATTTGAAGCCTGTAGAAATATATGGCAAAATGATCAATCAATTGGAATATGTTTAGAAGTACTTAACATTGTACCCAAAAACTTAAACAGGAAAACTGGATACAGTATATAATTTAATCCAAAACGAACTGTTGAGTATAATAGCATAGTAGTACGTAGCGATTGTCCTAGATTTTTGTGACTGATATCTTTAAGGCCCTTGTCTAAAAAAGGCTCCACCTTTGTGGAGCACATTTAATAGAAAATGAAGTGAACGATTTTTCAAAATGATATGGCAGAAGCACGTGAATTTTTGAATTTTTCTGCTGGATAGCATGTCAAAGCATTTAAAAATATATGCATATGGCAAGGGCACAGACAATCAAATAGTATATATTGTTCCAGGTACATGCAAATTGACAATGTGTGATGATATATATTGAAGTTAAAAACTTATGATGAAGAATGATGAAGTAAATTTTGGTACAATAATAATCTGGAGAACAAAACCAGGTAAAAATTTAGCCAGTATTGTTGCTTAAAACGTTCATAATGTTAAATACTTAAATTGAGTCCAAATTTTAAGATCATAGCAGAAATAAATCCCTGTATAGGAGTTGGCGTTTGACAACTAAATGATCACAGATACGATAAAAACAAGACAGCCAGCAGGAAACGATTAACCTCATAAAACTCATCTGCAATTTCCAGAACTTGGTGCTTCACACGCACTTCAGACCAAAACACAAAACGTTGTGAACCATCTCTTAAAGTCAAGAACATTATCTATATCTTTTAAGATTGAAAACTTCAGGTTGTAAGTTTTTGACACTCAACATATTCCCTATAACAGACCAACACTCTACTACACAATTATATAGAATAAGCTTAAAATAACCCAAAGGTTAAACAAACAGAGCAAGATAACTATATCAAATAATAATCAGTTACATGAGAATTACAGGACCCTGTATTACTAATAAGGAATTAGAGCAACATAGTAACTTACTCCGTCTGTCACCGAAACAGATTCCCGCATTCTGTTTCTATAGTTTAATATTGCACGATTCATCACACACGTCCAAATTGGTATTGTCTTGGACATACTGTCTGGAAAGCGCTTCCCTTTTCGAGTAGAATCAACTATTATACACCCTCCCTTCTGTCCTACCCACACCAACACACAAAGTTATAAAAAGAAAATCAATCAAAGTTATACAGATCTTCAACTGACAATAAAAAAATCACTCTCTACTATACACACTGAAAAGATCCAATTTTAATCTTTTTCCTAGAGGAGTTGCAAATTTCAGAATTTAACTATTACTATTAGTGTAAAATCATGCCAATTCTAGAATGCCAATTTTACCAATCATATTAATAAATGTTTACCGAAATTCAATCTACTTTACTCAAATTCAAAATTGACATTGTTTAGTAAAATCAATACATAATATGTTTCAAAAAACAGATCTTTATACCTAAACAAGTGAATCTCAGCTACACAAATATCAACAAACACAAAAATAAAACCCTTCTCCAACATAACAATTCAATTGTACATTCCAATCCCCCTATTTTAAAATTCCTCCTGGACTAAAACTAAATACACAAATATGTAAAAACCCACAACAAAAACAAGTAGCATGCTTCTCCTAAACAAGAATTAAATTAAACATCATAATTACCAATAACACACATCAAACAAATACTTAAATTTCAATTTCATATATAGGCTCGCACTCACTTAAGAACAATATGTTCTGCACTTCTTATAACATTAATCCGCATCCGCGAACTAATAAAAAGTGCAGAATAATTATTCTCACCTTTCTCACCAGAGCGCGGGCCTATATATAAATATAAATATAAATATAGGAAACAACATATAAATAAAAACCTGCAAGCACAGCAAGATGCAGATTGAGTCTGGAAGTATTAAACGACAAGTTATTAGTATGTCCATCCGTGGACTTGAAATAACAAGAATGCTCGAATTTCTTAGAATACCATAAACCACACCGGAGATTAGCTACTAATGGTAACTCCGGCCATAACTGAGCAATCTCTCCCACAAATATAGAGTCATCAAAGATTGAACATAAGGCGTTGTAAAGAGTGTTGTCTCTCTTTTTAATACTTCTTGATGCTTTGTATATGTTTAAAATAGCCTCCTCTCCCATTGAGGCTTATGAGAGATTTTTGAAGAAAGTTGTGTAGATTATATAGCTTCATTACTGGGCTTTTTTGTGTTTTTGATGGCCCATTTAGTTAAAATTAAATGGGCTTAGTTTATTTAAAGACGGCCCATCTGAATACATGTTGTACTCATATTCACCAATTATTATCAAGATTCTTATACTTGGCCGGCCACTGGAATTTAACTGAAACTATAGTTGATTAGTTGGTCAGATATTTTCTGTTTATATAGATGCATATGTATGTGTGTGTGTGTATGTTTTTTATTTTTATTTTTTTTGAATTTTGATGGTGTTTTTTTATTTGGGTTGATGTATATTTTGTGTGTGCAGGGAGGATATGGAGATTATTATAGTCACATTGATGATGGGTTTCTTGTTAGCTATCTTTATTGCGATTCCCCGGGTGTTTAAATCTGGTAAGCAATTTGGGTTTTTATTTGAATCTTGTTATATGGTTGTGGAAATTGGGTGAATGTGAATTTATGGATTTGTTTGTTTTTGTGTAATGTAGATCAGAGGAAAGCTGTTCAGTCGAATAATGTCGTTAAGGTACTTGAATTTACTTTCGGGTTACTAAATGTTGTTAGTGTTTGGTTAGTGTTGCATTTGAGCTTCTTAGTCTGCAGTTGAAGTTGTTTTCAGTTATGGTCTGGAGTATATGTAACTTACCACTTAGGTTGTGTGACTTGTGTGGATGTTGCTGATCAGTTCACCCACCGCATTTTTTAGTTCATCACTCTAGCTACTCATCAGATAAATTGAAGACTATAAAGAAATGGAATTAATTTTAATGTTGTGCAAATGGTGCTTGAATCAGTTGGACACTTTGCACAGAATGTAGTGTACATATTGGAAGCTGCAGCATTGTAAATCCAACTGGTTGCTTCTAAAACATGTTCTGTTACTAGTTTTGTTCATTCAAGTCCATCATCGAAACACTGGATACTAAACCAACACGAGGCCTAGCTTGATTAATATTGAAAGTAATGATAAGACCTAAAAGTAGAGTACCAGTACCTTTCTGAAGGTGGTGGCTCGTTAGATTGGATAAAGTTTTTGCTCAAGTTTTATCAAGAAGATTTTTCATTTTTCAGTTCTTATATTTTAGCTTACTTTCCTCAAGCGTTTCCAAGATTTTAGTTTATTTTTAGAGTAATAAAAGATCGATGTGATTTTAAAAAGGTCTCATTTAGAATTAGTTGGCAATGGGGACGAACTTACGATGTACTTAGCATCATTGAACTACTCATCGTTGATACACTCATCTCTGTCCTGCAAAAATTACAGTAATTTTTTTTTTATTTGATTTTCTCTTAGGCACCTAAAGCATACACGAAAGCTGAAGTTTCTTTACATGACAAGAGGACAGATTGTTGGATCATTATCAAACAAAAGGTTGTAGATTTGACAACACCAGCTATGTTCAAAAACTAATCGTGATATTCGCCAAGGCTTTTTTTATTGTATTGAAAAATAGGCTTTTGATTTCACTGATTTTCTTTTCAGAAAAATTCATTTTTAAGCAATTGCAGATCTACGATGTCACATCATATGTAGAAGAACACCCTGGGGGTGATGCCATTTTAGCACATGCTGGGGATGATTCTACAGAAGGATTCTATGGGTAAGCCTCTTCATCTAGTTAGACTCCCTTTTCAGCACTTGCTTTATTTCAAGTCTGCTATAGTTCCCTTAACATATTGTTTGACTCTTGGCTCCAATATATTGCACACCACCCTAGTTATAGGATGGAGCATTACCTGCTTGAGCACATCCCAGTTTACTACAGGGGAACTGCATTATAAGAAGTCATATTGAGTAATTATCGTTATGTGTTTTTGAACTTGTATATTCAATTGCTAGTTGGTTCACAGTTCCAGTTTGATCTTGACACCTTGTCCTGCATTTTCTTTTGAGTTAATGTAGTGCCATTATTTTGCACTGGCAGGCCACAACATGCAACAAGAGTCTTCGACATGATTGAGGACTTTTACGTTGGAGATCTGCTGGAGTGATATATCATCTTTCTTGTTTCTTTGTGTAATTGCAGAAGTGATCTATCATTTATCTTGTTCCATTCTGTAATTTAGTAACTATAGTCCTATCATGTAACAGTTGTGTTTTGTAGTTTACAAAGTTGTATAACATCGTTATTCATTTTGCTACTATATAATTTCATTTCAAAGAATTTAAAGGAACACGACTATACTTTTCTCTCAGGTCTATACCATGATCTGAACTGACCAGAAAAGCCAATACTTTTCAAGTTCTAACCATATCTACCACACCTGACATGAAACAAAACGCAATGTGAAACAATGTTTCTTCCATTTAAACCTCAAGGTACAAAAAACCAAGATTTCTGTATTTTGTATCAACAATTTGGGGTGCAATTTACAGATAAACCCGTAAAGGGAGGTAAACCTAAGAACTAATCGACACGGCAACTTTGAGTTGACGGGTTTCGGTTGTATTGGATTCATAGCGGCAAAACAATAGTAGTACAGCTCGTGCAAACAGTTAAAGACTTGCTATCTTGCAGACAATGGAACGCTTGCTATCTTGCAGACAATTGAAAGCTGAAGGCAAAACTCACAAGTTTTGTTGATATGTACACTCCTATTCAGATTTCCTGGGTTTCTGCCAGCGAATCATACATCTCGACAAAGAGAACAAAACTGAAATCTTATTCTTCCCTCCTCTTCTACCATGTAGATTTTTACCACTCAAGTCGGTAAACTTTTGAGCCTTCTCTTTCTTTCTATCAATCTGCCAAATCAAGCTCTTATTGGTTTAGAGAGGAGAAACAAAAGCTTACATCAACTCAATCTATATAGTTTGCATCTATGCTTATTTTGGTGAAGACGGATAAGTTGTGCAGACAGGTAGACAGCCCCTACTTTGTCAAATGACTAGTATGTATTAGATAAGATGCTAAGGCTATGATCAGTTCTACATTTTGTGTCTATCTGAGCCTGTGGCTCTGTCTAAAAAACGACCAAGGATCAGTTCTACTGTCATGGCCTAAAGATAAATTATACCTTGTGTATCTTCCCATTCTTCAAGTGGTATACGATTCCAGACCAGTTGATACACTGGGAGAAATGAGAACGCAAAGCACATATGGGGAACAACACATTACCTACCAACAATGCAAGGAACACCTGTACCATTGCCTAAACATGATTAGCCAGATTTTTATCTTATTTCACATCTAATGAAGTATGTTTTACACAAAATTAAAAAAAGATGCAGGTAGCTACATTCTTTTCGAGAAATGATTTGGAAGAGCTTACAAGGCATAAATTATAAGAAGCCATTGAAATTTGAGGGCCTTGAGGAGATAAAAAGTTACAGAGTTGGACTTCCACTCTTGTCAAGTTCCACACTGCAAGTAGTGCCCAGAGGGTGAACAAGGCATGCCATCCCACTAAGAACAACCCTGGACAAAAATATTCTACTGATTTAGATACATAACAAAATTCTAACATTTCTTCATCTAGTTAGACATTTATAGATGTCATATTCTTTGTTCGTATCTGCTGTACCAACTAACTAAGATAAGTAGTGAGCTCACCAGTTGATAAAATTGTTTCTTCCAGCCGATAGCCCTTGGACTGAAACCATAGTGCTGCTACAATATGAATCACTGACAAGATATATGGTGCTACAAATGCCCATGATATGTACAGGTGAACAAAAAACAGTATGCGGTTCATGATCCAGTTTTCGTACGTTATGTATGATTCTAGAACGAATGTTTGCTTCCGCAAGTAATTCCAGTACCTTTACAAATTGTAAACTGAGGTGGTGATGGCGTAAGATAAGACAAACGGCATACATTATGTGAAGGCATGTTTTGTTGTAGAAACCTGGCGAAAGTGAGATCAGATGCAAGAGGATGCGGAAAGACAGCAACTGGAGGTGATGTAATGAGCCTCTTATGAGCCCCTAGAAGTAACAATAACAATGGAAATTATATGAGAAGAACCACTCATTACATTAATATGAAAATGTATGTCAAGCAAGCGCAGTCTTTTAGTTTTTACATGTGGAACTCTTTTAGTTAAGCTACACCTACTGAAAGGAGAGTCTAACTTGCCTTTCGTGTGTGTAGGCACTCGGATCAAAGATTGCATAGAACGTTTTTTGACTTCTTCATCGGAATAAGTACAAAACTCAAATTATATATAAATACATGTCTGACTGACATTACCAGCTATAGCCGCAAGAGTCATATCATCAGAGTAGCCGCCATCACGAAGTCCTGAAACAACACCATGAGTGTCTTTTCTGAAATCATCCGAATGCATCTGAAAAATGGATTGCCAAGCACAAGGCATCACCGCCCAAGTATTACTCATAAAATAAAACAAACAAAATGAAAACTTAGGCACTTACCATCATACATCCTCCCCATAAGAAAAATGTTTTACCACCGGTAGCAAATCCTATTGAGCACGGCTGTAAACTGAAAAGATCAGATTACGACAACTTACAGATGCCTAAACATTCACGTGGTGACAAAATAGATACCAGGCAAGTCAAGAAAGTGCATGATAGAAATTTTACTGTTAGGTAAGACCAAGTCCTTGCTTGTATAAACCTAGTTATGAGCATATCTAGAAGTAATAAGGTTGTGCGTGATCAGTCTTTATACTTACAACATTAATCTTAACCCTAAAACTTAATCCTGATTCCTGCCTATGAAAATTCTAATTAGACAGATTTAGTGGATTTCTCTGTTAGAATAAAACAAATGCAGCATTGCTCAATGTTGATAGCTAATATCTCCTCTCACTTCACAGATACAATATTACAACCCAAAAACTCAAAAAGTATCAACAGCTGTAGACGTTTGCATTGCTAAAGGACGAGATAGTGGCGTACCATGTGATATTCATATATACAGTAGCTTCCTAAGCTTCCAGATGGTAAATCGAGAGGGTATCCAGTTTGAATAAATATCTGCACATCATTTTCATACAGTTAAATTGTGAAGCCAACTGGAATCTGCAACGACATAAGTGCATAACCACGTAAATTTTTCTCAAGTCTTAAGTTCTTGGGCAGGGTGTTAAAATTGGCTTTAAAAATGTGCATCACCAGAAACATACATCAGGATTTTTTTCCATCTCTGCAGTTAAAGCTCCAATGGACCCTGGATGCAGTCTAACATCATCATCTAGAAACACTATATACTTGCTATCTTTGTGCATATTCTCCGCCCCAACCTGTGTACAGTAGCTCAATTAAGTGAAAGACAATAAGTTACACAATTCTAGTCATTCAGAATATCAAAAGACCAGTACAAGCAAAAAGCTCTATATATTCATCTAGAATCTAACAAGAAATGCCGGATGCCCCCTCTATTTCCTGGACTGAGAAGGCTGCTTGATCAAATATAATTTAATCTATTAATATTTATAACGCATCTGTAAATTTTGAAATGTCTTAAAGTTTTCCCCTCCACTGAGATTTTAAATTTATGACTTTTATGATTTAAAATATTCAAGGGTTTCAAGCCCAATCCCATCTCCCTGGCTTCATTGTTCCCTACCTCCAACCACCACAAGGTCAGTCTGAGCTTGTCCAATTTCTATTCCAACAACATCTCTTCAGAGTTTACCAGAAAGAGAATCAATTATGCCGTGCACCACTACAGGTGAATATGATCAAATGCGCAGTCTATTAATTCATATCATCTTAGAGAACCATAAAGAATGGAAAATGAACTTTGACAACAGGTGTGTAATATACCAATCAGGTATTCGAAGTAAATGCTAAATAAGATGTATAGACTTGCAGCATACCAACTGATTGTGAATTTTTTGACTACAGGTTGTGGATTGACCTGCCACAATAATTTTTGCTTCAACATTGTCCTGGAAACATATTAAATAAAAGCTTTTAAATGTAAAGCAACAGGAAGACAGCAAGTAAACTGTACACAATTATACCATGTGATGAAAAAATGCATCTGAGGCTGAAGCCAGAAAGGCCAAGACATGAAGGTTTAAAGTCTAAATTGTACGAGCAAATCACAACTTTCACTAAATCCCTTCAGTATATTGCTGCACTCGCTAATGGAAATAAAGGAAAAACACTTAGACCAAGGGAAATAAAGACCATGTATAATTTTTTTACAAAAACTACACTCAACTTTTGACATTAATATAGAAGACAATATATCTATTTCCACTTGAATCTAACGCGATAATATCAAAGAAATATTGTGCACAAAGCTGAAGTAGCAAATGCTTCTTCTAGTAGTGCTTAATCTCAATTCCATAAGTATGAAAATCAGGCATGCAATTGCAGTATAAGATAAATTCATAATTTCATTTGGATTTCTAACCTAACTTGTTTCTGGAAAATATTTAGAAGCTTACCTTATATTCTGATAGTAGGCGGGAAACAGCATGATAAGCAGGGTCTTGTTTACTATCTACAATAAAAAGAAATTCTATAGGACCGCCGTAAAGAGATGTCATCTGCATAGAGTAAACAAAAATAAATTCACTGTGATGAAGTGTAGGTGAAGGGACTGATTTGGCCTGTGTACACAAGCTATTTGTTTAATCATCTGTAAGGCAATAAAGCTGAAGATATTAGGTACGATGCATAGTACCTGGCTTCTCCAGTTGTGTAAATTGTGTTCACCAAACCCTTTTAAAGGCAATACAACTGTCACTCTCGGTAATTTGGCCTGTTTAGAATGCTCGAATTGATCTATGTCCTGATAAAGAAATGCCAAGCTATTGCCACTTCTCATGCTAGTCCTTATCTTCTTAATCTCTCTTCTCCTGCAAAGATAATTACAGCTTTGCAAACACTTCTTTAGTAGAGGTTTACTATTAACTCAATCATGTCATAATTTGACTAGGAGCTTGATTGGCATTGCTCTGACTGATCTCTTTCCTAATTCTAAAAGTAGCTCTTGGTACTACAGAAAGGAGAAGTTCAAATTTTTGTAATTTACGAAAATGCAGGTTTAAGACTATGCAGAATACTGATGATATCATTAGTTTTTATAGGCAAAACAATCCCAAATTTATAACATTCATTTTTTTCTTCAACATAGAATTCTTATCAATGTAGTTACCAAAGACTTGCTACCTTTTCCTCACAACTTTTCACAGAATATTCTCTTAAAATTTCAGACCGACTGTTAGCAGCACTAATAAAATACCTGACATAAGCAGCACCGGTCCATCCTAACGCAAGAAGAAACAATATAACACATCCCTGCAGGACATACAAAGACCTTAAACAAATGCAGACACACATAAATGCAATGAAAAATTGGTCGAACCTGAATGTGGATGAAACGACCGAGAGGGGCAGTAAGAGCCGAGGATGCAGAGAAGAGAAAATAATCAACGGATTCAAACAACGAAACTACTGCTTCCATAATGTAGCTAAGTTACAAAAAATGTGTGTGATTAACGTGTTAGATAAATAAAAAGTTGTAGGGGTAATATTGGAGAGAGACAACAACAATGGCCAAGGTAAATATGATGCTAGAGCCTTTTTGTTGTCTCTCACATCACAAGTCACAAGCATATCCCCTTGTATGAACAATGAAAAACTTTGGAGGGAATCAAGGGGGGGTGTTCAGAATAAGAGACAATGTGAGGAGCTGCGTGATTTTATATGAAAAAACAAAAGGAAATATATTTGCATGTGTTGGTAACAAAAATTGGAGGAGAGTTATGAATGTGAGAGACGAACATGAGAGTTATAAACTTATAATGGATTACATTCCCTCCGTTCTAAACTGGTGTTAGTTACCAAATTCATGCATTTCATTCCAATTATATATCGGATCGGATCAAATTACACAAATTATATGTTGAATATTGAAATTCTCTTATTAATTTTTGGTAAGTTACTGATCAAAGCAGAGGGGCATTCATGTATCGTTGACGGGGGGTTGTTGCCACGTGTCACATTTATTTATTTTTTCATTGTAATCATCAAGATTAAATGTACATTATAACACTCGCTTCTCGCCCGAAGGGAGTAAGTTTCAAGGTAGCAAGCACATGACTGATGCCTTTGATGAAAACATCAGGTAACCTTTTTTTATCAGAACTAAAGGATGGTGGTTTTGCTTCTATCTTTCTATTTCCACTTTTTGAGACTACCAAGTAGTATCAGAAGGGAGAGGAAACAAAATACCAGAGGTGAAACCAACAAACATTCAATTTTAATTTAAGAGTCATATCAGGTCATCTATTTTGCGATCAATTGACTCCATTTTGTTATGTTAAAATATGCCTTGATGGGCCAGAAATAATCAGGCCCAGATAGAAGTACAGGGGCTCAAAAGAGATCCCACCCCAGGTCCAAACCGAAGTGGTTCCCGGTGTCACATGGCACAGGGCAAAAGAGTCAACTGTCTCATGTTACCCAAAATGGAACAATTGCATCCTAGCCATTCATGGGTAATCATCCCAAGATAGCTCTGATGGAGAAAGGACACCTGACCACGCAGCTCATCTGGACCGTCCAACCTGTCACCAACCAAGAATGATCAAAGGCCAGGATGAAGAGGTACAAACCCCAAAAACCCTAAATCTTGAGACCTATAAAAGGCCCCAAAAAGAGGGTTTTAAGGGTTGAAAAATATTTGACTGCTATACACACATACACACACCCTCACATATTTTTGAATAGCTCCTTCTTCCCTCTTCTTCTTCTTCTTCAAGAAAGCCCATTTCTTATTCTCACACCGGAGTTGCCGCGGGATACAACCCCCCCTCCGGTTCTGTTTTGCAGAGACCCCTACCTAGCAGGTTAACCGCACCCAAACCGCTGCGGAGGCCGGGTCCCGGCACGTGAGAGAAAGGAGAAGACCTGGGAAGAAACCGAGTTATCATTGGCGCTGGAAGGAGGGCTGAACCTCCGGTGACGTGGTGTCATCTCCAGCTACGTTGCACAGCTACAAAACCAAAGAAACCCTCTCTGGTAAGAACGAAAACCCTCTCTCTCTTTACAGCTCACTCTCCTTATTCTTTCTCCAGGACGATCACACATCCTAGCACCATCCCCCTTACTGTGTCCTGAGAATAATGACCACGCGAAAAAGCAAGACCTCGGTCTCCGGAACCATTCAGCCCACGGTCGCCCCGCCCAGGGACGGCGAGATGGAAGATATAGATGAAGAGCCCCCCACAGCTCGTGCTTCGTCTCAGCTTCAGCCCGGAGACCAGAGATTAACCATAGAGAAAGCAGCCCACAAGTATGCGGAAACCTCTACAAACCCCTGGGGAAATATGACCCCGGAGCAGATTCAAGCGGCTATGGACCTGTGGAAAGAAAAGAACAAGGCTCCTGAGACCCGTCCTGAAGACCAGGAAGAGCATTCAGAAGAATCCCGGGGCTCAGTCTTGGACCGAATCGGCAAAACTAAGAGGCCGTCAGAGGACGCCCAAGACGAGATCAAGAGGGCCACGCTCCGGGACCGTATTCGAAAGGAGGAAGAGGCCAAGGCCAAAGACAACATAGAAAAAAGAGTGCAAATCCAAGCAGGAGCAAATGGCCCGAGTTCTCCAGGACCTTAAAAGAAAAGTGGAAGGGGATGTGGAAGTCGGGGCGGCGGCCACGCCCTTCACCAGAAAGCTGGAATCCACCCACAGGGAGTTAGCGCTCAAGCACTTCAACTTCGACTCTTTTGATGGACTTGCCGACCCTGAAGAACATCTCAACTACTTTGAACAGATCTCGAACATATACGATTACAGTGACCTCACCAAATGTCGCTTCTTCGCCTCAACACTGAAGGGTGGAGCACATAAATGGTTCAGTCGAATCTCCTCCCGGAGCATCGACTCTTGGAAGGACTTCCGGGAGATATTTCTCAAGAGGTTCAGGGCGAACCGTATGAATGAGCTTCAGATGTGCCACTTGGAAACCATACAACAGAGAAGCAGAGAAACTCTCCCAGAGTTCATCAAAAGATTTCAAGAATCGGTCAACCAGCTCTCCAACCTTGAAGAGAAGGAAGGCGTGAATATTTTCCGGCAAAATCTCCACCCAGTTTCATGTGAAGGCTACGTGAAGGACCTAATCCATAGGGAACCCCAAAGCCTTGCTTCAGCCTATGCAATGGCGTCCAAGTTTATCAAAGAAAATGACTTCCTCACCTCAATGAAGATGAACAGGAGGATCCGGGATGATGATGAATCCCCAGAACACCGCCGCCCCTACGGGAAAGAAAAGAGGCACAAGATAGATAGACAAACCAATTATGTGCAGCAATCCAGGGGGACCCCACCCCGGGATGACTACTCCAGACACCAGAAAAATGAAAAGAAGCCAAAGCCTAAGAGGGAACCCAAACCGGAGCCCGAGTGGACTCCGCTCAATCGACCCCGGGCCGACATCTTGAGAGAGGTCAAGGGAAAGCCCTTTTATTACCCCCTGAAGCCGCTGTTGGCACCCCCCGGGAACAGGGCCCGGGACAAGCATTGTGGGTACCACGAATATCACGGCCACACCACGGAGAACTGCTTTTCTTTCAAAATGTTCATTGAAGATCAGATAAAAAAGGGCAACATGAACCAGTACCTACAGAGAAGACTTGATGACAGAGATAAACCCTCCGGTGGAGGGAAACATATGGTCAACATGATTTTTGGGGGGACCTCCTCCCCGCCCCGAAGTCCAGATGAGGGCAGCGATGTCTTGATGATCCAGCCGG
The DNA here is from genome assembly GCF_009905375.1 of Apium graveolens. Taxonomy (NCBI): domain Eukaryota; kingdom Viridiplantae; phylum Streptophyta; class Magnoliopsida; order Apiales; family Apiaceae; genus Apium; species Apium graveolens. The sequence goes on along the minus strand of NC_133656.1, from coordinate 185,197,848 downwards.
CTGAAGATGAGTGCATATATTTCTCCAATACAGATTGTGAAGGCCTGGATCCCGAGCACAACCAAGCCCTGGTCGTGACCCTCGACATCGCCGACAATGAGGTACAAAGAATTTTGGTTGATAATGGTTTCTCAGCTAACATTGTTTTCGAACACACCCTTAACAGGATGAAGTTGGGACACCTCCGCATGGATCCATGCCTCGAAGACCCTCTCTACAGATTCGAAAACAATATGATCCCGATCCGCGGGGTAATATACCTCCTCATGGTCTTTGGTACCGCTCCCCGGCATGTATCTCATGTCATGAAATTCTACGTGATAAGTGTTGCATCCTCTTATAACATGATCCTGGGAAGACCTACCATCACCAAGATCCGGGCCATCCCGTCTACAATTCACCTGAAGCTGAAGTTTCCCACCCCGGGAGGCATTGGGGAACTCAGGGGGGACCGGGGCGCTTCGGGAAGATGCTATGGACAGGCACTGGTCATGGCTGAAACTGACCCAGAAAACAGAAAGAAGGCAATGGCCTTACCCAAAGGCCAAAGCCGCAAGAAACATCGCGAACATTTCAACAAAAGGCTAAAGCTGGATGTCAACATGATAAAGGACTCGGGATACAGCGCAACCAACGCCGACGCCCGGATACAGAGATTTATGGAAGTAAGAGAGAAAACCAAGGTAGAGCCTGCCGCCCAGACGTTAGAGATAGAATTGGACCCCGGGAACCCCACCCGTAAGTTGAAAATTGGAAAAGGCCTGGAGACATTCTTTCAGGAAGAGCTCATCTCACTGTTAAAAGAATATGCGGATGTATTCGCATGGACGCCAGAGGATATGCCCGGAATCGATCAGTCAGTGGCAATGCACAGCCTGGATGTAGACCCCAAGGAAAAACCAATCAAACAGAAAAGGAGAAATTTTGCTCCCGAACGACAGCAAGCAATATACGTGGAGATAGAAAAGCTGCTCAGGGCCGACATCATCTGCGAGATCAAGTATCCCGACTGGCTCGCCAACGTGGTGCTAGTCAAGAAGCCAAACGGAAAGTGGAGAATGTGTGTCGACTACACGAGCCTCAATGCTGCGTGCCCTAAAGACTCCTATCCCCTCCCAAATATTGACCAGCTAATCGACGCGACTTCGGGCCATACCATGCTCAGCTTCATGGACTCCTTTTCGGGATACAACCAGGTTCGCATGAATCCCGAAGACATCGCCAAAACGGCCTTCATTACTCATAGGGCGGTTTACGCCTTCATCATGATGCCTTTCGGACTCATTAACGCTGGAGCCACCTACCAGAAAATGATGAACACAATTTTCAAGAGCCAGTTGGGGAGGAACATGGAATCTTATGTAGACGATATGATCTCCAAGTCACTCACCACCCCGGATCACATAAAAGACCTCAAGGAGTGCTTTGACAACCTAAGGAGGTACAACATGAAGCTGAACCCGGAGAAATGTGCGTTCGGGGTACCTTCAGGCAAATTCCTGGGATTCTTGGTCAGCGAAAGAGGAATAGAAGCAAACCCAGAGAAGATCACCGCCATCATAGAAATGAAGATACCCCAAACACAGAGGGACATCCAGAAGTTGGCAGGATGCCTAGCAGCCCTGCGAAGATTTATCCCGAAACTAGCGGAGAGATGTCTCTCATTCTTCGAGTTGCTGAAAGGGGCCCGAAACAAGAAGTTAGTGGACTGGACACCAGAATGTCATACAGCTTTCGAGGAAATCAAGAGGCACCTGATGGACCCCCCGGTGCTCTCCAAAGCCAAGCCCGGAGAACCTCTGTCTCTCTACATCGCCGCCGGCCCCAAAGCCGTCTCCTCGGCACTGGTCCGGGAGGAAGGAGGAATGCAGAGCCCCGTCTACTATGTCAGCCAAGTCCTCAAGGATGCCGAGACTCGGTACCCTTACTTGGAAAAGTTTGCCTTGGCCCTCGTGCACTCCAGCAGGAAGCTGAGGCAATACTTCCAAGGCCGGGAGATCAGAGTGGTCACGGACCAGCAGCTCAGGAAGGTCATTCACAAGCCAGATGCCTCTGGAAGGTTAGTTAACTGGGCCATTGAACTAAGTCAATTCAACATCAAATTCGTGCCACGAACGGCAATAAAGGCTCAGGCCTTAGCCGAATTTGTGATGGAATGCACCTTCCCGGAACTTAATCAACCTTTACCCCAAGAAATATCCCCGGAGAGAACCAACTCGAGGATGGATTCCTGGAAGCTCTATGTCGACGGATCATCCACGGCTGAAAGGTCCGGAGCGGGCCTCATCCTTATTAGCCCGGAGGGCTTTACCATTCAACAGGCAATAACTTTCGCTTTCAAGGCAACGAATAATCAGGCTGAATATGAAGCACTCATTGCCGGGCTCAAGTTGGCAAAATCTCTTGGCATCTCAAGAATGATCATCCACAATGATTCTCAGATCGTGGTCAAGCAAACCACCGGAGAATATATCGCGAAAGATCCAACACTGGCACAGTACCAGGCAATGGTACGGAGCATCTTGGAAGCCACTCCCGACATCACCATACTTCAGATCAACAGAGAAGAGAACTCCACAGCGGATGAGCTGTCCAAGCTCGTGCAGAATTCCTCCGACCTCGTTAGTTCAGTATACTTCGAAGAACTTAAAGTACCCAGCACAGAGTGAGTTGGGGTCCTGTGCATCGGGAGCCCAGACAATTGGATGACTCTTTACATAACTTACTTAAGAGATGGGACACTCCCGGAAGACCAGAACAAGGCCAGATATTTGAAGCACAAAGCTGCTCGTTTCTTCCTGGAAGAGGGTCAGCTATACAGAAGAACCTTTTCCGCACCTACCTTGAAATATGTAGACTCTGAGGAGGCCAATTATTGCCTCCGGGAGGTTCATGAAGGTATCTGCGGAGACCACCTGGCAGCCAAAGCTCTAGCTTACAAAATCATCAGGCAAGGGTACTACTGTCCCACGATACACTCCGACTCCGTCGCTTACGTCCAGAAGTGCCCCCAGTGCCAGAAATTCAGCAATGTTCCCAGACAAAGCCCGAGCCTGCCAGCATCAGTGTTATCTCCTATCCCGTTCGCTATATGGGGCATAGATATCATGGGCCCTTTCCCCCGAGCAAAAGGCGACCTCCGCTACGTCCTGGTAGCCATTGATTACATGACAAAGTGGGCAGAAGCTAAAGCCATGAGGACAATCAACCAACAGGATTGTATCAAGTTCATGGACGCGATCGTCATGAGGTTCGGGATCCCTGTAGTCCTCATCTTTGACAATGGCTCACAGTTCTTCGGGTCTGAATTTGAAGCATATCTGAAAGAGCTCGGAATCAAACACAAAAGAGCGTCGGTTGCACACCCTCAGGGAAATGGACAGATCGAAGTAACCAACAGAACCATACTTCGGGGTTTGGAAAAGAGACTAGAAGAAACCAAGAAAACTTGGCCTGACGAGCTCCCAAAAGTCTGGTGGTCCTACAGAACCACCCCAGGGCGGGAACGAATAAGACCCCCTTCAAGCTTGCATACGATACCGAAGCCCGCATTTCAATCGAAACCGGGTCCCCTTCTCACAGGGTCGTCAATTTTGACGAGATCTCAAACATTGAAGGGCTTAGGACTAACCTAGAACTCCTAGATGAGATAAGAGACGAAGCAGTAAGAAAGATGGAAGGCTACAAAGAAAAGACAAGACTCTACTTTGGGAAGAAGGCCAGAATCAGAGAATAAGAAGAAGGAGACCTGGTACTCCGACACACCGAGGCCTCGAACCCAACTAATCAGGGAAAGCTCCAGCCCAACTGGGAAGGCCCCTACAGGGTTAAAGAAGTACTCCGGCCAGGAACTTACAAGCTAAGCTACCTCGGGGGGACCGAAGTCCCAAACACTTGGCACGGAGCTCGCCTAAGGAAATTCTACCAGTAAAGGTAGGTCACACATTCCGGCATCTCCTCCACTTTTAGGCTATAGCAGTTTGATGTAATTTTCAACATTTCCCCAGAATGTACTTTTGTTCTAATGATTTAAATGAAAAAACTGATTTGGAGCGCCCCATAGCCCAAAATCATTCTACTATCATTCGATCACTCTCGCTATAGTACTTAGAAAATTTTACTCAGTTAAAATTTTAAACAAAACCCCTTCCCGGGGACCATTACACAACCCATGTGTACTTAGAAAATTTTATTCAATTAAAATTTTAAACCCCTTCCCGGGGACCATTACACACCCCATGTGTACTTAAAAAATTTTACTCAATTAAAATTTTAAACCCCTTCCCGGGGACCATTACACAACCCATGTGTACTTAGAAAATTTTACTCAGTTAAAATTTTAAACAAAATCCCTTCCCGGGGACCATTACACAACCCATGTGTACTTAGAAAATTTTATTCAATTAAAATTTTAAACCCCTTCCCGGGGACCATTACACAACCCATGTGTACTTAGAAAATTTTACTCAGTTAAAATTTTAAACAAAACCCCTTCTCGGGGACCATTACACACAACCCATGTGTACTTAGAAAATTTTATTCAATCAAAATTTTAAACCCTCCCCGGGGACCATTACACAACCTATGTATGCTTAGAAAATTTTATTCAGTTAAAATTTCAAACTAAACCCTCTTCTGGGGACTACAACGCGAACCACGTGTACTTAGAAAGATTTTGAGAAAAGGAAACAAAACCAAATACGAATGGGAAATATATTTACATACGTTCCTGAGGCAAACCAAGCCCCGGAGCAAATCCAAATAAAGTCTTATGAAAACAAGTTAAGGGAAATCTAAAAGCCACAAGGGCCAAGTCGAAAGCAAATTACGAAAATAAAATTACAAGGCACTAAGCCTGGGTCTTCATTCTTCAATCTTCGGGAGGAGGAAGGGTCTTCTCGCGGCCATCTTCGGGAGGCGGAGGCGGCTGAGTCTCGGAAGTGCCTGCCTCAGCTGCTCGGGCTTCCTCACGGCGGAGCTCTTCAGCAAGATATAGCTCTATGAATCCGTCCATGTCGCCGCCCGAATTCTCAGCAAGATAGGCAGAAGCAACGTCCCAGCAGATATTGAACTTCTCAAAGATCTTGTTGTTAAGCTCCTCGTAGTAAGCAGGAGTACCCCGGAAAGACTCCAGAACCTCCTCTGTCGGGGGCCTAGCAGCAAGCTCCTTCTTCAGGTTCTCCACCTCCGCCCGGAGGGATCCCACCAACTGCTCCGCAGCCTCCCGAGACTTTACCGCCTCAGCCACGGCTTGTTTATGCTCCCGGGATTCTTTCTCCTTCACCTCCCGATACTTGGTGAAGTTCTCCTTCTCCTTACTTAGCTCTTTCAGCGTAGCCTTGGTCTTGGTCTCCCTTATGCGGAAGTTGTGGAGAATGGTGAAGCAGCCGCTGATCCGAGCATTGGCCTGAAAACAAAACGGCTAAGTACTAACACAAGGATAGAAAAAAAAATGTTAAGGGAACGACCTTACCTCCGAAACATGCCAGACGAGATGATCGAGGAAGGTATCCAGATCCTCCGTGGCGTAGCAGTCAAAGTCAGCCGGGGTAGCATAGTTATCAAACATTTCATTCCGGCGATCATCCAGGGTCATCCGAGCAAGGAGGTTCTTCAGCGCATCCTCCTCCACCAACTTTTGGCTCTCTTCTTCTGAAGGACCTGATCCCGAAACCCTCCTACGCTGTGGGGTTCCGGACCCACCAGCAGCCTCCGTCACAGCCTTCCTCTTCCGCTGATTCAGAGATCCGACCTTCACCTCCTCCAGCTTAACCACCTCAATCTCCTCAGGCTCCGGGACAGCAGATAGGGGTAATCACGGGAGTACTCTGCCTCACACTGTTACCCGAAGAACCAGCATCCCGGGTCTGCGAACCGCTACCTGCACCAGCTACCCTCTTCCCCGAGTCCAACTGCACGGCGCCACCAATCTTCTTGAACCTCCCAGCCAAATTCTTAAATTGCTGTGACATAGCGTAATGGAAGGGGTTCAGGAGGGGAAGACCTGCATAAGGAACAACAATCATTAAAATGAACAGGGCAAAGATATAAAACAGGAAAAACACAAGGAAAAAGCTACTAAGGCAAAACACTTACAGCCAACATTATACAATGTTTGATTATCTAAAAAGGTGTCCCGGGTCCACTGGGCACCAAGAGCAACCACAAAGTCGTACATCTTCGTCAAGGCATCTCCACTGAGCCTCTCGGATGGGAACCTGCTATTTTTCAAAGTAGTTTTGTACAAAGGCATAAACTCCAGGTCCCACCCCCGGACGAAGATGAACTCCTGGTGCCAGCCCCGGAGCGAGTTTAACATAAAGACTGAAGCCTTTTTGGCATCAGAAGGGAGCCCACAAGCATCTATATTGAAGGTAAACTCAAAAAGAGAAGGCAAGGTGGACTTTTTGATTTTAAAAAGATAGTGAAAAAGCTTAAACGCCGGAAGGTACTTCTTCACATGGCAACAGGCCAGGAACCAGGAAACCCACTTAATAGTGTTCGGAGCTAGATGGGTGAAGGGTTCCCGTAGACGTCACGGCACAGGGACTTGGCAAACTGATGGAGATTGGGTCTCATGCTACGAAGATGCTCTAAGGGAATCCCTACCCAACCACCAGCAGGACGGTGATAAACTCTCTCGTGAGGCTCGGGCCACCTCCACTCCATATCATCCCCGAAGTGAAATACGGCCTTCACCACATCATCTACCTGCTCAAAGGTGTACTCGGAGAGGTCAGGATGACGGGGAGCAGGAACATATCTCGTCTCGGGGACATTATAAAAAAGTTGATCCATACGGGCCCCATCATAAGGTTCTAAGCCCCCGGGCCTATAAGCAGTGGTAAGGTCCCTAAAGTAATAATCATGGGGAGGGCTGTTCTCACGAGTCCGAACGAAGTAATGGTCAATGTCTATCCAAGACCCGTCTCTCCTACCCAAGGTCTGCCCGGGGTTTAATAGAAATGCAGGCAGCTCCTCAACTATGGTTTGGCGACGGGGAGGCATATTTTCTAGTTCCGGTGAAGAGTCACTAGAAGAATATTCGGGAAATCCAAAGTGGGGACGGTCGGGTCTATGCTTCAGGTTAGTTAATTGTTTCTTCCTACCCCTCCTAACCATATAACCCCGGAGTCTATGCCATTTCGGGAAGGAAAAGAGAAGAAAGAAACACAAAGGCTACTCAGAAACAATTAACTTCAAAATCAATATACCAAATCATATCAAACAAACCTATACATACATATACAAGCCTATATCGCATGTTATAAACAGTCACGAAAGTAAAAATCAAGCCCAGTTTTACACAGATTAAAACCCTCATTTGCACACATATGCATACCAAAACACAAACCCAGATTCTCTACAAACATCGACTTTTTCTTCGCAAAATAAAAACTATAAATCTAAACAGCAAACAACCTATTTTGATTCGTCAAAACCCGACACAACAGAGATAAACAAATCCAAATACTTGAGTATACATGCATTCCAAAAAACCAAACTACAGTTAATCACTAAGCAATCACGAAGAAACAAGAAGAAGTATGATGGTAATTTCAAGAACTTACAAGAAAGCAGGAGAATAAATCGGCTTCAAAAAGCGAAGAGACTCTCAAATTTGACTTAGAAAAAAAATGGTTGAAAGATGTATTCACAGTTGCGTAAAAGAAAAAGAAATGAGAAAGAGAGGGTATTTATAGGCACATGAGGAGTTTTAACACCCTCAACTGCCCCGCAATCCGGTCCGTTGATCGAGAACACGTGGCGCAATCTTGAGCGTCCAGAAAATAACCACTGCAGTTAATGATTACACAACCGTAATTATTTAACAGGCGCGACTTTTGAGGTAAAAAGGGGGGAAAAACTGCAACGTTTCGTGCATACACATATACTTACACATATATTTGTACAAGAAGCTCAACCGCCACCTGACACTCCGGGAAAAGCGCTAAAACATTAACCACCTGTCACATCTGCACCAAGGCCTACCCAAACACAACCCCGGGGACTTGTACTCAACAACATCCCGGGGTTAGGGGCCACAAATCAAAGGAAAAATGACAAAAATTTTCTAAGTGCCAAGAACCAAAAGGCCTACCCAAACACAACCCCGGGGACTTGTACCCAACAACACCCCGGGGTTAGGGGCCACAAATCAAAGGAAAAATGACAAAAAAATTTCAAGTGCCAAGAACCAAAAGGCCTACCCAAACACAACCCCGGGGACTTGTACCCAACAACACCCCGGGGTTAGGGGCCCCAAGTCAAAAGAAAAATGATAATTTTTTCCAAGTTCCAAGAACCAAAAGGCCTACCCAAACGCAACCCCGGGGACTTGTACCCAACAACACCCCGGGGCTAGGGGCCACAAGTCAAAAGAAAAATGATAAATTTTTTTCCAAGTGTCAAGAATTAAAAGGCCTACCCAAACACAACCCCGGGGACTTGTATCCAGCAACACCCCGGGGTCATGAGACAAGTCAAAGAAGTGAATTTTTTCCTACTCCCCCATCCGGGAAAACCCGCATAAGGGAGTGGGAGGCAAATGATGGGCCAGATATAATCAGGCCCAGATAGAAGTACAGGGGCCCAAAAGAGATGCCACCCCAGGCCCAAGCCGAAGTGGTTCCCGGTGCCACGTGGCACAGGGCAAAAGAGTCAACTGTCTCATGTTACCCAAAATGGAACAATTGCATCCTAGCCATTCATGGGTAATCATCCCAAGACAACTCTGATGGAGAAAGGACACCTGACCACACAGCTCATCTGGACCGTCCAACCTGTCACCAACAAAAAATGATCAAAGGCCAGGATGAAGAGGTACAAACCCCAAAAACCCTAAATCTTAAGACCTATAAAAGGCCACAAAAAGAGGGTTTTAGGGGTTGAAAAATATTTGACTGCTATACACACATACACACACCCTCACATATTTTTGAATAGCTCATTCTTCCCTCTTCTTCTTCTTCTTCTTCTTCTTCTTCTTCTTCTTCTTCTTCTTCTTCTTCTTCAAGAAAGCTCATTTCTTATTCTCACACCGAATTTGTCGCGGGATACAACCCCCCCTCCGGTTCTGTTTTGCAGAGACCCCTACTTAGCAGGTTAACCGCACCCAAACCGCTGCGGAGGCCGGGTCCCGGCACGTGAGAAAAAGGATAAGACCTGGGAAGAAACCGAGTTATCATGCCTTAGCTGCTGTCTTAGTTATTTTTATTAAGTGTGTTTATTAGGCTGGTTCAGTTTAGTGTTTCTAAAATAAAGATAAGGTCTGCAGCAGTTAACTTGTAACTGCAGATCTGTTATGGAAGGTAGGGCTGTACAGACAAACCTCTCAACCGCATCCAACCGCTCAACCGCTCGCAACCGAACCGCATTTGCGGATAACCGCGAAATGCGGGTTGGTTGTGGATTCAAATTTTAAAAACCGCTCATTCGCGGTTTGGATGCGGTTATAAATTCTTGAAAATTACAAAATCGCAACCGCAACCATAACTCGCAACATATATTTATAATAAATTATATTTCCAAAAATGTAGTTGATATCATATAAATTAGTAAGTATACATATTTATTAATTAATCTTAGGTTAATGTTAAGACATCGTTCATAAGATTCACAATCATTATAAGATATATAACCAAACAAATGAAAAATGTAATCAACATGTAATTTTTTTATCCTTTTCTTTTTTCTTTTCTCTCGCCTCCACATTTTTGTATATTTTTAATATCCTTGCTCTACACGGAGCATTAGTTTATATTTTATTTTTGAATGTAATTTATTATGTAACTTAAACTTCAATTTATTAATATTCCGAATTTATTTTTTGCAAATTATTAATTATTTTAAAATAAGTGGTTGAACCGCAAACCGATCCGCAATAACCACAAATTCGCAACCGCAACTGACGCGGTTAACCGCAACCGCATTTGGTTCGACTTTTACCCCAAAACCGATCTGATCCGAACCGCGTACACCCCTAATGCAAGGTTAGTTTATGTTTTTTGAATTAGCAGTTATTAGAGTAGTTATAACTTTTAGGATGTCTTTATGTAAAAATATAGTGATGTGTGTATTGTGGTGTGTTAGTAGTCTGATTAATGAAAAAAGCAATTTATGCTAGTTCTATGTTTTAAACTAACATATGGTATTAGAGCTTATTTCTTAAGGGATCTGTGTGAAGTTGGTATCGAGTGAAGTGCATTCAATTAACATTTTCACTCAATGAGTTCATATTCTTATTCTCCCATTCCACCCCCTGTTTTCACTGGCGAAAACTACCAGTTATGGGCTGTCAAAATGATAACATATTTGCAGGCATGGGATCTTTGGGAAGCAGTGAAAGAAGAATTAGTTGTTCCACCAATAACAGAGAATTCTACAATTCAGCAAATCAAGATTCATAATGAGAAGCAATCGAAGGTTTATAAAGCCAAAACTTTTCTATTTTCTGCTGTATCTGAATCTTTGTTCACCAGAATTATGAATCTGGAAACAACCTACAAAATTTGGGAGTATCTCAGACAAGAGTTTCAAGGAAATACACGAACAAGAAGCATGAGAATCCTGAATCTTAAAAGGGAATTTGAGTTGCAGAAAATGAAGGAATCTGAGACGGTCAAAGAGTATGCTGATAAATTGTTTGAACTTGTTAAGAAACTCAGGCTCATTGGTGAAGAAATGTCTGATAGTAGGCTGGTTGAAAAATTGCTTGTAACATTGCCAGAAAGATTTGAGGCCAAAATCTCAGCATTGGAGGAAAGTAAAGATCTTGCAACAATACTGTTGCCAGAACTTCTTAGTGCATTAGAAGCTCATGAACAGAGAAAATTGATGAGAGAGGAAGCCATTCTTGAAGGAGCAATGCAAGCAAAATTGCAGATTCAACCAAGTCAAATTTTTGGTGGAGAAAAGAAAGATTGGCACAAAAATAAGGGAAACTTTAGAAACAACGTGGCCAATAAAAGAAATACATATTCTCCATATCAACATTGTGGTAGAACAAATCATCCTTCATTTAAATGTTGGAGCAGGCCTGACATAAGATGTAATAAATGCAATGAAATGGGTCATGTTGAAAGAATTTGCAGATATAAAGAAAAGAAATCAGATGATGCTCATGTTGTTACTCAAGAAGAGGTTGCGTATCAAGAAAATGAAGTACAGTTATTTGTTGTATCGTGTTATGCAAATATCAACCAAAATGAAACATGGTTAGTGGATAGTGGTTGTACGAACCACATGACAAATAATGTTGAACTCTTCAAAGAACTTGATCGGAAATCAACTTCAAAGGTACGAGTTGGAAATGGACAATATATCTCCGTGAAAGGTAAAGGGTCTGTTGCAATTGAAACTCTCTCAGGTACTAAAATTATAACTGATGTAATGTTTGTGCCTGAAATTGATCAAAATCTGTTGAGCGTTGGTCAATTACTTGAGAAAGGTTTTAAAGTCTATTTTGAGGACAAGATGTGTGTCATTAAAGATTCAGAGGGGTTTAAAATATTTTGTGTTAAAATGAAGAGAAAAAGTTTTCAACTTGATCTTATGGAAAAAGAGCAGGTTGCGTATCAAGCCTCTTTAAAGACTACCGATCTTTGGCATAAGAGGTTGGGGCATTGTCATCATTCGACAATACTTAAAATGAAAAAATTGATGATGGTTAAAGACTTGGATCCACTAAATGCAAGCATCTGAAACTGTAAAACTTGTCAATTTGGCAAGCAAACAAGGTTACCTTTTCCAAAAAAGTCTTGGAGGGCCACAGAGAAGCTCCAGCTTGTGCATACTGATCTTGGAGGGCCATTCAATACACCATCTCTTAGAGGAAGTAGGTACTATATTGCATTTATTGATGATAAAAGTAGAATGACCTGTATATATTTTCTCAGATTCAAATCTGAAGTGGCTGGTGTGTTTTGGAGATTTAAAACATGGGTTGAAAATCAAAGTCGTTGCACTATGATGATGTTAAGGTTTGATAATGGCACAGAGTACACATCAAACTGGTTCAACACGTTTTGTGAGGAGGCAGGAATCGAACATCAACTTACTGCACCTTATACTCCGCAACAAAATGAAGTTAGTGAGAGAAAAAATCGAACTATCGGTGAAATGGCTCGTTGTTTACTACATGAGAAAAATCTGCCTAAAAAGTTCTGGGCAGAAGCTGCAAATACTGTTGTTTACTTGTTAAATATACTTGCAACTAATGCACTTGAAAATCAAACTCCATATGAGGTATGGTATGGTAAGAAGCCTTCATTTTATGATTTAAAGATATTATGTTTTTCTCACATTCCTTCTGCTCGAAGAGATAAATTGGATAAAAAATCTGAGATTGGAATATTCATAGGCTATTGTGGTCCTGGCTATAGAATATATCAGCCTCACACTGATAAAATTATCATTAGTAGAGATGTTTTCATGGAGGAGGAACAATGGGACTGGAATGCTAGTGAAAATGATCAACTTTTTCTAGATTTTAAATTGAATGAAAATGATGTTGATAATTTCCCAGTTAGAGGTACGAGACCGCTTGCTGACATCTATGAAACGTGCAATGTTGCACTTCTTGAACCATCAAATGTTAATGAAGCAATGCATGATGAAAGGTGGATAGCTGCTATGAAAGAAGAGTTGAGAATGATCGAGAAAAATAACACGTGGCAGCTCGTTGAAAGACCTCAAAACAGGAAGATTATTGGAGTAAAATGGGTGTTCAAGACTAAGCTTAATGCTGACGGATCAATAAACAAGCATAAAGCAAGGCTTGTGGTGAAAGGCTATGCACAAATTTATGGTGTGGACTTCTCTGAAACGTTTTCTCCCGTGGCTAGGCTTGATATGATTCGTTTGTTGCTTGTTGTTGCATCTCAAAAGGGTTGGAAAGTTTTCCATCTAGATGTGAAGTCTGCATTTTTAAATGGTTACTTAGATGAAGAAATCTATGTTGAACAGTCGGAAGGATTTTTTGTGCAAGGTCAAGAGAAAATGGTGTACAGATTAATAAAGGCTTTGTATGGTCTTAAACAGGCACCAAGGGCCTGGTACAGTCGCATAAATAATTATCTCCTGAAACTAGGCTTTGTAAAAAGCCTAAGTGAATCAACCTTATATGTGAAAACATCAAGTGATATTATGATGGTGGTTTCCATTTATGTTGATGATTTGCTAGTCACAGGGAACAATCAAGACTTTATAAACGAATTCAAAGCTGAAATGCAGAAAGAGTTTGAAATGACAGACTTGGGGATGATGTCTTTTTTTCTTGGATTAGAAGTGGTGCAAAGGAAAAATGAGATTTGCATCAGTCAAGGCAAGTATGCTAAGGAGATTTTAAAAAAGTTTTGTATGGAAGGTTGCAAATCTACTGATACACCTATGCAAGCAAGAGCAAAGCTTAGTGAAGAAGATGACGGTTATCCAAAGGTTGATGCACACTACTATAGAAGTATGATCGGATGTCTCATGTACCTCACGGCGTCTAGACCTGACATCGTGCAAGCTGTGAATTTTTTATCCAGATTTTTGCACTGCGCAAATGAAGAACATATGCAAGCTGCCAAACGTGTTCTAAGATATATCAAAGGAACTGTTAATTATGGCGTCAAGTACATAGGTGGTCAGAGACTACATTTTTCTAGTTTCGCTGATAGTGATTGGGCAGGTGCAGTTGATGATATGAAGAGTATCAGTGGATTCTATTTTAGTTTTGGTTCAGGTGTGTTTAATTGGTGTTCTAAGAAACAAGACATTGTTGCTCAAAGTACTGCAGAGGCTGAGTTAGTTGCTGCAACGGAAGCAGCGAACCATGCTATATGACTTAGAAAAATCCTAAAAGATTTGAAGTTTGAGCAGCATGAAGCAACACATATATTTGTTGATAACGAAGCAGCTATATCAATCTCCACAAAGCCAGTATTTCATGGCAGGACTAAGCATTTCAAGATAAAATACTATGTACTCAGAGAATTTCAGAATGAAAGAGAGATAGTATTAGTTCATTGCAAGACTGAGAATCAGCTATCTGGCATTTTTACCAAAGCCCTGCCAAAGGAGAAATTTGAATACATGAGGCATAAGTTGGGAGTTTGCAGCATCAACGGCAAGGAGTAGTGTTAAAATATGCCTTAACTGCTGCCTTAGTTATTTTTATTAAGTGTGTTTATTAGGCGGGTTCAGTTTAGTGTTTCTAAAATAAAGATAAGGTCTGCCGCAGTTAACTTGTAACTGTAGATCTGTTATGCAAGATTAGTTTATATTTTTTGAATTAGCAGTTATAACTTCTAGGATGTCTTTATGTAAAAATATAGTGTTGTGTGTACTGTGGTGTGTTAGTAGTCTGATTAAAAACAATTTATGCTAGTTCTATGTTTTAAACTAACATGTTATCATTTTCGAGTTTTTTCTATGTAAATCATGGCGGCCTTCTGGACATAAACACCTTCATTGCATTTCTTCAACTTACGCAAGGACCTTCCTTAATAATTTATGCGAAAACCTGAGCTAACAACAACATATCAATCTTTGGCTTTTTACCAATAAGCATGAACATAATGTTGCCTATAAGCGGAATACTTGTGTTGGTCAGCTATATCATATGTTGTTAATTATTAGACTTCTTTTTAATCACCAGAATTTGTAATAATTACATCAAAAGAGCATAATCATATACTACTGATGGTTATAACTTATAATTAGATTCTGATCCATTCAGAGCCATCAATGAAGCTAAGTGAAATAAAAGGCTTAGCTTCCTCATCACTGAGTTCTCTGGACCATGACACTCTTCCTGCAAAATTTGCCCCTGCTCCACTGCACTTGTATTGCCCATAATACACTGTCCTGCAATTTTCCAAATCATACACATTGACTATTAATCTTTATTATCTTTTTTCAACCCAAAAGTAACTCTGAATTGGTGCAGATAATAATGTATATTAATAAGCTGTAATCTCCAAAAAGAATAGACATCCACATAGTTTGTTTTTTACCTATTAAAAAACACATAATCATAACATTTCTGATTAATAAACAATAAATCAAAGAGACATAACCCATGACAAATGAATGATTAAAGATGGATAGTAGCTACATTTGTTATTGCAGTAATGATAGAGTTTGGTTTGTATATAATATGCAAACTCGGCAAAAAGGTCACATAGTGTAATAGCCCAGAAGCAGGCTTAAGTATACAATAAGTAATGAAGGCACATTCCTGCCTACTCTAAAAAGGTAACCCCTTTTTTATTGTCAAGCTTTCTGAGTTTCCTACCATACACTATTGAGTGGGTTGGTTAACATATAGGCTAATCAGTGCAGGAGTGTGCGTGCATTGGTGGTGGGCGATATATGTACCAAGAATAAAGAAGCAATGATTATGACTCGATAAATAAGGCTCTTGTTTTTAGACTTTATCGACAATAAATTACACGATGGGGAAACTTGTAAGGGTATAAGTAAACACTCGTGTAAGTGCAAGTAACGTAAGTGTTAAACGAACATCAGAAACAGCAGTGCCAAATTTCATAGTGCTCGATGAGGTCAAGAGTTCAATTTACATCTTCACCGGATCACCCTGATTCCTCATGTCCGTGTACTTAAAATTAATGCTCTGAAAGATACCTAAATTATAAAAATAAAAATAGTAGATGAAAAAACAGCGAAAAGGAGAGAAAGATATGAGGTGCATATACATACATCTCACGGCTAGGATCACCCCAATTGTACCAGCCTTTAGGAATGATAATGTTGTCCATATAAGTGTACGCGAAAACAACTCTAGAGAAAGGTCCCCAAGCTCTCCCTAGGTACAATGCTCCAGAGCCGGTCACCTTACATTTTAGAAATGAGAAGCCTGTGTCTTCCAATAGGCTCCCTCGACCTTGCGCTGTTAGTGCCCCCAATTTTGGTGCTACCGCGTGCACATGACATCCCTACACACACATGATCTATCATATTCACCTTATCATCTGTACAGAATTCACAACAAATGCAAATTTCTCATCTTTAGTGTTAATGTTGTGTGTACAACTATAGTCTATATATTGTCTTCCATTGTTTGACAGTATATAAATGTGTGTTGTCATTATGCCATTAGGTTAACAATTTTTTCTTCAGCTTGAACACAAGGTGAATTAAAGGAATGGTGATAACTAATAGAAAAGTGGCAAAAACAGGACCAGTTATTTATAAGTCAAGTTATATAGATGGTAGGTCCACTTATAATGGACTGCCAAAATGCAAGGACTCACTAACTGAAGGTCTACAGATTGGCACATTGCACTAATCCCCGCCGCTTGAGCTAAGAGTTCAGCTTTATGCAATGGAACTTTTGCGCAGCATTTCAACTGCTAACAACTAAATAAGGTGAAAATTTAGGACATTGTTTTGGTCCATCAATAATTCAAGTAGAAGTCAAATTAATCACAATAACCAAAGGGTTAGTGCTCTGGCATCACATCCTCTCCCTCTAGTGGGAGATCGGAGTTCAAGTCTCAATAGAGACATGTGTGAGAAAGTAGAGAAGGGGTCTCTTTAAAAAAACAACGTATGATTTTCGTCTAAGTAATGATGACAAATTCTAACCTCGAACAGAGAAAGACCATTGCCGAAGATGAAGTCGACGGAGCCTTCAATGTAGCAGTCTTTGTAATAATGCCTCCCCAAATGATCATACAATGTGTCCTGCGCCCCCAAGAATTTACAGCCCACAAATGCTCCGGTATCTGCTGATATTCTAAATGCTACTGCTTGCACTCCCGTAGATCCTTGGGCAGGCACTGGAGTTGTGTTCTGCATTAAAAGTACATTAAAACAAAAGGAAAATGCAGAGACTCAATCAAAATAGATGATTGATTTTTCGTAAAAGGTTCTGATCAAGGGAGGTCCAAGAAACATACTTTGAATGTGATGTTCTTGGCAATAAAATAAGGGGAATTGACAGCAAAACTAGCAGATGCAAATGTCCCTAGAGGCTGCCCTCTAGGACCAAGTGTTTTAGCCGTATCTCCCCATTGCACTATTGTTTTATCTGCACCTGCTCCTTGTATAGTTATAAATGATTTTAGAGGAGGAATATTAACCTTCTCCCTGAAAATATCACATGTAAATCTTAGTCTACCTCAGTTCACATGCATTTTCAAAAACTAAAAACACTGATTTAAAATAATAATATGAGCAAAAAGACAATTAAAAAACAATTCTGCAACTAATAGCATTAGCAGAAAACAATACGACAATGCAAACAGAAACAAAATAACAAACAAGTTTTCTCTGCGACATTGACCTCTAAACAGAAACTACTCCATGAAGATCAAAACTTGAGAACTGACTATTTTCAAAATATCTATGATGGCTCAAAATATACAAACACAAACACAAATACACAAGTACAAATAATGCAAGTGATTTATGCATTTGTTAAAACTTACGTGTAAACTCCTGCATGAACCTTGATCACAACTCTCACGAGATTAATAAAAGGAAGAGAATCAATGGCCTCTTGAATCGATGTGAAATCTCCGGTGGCTGGATTTCGATCAACAGTAAGGGTGTAAGAAGGGAAGAGCTTATTGTTGGCTGTGGAAAAAACTGAATGCTTAAGAGTGCCAACAAACTTGATCCACTTCAAGAATTGTTGTTCTGAGTATTGAGTTTGTGTCATATTTACAGCTACTTGCTCCCCCCTGGAGATTCTCTTGGTCCTGAGACCCTTGGTGTGGCATTCTGTGTGGCTTACATCAACTAGTAGTAGAAGAAAAACAAGAATGACAGTACATGAAATGTGTACTAAACTAGACATGTAAATTAGTGTCACAAAACAAGAGTAAGAGAGAGCAGAACACACAGAACAGAAATTCTATGGTCTACACTCGCTGAAAGTGAATAGAAATTGGAATGATATGAAAATAAACATGTACATATTATTTGTAGTGCTGGGTGGAAAGTGGTGCTGAAATAAAGAAAATGCAATAGAGAGAAAAAATAGTTCACGGGTGGTTCTTTTTTCTGGGCCATCCCATTAGAGAGAGGAGATATTCACAGGCAAGAAATGTAGGCCACATAGACTTACACCCAGCCACCCTCCAAAAGAATGCACTTTTTTTTTGTTACAAGAGAATGTGTGTTCCAAACTAGTATTTATTACTTAACATTCAATTAGGTAACAACCTCATCAAAAATATCCACCGGAAATATAATCAACTCTCCTGAAATTTTAAGGTGTAAGATAAAATCCGATAACCTGATAAAAATATCTAATGAAAATGTCATGTTAGATGATCAACTCTCCAGAAATCTTAAGGTATCAGACAAAATCCGACAAACAGGAAAAATGTTGAATGCAGAACAAAGTTTGTAGACAAAGTGAATATGTTGTTGATGGCCGTGAGTGCTTCTCTAAACAATGAAGATAATATAGTATTCCACATAGACAATGATGGTTTTGTTAATAAATTTAGCTTTTCAGTTCCTTCCGGAATATTTCACTTTCAGCAAAGAATCAGCGTGGCATGATTTCAGTGACCCAGGTCGATATTTTCTTTTTGGGCAAGCATCAAAAATCATTTTATTACAACTTACAAATTACAACCTACTGAGGGCTCTGCTTTAGAATTTTCACCTCATAAAACTTGTTCTTATTATTACATTAAAAGCAAACAAGTCTTGGAGGATTATGTAGGTTAAATTTCAAGAAAGGAAAAAAAGTAAGGAGTGCTGGATGTTATGAACAAAGAAGAATATTAAAGCCTGAAAACAAGACAAGGACGTTGAAAATGATGACTTTACAGATAAGGTTGTACATACCCTTTTTTTTATTAGACAAAAATTGATGATCTCATTTATCTATTTCGCATACCGACCTTAAAGTATATTTAGTTACCTCTGACATCTCATTGGTTTAAGTTAATGTTTTGAATTTTTATAAACACAGACAATACAAGTAAATCCTACAAAAAAAATCAAAAACAATTGACCTATCTTATTAAGCTATTGCCATCCTTTTAATATGAAAGTGGATATTGAGATATTCACCATTTCACCAATATTGTACTTTTAAGTGCCTCATAAACTAGTTCGATTGGTTCGAATCTGTTTCACAGAACTTGAACATTGCCTTATTAAAACGAACGATCCTCTGTAAACAAATCCAAGTCAAGTTGTAAAAAGGGACTCTTAAGTTCAAGTTGATCTTTTTGTTGAGCATCGATCAATCCATACAACCCCAGCGCTTATGCTAAAGTAAATTATTTCCGTCCAGACACTCTAAAACTTCTCTACATAATGGGCAGATCCCCACACTCACAAACTCCATGTAATTTTATTAATCTGATAATGTGTGTAAACTATTTCTGTCGAGATCCTCTAAAACTTCTCTACATAAAAGCAGATCTACACGCTCGCAAACTCCATATAATTTTATTAATTTGATGATGTGCTTACTTCCTAAGTATTGAAGAACTGTAATGTTGGTATTGATAGCCTATATGACCGGTGTTCTAAAAGTCGGCAATTAATTGGGAGTATTCGGGATTAAGAGCTGTTCGGTAGAAAATTGAACTGATTAATCGGGTCAAAAATCGTTTTTATGAAAATCGGGAAAAATCGGATTAATCAGTCAAAAATCGGAAAAATCGGATTAATCTATCAAAAATCGGGTTAATCGGCCAAAAACCGGCTATCCTTGGTAAAAATTTGTAAAAATATTTAGAAAAATTAAAAATTATAAATTTGTAAAAAAATTGATAAAAATAATAATTCCGTATACATATTTACTAATTTAAATGGTTAAATAATAATTTTTCTTAATTTTTATCTCAAAGTGACCTCAATTCATATTATAGATTTTAAGAATTATATTTACTTTAAGAATATTCCATATTTTAAATTTATTTGTATAA
Organism: Apium graveolens; assembly: GCF_009905375.1. Lineage (NCBI taxonomy): Eukaryota > Viridiplantae > Streptophyta > Magnoliopsida > Apiales > Apiaceae > Apium > Apium graveolens. The sequence goes on along the minus strand of NC_133656.1, from coordinate 185,177,938 downwards.
ATATTTATGAAAATTATATATGTATAATTGAAATAGTAAAATAAATACATGTATTGTTATTTATAAATAAAAATAATATTAAATTAGTCCCAATTAATGACCCGATAATCCTAGATTATCCGATTAATTCATGTACGATACCTTCACCGACTAAGTCCAATCCCCGCTTTTTTACAAGACCTACAAGACCCCTGTAATGTGAAATCAACATAAATAGTTTAATATTCAACACTATGAAATCTTAAATAAAATTTAGGCCGAATTATATATATATACCCAGGAAATGGACAAGTACCAAATAATTAATCAATAAACCTGTTTTTAAACTTTAACCCACCTTGTGATATTGAAATGAAAGAAACGCTCAACAAACAAAACTTTACATCATAACATTAGTTGCCCCCACCTAAAGATAATCAAGAATGTGACTATTCCCAATTTTAATTTATTCAATTTCAAACATAGCCCTGCATCATAATACGCATGCTATTCCTGGTGTTTAAGAGGATAATTGTAAAGATCATATTATAAGAATGATATCTCACATTTAATATACACATCTTACACAATAATTTTAGTATATCTACTTTGTGATGCTATGCAGTCCAAAATTGCCAACCAGGATAGGGAATCAAAGGCAGAAAAATCCAATCACTTTACTGATCCACCAAAAGCAAAAACAAATTAAAATTAGAGATATTAGGGTGACTGCTGACACAGATGCCTCAACCATACTAATTTAATTGGGAGAAACCCAAATTCCAAACGTAAATATTATCACTGCTATTTTGGAATCATCAAGCACATACTTCATGATCTCATTGCTAATAATTCAAGTACTGTCATCTCTTACAAATTTATCAAAATTCCACAAAATTGCTACTAAAAGAAGGTTTCGACAGACTCCCAGTATTTCTTGACCAACCTCGATGTATAAATCAACCGTCGCTACCTTGATTGCCATAGCCAGCTCCTTAGCATGTTTCTTCATTTCATCCCCACAGAAGTCTATCTATCACTCATTATATATATCAAGTTCCTTTTCAGACAATGTCTCAATCTCCCAACACCTCTATTCACTCACTCGAAGACCCCATGTTGCAGGCACTGAAGCCAACGCTAAGGTCGCGCGCTATGTCCTGTCTACTCTATCTTCTTATAATATCCAATCACATATTACATCATATGGAGTATCATTGACTTATCCTGTCTCAAGGTCGCTGGTACTAACTCATCCACCATCAGACACAACTACTACATTCGATCTTCGCCAGGAGACTTATGAGGGTGATCCCTACATCGACGTAGCAGATGAAGTCCTACCTACGTTCTATGCATATGCTAAATCAGGTACTGTGGTCGGACCAGTTGTCTATGCTAACTATGGACGTGTGGAAGATTTTATGACTTTGAAAACAAGAGGAGTCAATGTGTCAGGTACTGTTGTATTAGCTAGGATGGGTCGGATATATAGAGGGGACATAGTGGCAAATGCATACCAAGCTGGTGCTACTGCAGCTGTGTTGTTTACGGATAAAAAAGACTATGGTGGTGGAGGTGATGCAAAAGGATTTCCTAATGATAAGTGGATGCCACCAAGTGGAGTCCAGGTAGGAACACTGTATAAGGGATGTGGCGATCCAACCACGCCAGGGTGGCCGAGTACCGGAGGATGTGAAAGAATTTCTGATGATGAGGTGGACAAAAGTGGAGACATCCCATTAATTCCTTCACTTCCGGTATCGGCAGTAGATGGTGAGGCAATAATAAAGTCCATCGGTGGAGAAGTAGCAGAAGAAGAGTGGCAGGGTTGCAAAGATGGTCCAGTTTACAGCATTGGACCAGGCCCAGGAATTTTAAATCTCAGTTACACTGTGAGTGACCAGAAAACTATCTATGTTTGTGGCTTTGCAAAATACAGGAAATGTTTAGTCAAATATGAATTTTTGCAATGTATCTGTTTGTTGTTTTGCAGGGATCACAAATCATTAATACAATCGAAAATGTTATAGGTATAATTGAAGGGGCAGAGGAACCTGATCGGTATGAATCCGTTATCAAACCAATAGGCTTGTTTTACAAATTTCAGCTATATTAAGCTGAAACTGTTTGCAGGTTTGTAATTCTGGGTAATCATCGGGATGCATGGACTTTTGGAGCTGCTGATCCCAACAGTGGCACAGCAGCTTTACTCGAGGTCACGTAAAATTCATGCAATCTCTATTGTAATGTATGGTCAAACCAAGTTATCCATGTAAAAGTACTAAAATTCCCTGCACCTAATAACTTGCATTACTTAGGTTGCCGATAGGCTAGGGAAGTTGCAGAAAAAAGGATGGAAACCAAGACGAACAATTATCTTTTGTAATTGGGATGCAGAGGAGTATGGCCTGGTCTCTTTCGATCCCTCTTTATTTCAGGAAGCACACACTACACATGCACAAAGACAGTGCACAGTGAATTTAACTAAATGTAATTATTGGCAATTTTCAGATAGGATCAACAGAATGGGTTGAAGAGAACAGAGAAATGCTATCCTCAAGGGTTGTAGCTTACTTGAATGTTGACGTTGCTGTTGGTGGAGCAGGATTTCATGCCGCAGCAACTCCACAACTGGATCAATTGTTGATGCAAGCTACTCGACAGGTACTATAATAAAAGAACAAAAAAATGTAGTTACAAGCAGTAGTTTCAATAAAGGTGGAACTATCAGATAATAATACAAAAATTATTTATATTTGTTAAGAAGAAATATAAACACGACATGTCTATGAGACCAGTTTTCAAGTCATTCCAATTTTCGACAGGTACTATAACAAAACACATAAAATTGTAGTTACAAGCAGTAGAATCAAACACAGGTGGAATTATCAGATAAATATACAAAATTATATTTGATATCACGCTGAGAAGCAATATAAAACCATTCTTATACGTTTTTTTCCCAATTTCAAGAATATGAATGCCTGTTTTCCCAATGATTTTACTTACAAATAATTACTAAGATTTCAAATTGGCTTATTAAGGTTCAAGATCCAGATAACTCATCACAATCAATATTTGACTCATGGGTTGGCACTAGAGATCATCCTAAGGTGAGCATTTAACAAAATTATAGAAGGAAAGGCAATGGGTTGTTTTACCTGATCCAGAGGAATACCATATGAATAATATATAAGACACAGACTAGAACTAAACTAATGCATGAATGAAGATTGAAAGGTTAGGAGGTACAGGTTCAGACTATGCAGCATTTTTGCAGCATGTAGGCATTCCAGCAGCTGACATGTCATTTGGTGAAGGTACAACATTCCCTTACATGCACTTCTATCTGTTGCACTTCTATCTGTTCAGGTTACATCCCTCAAAAAATCTGTTCAGGTTACAGATCATGCACCTTATATATAATGACTGGATATATGCGACTTAGATGTGTTTATGATTTCTACTTGATAGCTTAGCCAATGATCATCACACTGTAACATATTAATAAGAAGAAGGATAGATAAACCACATATCAGTAATTGTAACAAAAAATCTAGAATAAGAAAGGAAGCGTTGATTTAAATCCAAAAAAAAAGAAAAGCAAACCAAGTTAGAAATTCAAAATAGAAATTGATTCACCTGATGGTGATCACACCACAAGAGCAATGTTACAGTTGGAAAATAAATGAAATGATAAAATCAAGTTTTATCAGTAATAATTTAATCTGACTTGATCAGCAAAGAAATACTTAATGACATGGAAAGAAGGTACTGCCTTGGCTATATAACGGTTGTATCATCAATTCATCATCGATGATCACATGTTCAAGAATATAATAAGAATGATATATCACCGAGAACACTTCTAGAGTTTTAGGTAAATGAGTCTTGCTATTTTCAAATTTTACGAGTTGGCTATGATAAATTGCAGGTTACCCAGTCTACCACTCGATGTACGATGACTTTATCTGGATGAGAGATTTTGGTGACCCGATGTTCCGTAGACATGTAGCAGGTTTTTGTGTATTCCATAAAACATAACCTTCAACCTACACCAAAGGAATTCCAGTACACACACACACACACACTTTTGAGATATTACATGTGCTTCAAATTGTATTTTTGGCAAACAGTGGCTAGCATTTGGGGTTTAGTAGCTCTTACACTTGCAGATGAGGAATTTCTACCTTTTAATTATATGTCCTATGCGTTAGAGCTACAGGTAATCCTAAATTCTAAAAAAATGTTATTAAATCGTCCGCAATATATTTAAGTACATAACAGACACCAGTTAATGTATTTCCAACACATTGTAATTCATTCTAGAATCTTGGTACAGAAAAATGCAGACGAAATTTCTATAGAGCTTTTGGATAAGAATATGAACCTTACTCCCTTGTTCAAGTCTATTGAACAACTGAAAATAGCAGTAGCCAAGATCGATAATGAAAAAAAGGTGTGGCTCATGTCAATAAGTTATATAAGCTATGTTTGACATGCACAGAAATAAATGAAGATTGATTTATAGGCATTGGAAGGATCCAAAGGATGGGCATCAATGCGGGGAAATAAAATTTGGCAAGTGAGACAGTTAAATGACAGACTGATGATGGCAGAACGAGCTTTTATAGACAGAGACGGACTGCTCGGACGACAATGGTACAAGCACTTGGTATGCGTCTCTTTCCTGCAACAGAAACCTAAACATGTTTGTTTACGAATTTGGATTTTGAACAGATAGTCAATCTTCATGTAGTCACAGTCTTTATTCACAACTTTATGAATACTTAGCCAAGTGTTTTCTTTTACCTCAGATTTATGCACCATCGGAGCATGATGATTACGGATCAGTATCCTTCCCTGGAATTTGTGACGCCATTGAAAAAGCCAAGCAAGAGAATACAAAAGAATCATGGAGTTCTGTACAACATGAAGTTTGGAGAGTCTCTAGAGCTGTAACACATGTATCGTTAGTCCTAAATGGTGTATTAACATGACTTCATGTAAAATATAGGCAAAGTCAAGACCCAAGAACTCATCATTTCCGAGTAAAAGCTTCTATTTCACTTTCTTTTAGGAGGCACATAAGCTACTATGAAACTCAAATTTACAGAGTTGTGTGCAGTGTGCACTTGGGTGAACATAGTCAACATATAAACTGATCCAGATTAAAATAGAATGGTAATAGAAACCTATGCATAACTATATGACATGAAATGAAAAAACAGTTCGCCTGCCAAAGTACTAAACACTTTTTGACATACCACTCAATTACTTCTGGATAACAACTTGTATTAACAAAAAAATGCATTGGAATAAAGAACCTTTACAGGGACATATTCATTAAAGATTTTCATGATAAATCATAAGACTTAGGCACGATAATACATACATACTACACCTAGCATTCAGCAAAAATCCAGCCATGTGCTATCTAGTGTCAACTCTTGTATAGTTCCAAACGAAAAAATCAGTACCTTGAACCAGTATTACTTGATGGAGTTTAAAGGCGAGCCACCACCTGACTTCACAGCACTAAGGTTGAATCGAAACTGAAGCTCCAAAAGTCTTTACCAGTGTAGAGCTGCCGACCAAGAACCAATAAACCATGATATCATTACAAAAGCTTATTCTAACACCAATTTGCACCAGTGTGCCAAATCAGTTACCATTATTTCAAAGTTGACAAGTTGTGAAGGTAAGATGCACATCTTTTTTATAGAGACATGGTTGCATTAGACCATTGACATAATCCCTAGACTCAAATACGAAGACAGTCTATTTTAGTTGGGTCTCCATCAATTATGGCTCTGAATACCAAGAGTTTAGACATATTTTCAATTATTTAATTTCAAAAGAAAAAAGAGAGCACATATTGTATTTGAAATTCGTAGGCACAATTGAATTAGTTAAAGTGTAACTGTTCACGAATGAGACGGTCTCTTTTGTCTTAGCAAATGAGACAAACTGTATCTAAATGAGACAGACACTATATATTCAGCAGAATGTAAATTGCAGAAATATAAACATGCAATGCTGGAAATATGTTAATGCAAGAACACCAAATATTTTCACTTGGTTCGGCCCCTATACCTAGTCTATGGCCTAAATCCAAGTCCCCATGCCAACTAGCATAGAGAATGTATTATATTCACTTAAATAAAGTACTTACAAACTTTCCTTGATTACAATCTTGGCTCTGAATGAAAGAACCATTTCCCTAGCACACAGCTGCTTGGCCTTGATCTTGTAATTAATATTCCCACAACCCGGGACAAGTGATACAATACACCTTTCTTTCAAATACAAAGATAATAATGTGTAAGATTACAACTCGACTATAAACTCTTAATTAACTGGATAATCAATGAATATAATTAAGAGGATGTTTTTCTCAGAAAGATATAAGATGGAAAGTGCATAGAGTTGTGTAGTTTCTGAAAAACATCAAGTCGAGTATATATAGAAAACATGTAACGGATATATTGTATTTCAAACTCTTTTGAATATAATAAAAGATAAGATTAGGTTTGAAATATTTGAATGTGTAAAACAAGTAATCCGTTAGTTTTGTTTCTTGAAAGAGATAAACCTGAGAAAGATAAGGAATTTGAAATAGGTTAGGTTTATCTAATATAGAGTTTGTTTTGAAAGATAAGTCAAAGGTTATCTAGTTAACTAATTTAACATTTAAACAAAACTCTAATACTTATCTAACTAACTAACAATCTGATTTGTTGTAGACTTCTTCAATGCATCATCAGAAATCACGGATTAACGTTCTCCCCCTTTTATGATGATGCCAAGGGTAAAGAAGTGTTATGCTCCCCCTATCAAAAACACTTTAATCTCCTGTTGCAATATGTTAGATAGTAACAGTGTATATATGCAACAATCAGTTGATAATCATGAGAATATGCAAATGAAACATATGACTTATCAAATGAGACACGTAAACAAATGGGACAGCAAATAAGATTAAAAAACCAAGATTAAAAAACCAAGCACCCAACAGTACTTAAAGTTATAAAACCTTAAATATTTAATCCAGCACATAAACCAGTGCTATCCAAACAAAATCATCCAATCATCCAGATAAATAAACCAAGATTAAGTCTTAAGTCAAATGAAGCAATCGTCTTAAACAAACAAACACATTAAAATTCTCCCCCTCAACATCATAAAAGGCGGGTAAAGAAACTAGTCAGAATCATCAACGTCGACAGGAGCAGAATCTCGAGTCTTTTTCTTTCCCTTGTTGTGGTAAACTGGAGGAGCACCATACTCAGAGAAAAGCTTGTCCAACTTGCCTTCATCTGGAGCTTTCCCATCTCTCTTGCGGAGCCATTCTAAGATATATGAGCGATATTCAACACGAGTCATCCCAAAAGCTTCAGGTGGAGGGACTGCAGGCAGGGGCAAAGGGGAAGTAATCTCGGCCAGAGTCATATCACCAAGCCAGTCCTTTTTCTGGTGCCATGGCATGCTTCGAGTAGAGACCTGCTGAGATATGTACTTAGTTTCTGTACCAAGTTGATAGAAAAGCTTGATAAATTCTTCCTCCCAAGCCTTGGCAGTGGTAACCACTCCCTCATGAAGCGCACCAAACTCAAAATCTATAGCCCTACTCACCTTCTTATCATGGACATGTAAAATCTCCAACTTGGCATTTATTGATTCAAGAGAAGCAGTGACAGACTTATTAAACATCTCATAGGAGGCACGCATCATACTGACTTGTGAAGTCAGGGATGCCAAAGACTCGATAGAAGCAAACTGAGTTTTAAGAGACTCCAAGAGATTGTTATTTTCAGAAACTTTTGACAACAATGATTTCAATAAAACAGAGTCCTCTTAATCAGGATCAGACATATAGTGAGGAGACTCAGGAAACGAACCAAACGACTTATGACCCTCACCAAAAATAATAACACCAGACTCAATAATCTCAATATTATTAGCAGACAGGACAAACAGATCAAACATAGTAGACACTGGCTCAGTGTTATCATCATCAGAAACAATAGAAAAATGTCTAAAGATCTTTGTCAACAAAGCAGGAAAGGACAAGTTCATAGACTCATGAGACGCACAATGACTCATGTATTTGATAATCAACGAAGCAATATCACAAGGAGTTTTAGTCATGAAAACCGAAATTAAAACAACATCTTGATAAGTGACACGGTCACGACCACTCTTACGAGGCAAAAGATTTGTATGAAATAATTTAAAAAGCAATAAAGCAAGTGGAGTAAGATCATGCACCATGGGCTTAAGAGAGGTACCGATAAAGTTCTCACCAAGAATCACTTTCAGCTGTTCTTCATACTGTAGTCCTGGAAACTCCATGAAAGCTGCATGCGTGGTATACGGACAGATACCGGAGCACGAGATACCACAAACTCGAGACAACAAATTAGCATTGAACACAATCGGAACACCTTGAACCTCAGAATAAACCATATCCTCCTTCATTATCGAGAAATTAGAATAAAATTCCCTGACCAAAGAAGGGTAAATAACATCTGGTGGGGATAAAAGAGATTCACAACCGAGAGCGGAGAACAAATCAAAAACACCCACTCGCTGAAGCAGAGCAAGATCACAAATACGTTCTTCAAGAATGGGTTTTGACACGATTTTAGGCTGAGAAGATTTTTCGGGTGACATTGGAGTAGAGGTATCGGGATTAGTTCTTTGGCGTTTAAGAGAAGAAGATGATTGGTTAGGAGTTTTATCGGGTTTAGATTTGGATCGAGTATTAGGGGTCGACATTGTTGAAAAGGAAGAGAAACGTTTGGAAAGAGGAAAAGAAAAAGAAGTTGTTATTAAATAGAACAAGAGAAGAATATGAAGAGTTAGAAGTGAGATAGAAGTAGAAAGGTGGAGTGTATCTCGAAAAACGAGGAGACGCACAGAGATTGAGAAGAAACAGATGGAGTAGTCAAATCAAAGTGAAAGACTTGAAGGAAAATGTATGCAACTCAGTTCAGTTCCAAAGTTCAAGAGTCCCATCAAATAATTACATATAAAATATATAATTAAGACTGAAACACGCAAACTAATTATACCAAACACGGCAATTAATTCACAAAAATTCATCAATAAATTCCATAGACAAATCAGCATTAAATTAATCAAATAATTAAACACTCAATTATACAATTTCAGTCACAAAGATGAATTATGCAAATAATTGACACAAATAAGCTAAATAGTATGCATGCAGGGATGTAAAAATAAATTAATGAGAGATAGTGCACATACCAAGTTCACGTCTCATAAGACAAAACCGGTCTTCACCTAAAGGTTTGGTGAAAATATCTGCTCTTTGCTTATCAGTTGAGATATAAATCAACTCAATATTACCTTTTGAGACATTATCTCGCAGAAAATGGTGACGAACATCAATATGCTTAGTACGAGAATGCATAACAGGATTTTTAGAAATATTAATAGCAGAGGTATTATCACAATAAATTGGAATATTTGTATAAGAAATACCAAAATTCCTGCAATGTTTGTTGCATCCACAAAATTTGAGCACAGCAACTACCAGCTGCAATGTATTCTCCTTCAGCAGTAGAAAGAGCTACAGATGTTTGCTTTTTACTGTGCCATGCAACCAAACAATCACCTAAATATTCACACGCACCACTTGTACTTTTTCTATCAACCTATGACCCTGCATAGTCAGCATCTGAAAAACCAATTAAGTTAAAAGAAGTAGAACTAGGATAAAATATTCCAAGATCTCTAGTTCCCTTAAGATACTTGAAAATCCGTTTAACTGCATTCAGATGAGATTCTTTCGGTTGAGATTGAAAACGAGCACAAAGACAAACACTATACATAATATCAGGACGAGAAGCAGTTAAATATAATAACGAGCCGATCATACCTCGATATTTAGTAATGTCTACAGGTGTACCTTGTTCATCTTTAGTGAGCTTGACAGATGTACTCATCGGAGTAGTTTTAGCAGAAATATTTTCTAATGCAAATCTCTTAAGCAAATCATTCACATACTTACTTTGATGTATGAAAATACCTGCAGCAGATTGGTTAATTTGCAAGCCTAGAAAATATTGCAATTCACCCATTAAACTCATATCAAATTCTTTATGCATGCAGTTAGAAAACCACTTACACAAAGATTCATCAGTTGATCCAAACACAATATCATCTACATAAACCTGTACTAATAGAAAATGATGACGTTTATGAAAAATAAAGAGAGTTGGATCGAGTGTACCACGAGAGAAACCATTCTTTAGCAAAAACTAACTGAGACGCTCATACCAACATCGAGGGGACTGTCTCAATCCATAGACAGACTTTTTGAGCTTGTAGACATAGTGTGGATATTTTTCATGAATGAAACCTGGAGGCTGCTTCAAATAAAATACTTCCTTAAGATGACCATTTAAAAATGCGCTTTTAACATCCATTTGGTAAAGCTTGAATCATTTGTGAGCTGCAAATGCCATTAGAATCCGAATAGCTTCGAGACGAGCTACAAGGGCATATGTCTCGTCGAAATCAATTCCTTCTTGTTGGTTGTATCCCTGAGCCACCAAACGAGCTTTATTCCGAATAATGTTACCATCTTCATCCTTCTTGTTCTTGAAAACCCAACGAGTACCGATGACTTTTGCATTAAAAGGAGGAGAGACAAGTTCCCAAACTTGACAACGTTCGAACTGGTTCAATTCTTCTTGCATGACAACCGACCAACATTCATTTGCAACAGCTTCTTGAGCATTTTTCGGTTCAAATTCAGCAACAAAGGCACAGAATGCACATAAGTTATGAAGCCTGCTTCGCGTAGAAATTCCTTGATCTAAATCAGTAAGAAGATTATCTGGTGGATGATTCTTCACAGTCCTAGAAGACTTAGGAAGTTGAATATTACTCATCTCTTCCTCATTAGAATTGTCTGCCTGGAAATGAATAGGAGTTGTCTCATTCAAAAGAGACTGCCTCATTTCCGCTTGTGAAGATTTATCCGGAGGAGTAACAGAATTCATATTTGAAACACTATCGGGAGTCTTTGGAGAGCCAGAAGATTCATCTGAAGCTTGAGTAGATCCCGAAGAATTATCAGAAGACTGAGATGGACCTGGAGAGTCTTGACTGCTTGATTTGTCAAAATGAGACTGACTCTTTTCAGAATGAGACTGTCTCATTTGGGAATGAGACGATAAATCCGCAGCATCTTCTTCAATTTGAGATATCTTCAAGACAGATTCATTAAATGCAATGTTGATAGATTCTTCAACTTTGAGCTTGATAGAATTATAAACTCTATAAGTCTTGCTTGTAGTGGAATATCCCAAGAAAATTCCTTCCGTGGACTTAGCATCAAATTTTCCTCGAGTGTTCTGTGTATCTAAGATAAAACATTTTGAACCAAATACTCGAAAATAACTGATGTTAGGCGATTTATTCTTAAGCAATTCATAAGGAGTTTTAAGCAAAATAGGACGAATAAGCACTCTATTTAACACATAACAGGAAGTGTTTACCGCTTCTGCCCAGAATTTACGTGGCAGATTACTTTCATGAAGAAGTGTACGAGCAGTTTCCTGTAGAGTTCCGTTTTTGCGTTCAACAACTCCGTTTTGTTGAGGTGTACGTGGGGCAGAGAATTCATGAGTAATGCCTCTAGATTTGCAGAAAGTTACGAAATCTTTCTCGAATTCTCCTCCATGATTACTACGAATAGTCTTGAGCTTTAAAGAATACTTAGTCTCAAGATTAGTAATAAGATCTTTGAATTCACTAAAAGCTTCATCTTTAGTACGCAAGAATAACACCCAAGTAAAACGAGAGTAATCATCTACTATAACGAAAGCATAATTCTTACCTCCCAAACTTACATATCTTTCTGGACCAAAAAGATCTAGATGTAACAACTGCAAAGGAACAGAAGTTGATACTTTATTCTTAGCAGTAAAGGAAGTTTTCACCTGTTTTCCAAGCTGGCAAGCTGAACATGGCTCTGCCTTCTTGAATTTCAGCTTTGGTAAGCCTCGAACTAATTCATGTGAGGATATCTTTCGAAGTAGATCCATATGAACATGACCAAGACGCCTATGCCACAGATTCTGTTATTCTTGAACGGTAGCTAGGCAGATTTCTTCTTGCTGCTCATCAAAATCTAACACAAAGATGTTTCCCTTTCTTTTGGCTACTAAAGCAAACTCGTTAGCTTTATTACCAATATAGCAAACATCTTTATCAAACTTAACACTATGACCAACATCAGTTAATTGACTTACGCTAATAAGATTATATTTAAGACCATCAACTAAACGAACATTGTTAATAGCAAACTTGTCGTTACCTATGGTACCTTTACCTACGATACGTACGGTATTGGAATCTCCAAGAGTAACTAAACCTCCCTCTTTAGCGATTAATGAGAGAAACTTTGATTTATCTCCAGTCATGTGACGAGAGCAACCGCTATCAATAATCCACTTGTTTCGAGGAACATGGACTTTAAAGCATACCTGCAAAAGATCCTTTATCTCTTAGGTACCCACGTGACTTTGGGTCCTTGAATGTTAGTATCATAAATCTTATACAAATGCCTGTCAGATTTCTTAATCCACATTTGAACAATATTAACAGATTTATGCACAGATTTAGATCTAGTTGCTGAGTTAGTATCGTGGCCCTTAATACCACATAACCGAGATGCAGAATTAGTGTGACCAGATTTACCACAGTCTTGACATTTTTCATAAGGCATCTTGTATTTCATAGGACTTCTTTTGTAGCCACTTTGAAAAACTTTCTTCTTGTTGGCTGATCCATACCCCAAACCTTCTTTGTCAAGAGAAGATTTCTGTTGGGCAAGTAAAGCATTCAAGGTTCCTTCTCCATGAAAACATTTGGCTAGATCAGTTTCCAGTTGGGCAACCTTTTGCTCGAGTTCAGGAACTATAGAATCAGAAGATGCATTTGATTCGGCAGAAAAAGTTTCCTTCTTTAATGTATCAAGACATGCATCTTTCATCTCGATCTCATTCTTGAGGTAGTTGACTTCTTCTTTCAGCTTAGAGACCTTCTCAGATAGGAGCTTGTTTTCTTCTACTAAGGATTCATCTTTGATGGAATCATCAACCTCATTGAGAACCTCACTCAATGCTTGTTTAAGATAAGCATTCTTTTCTCTTAACTTTCTATTTTGAGCCTGCAAGGTTAGTACATCCTGAGATATATATGAATTTTTATTAATTTGAACAGTATGTACCTCATCATTGTCACTAGAGTCAGATTCAAGTCCAGCAAAGCATAGTTGAGCTAATTCATCGTCTGAGTCAATTTCCACTTCACTCCATGTGAGTAAAGCTTTCTTTTTGGCTTTGAGCTTGTAGCAATCTTTCTTGAAGTGACCTTTCTTTCCACACTCAAAGCATGCATCCTTGTTTTGATTATTTTTGCCTTCCTTACTTGAACTAGGTCTGAATTCTTTCTTTGGAAATGAAGACTTCATGGGTCATTTAGATGCATTCTTTTTGGCCAGAAATTTGTGGAACTTCTTAGTGAGAAGTGCAATCTCCTCATCAGAATCTTCAGAAGAATCACCTGCATCTGCATTAAGAGCCAGAGTATTTTTCCTGGGGGCTTCATCTTCTTCATCATATCTACGTAGTTGGTTCTCGAATTCTTCCAATTCACTGAACAGTGTTAGAGTATCCATAGTCGAAAGTAGTGTTGAATCCTGCAGAATGGTAACCTTTGGAGCAAATTTCTTTGGCATTGCTCTGAGGATTTTCCTATTGATCTCAGATTGAGGAATGATCATTTCCAGAAGTGAGATAGAGTTCATTAATGTCAGAAACCTCCCTTGAGCATCTCGAACGCTTTCATCTCTTTCCAACCTGAAACCTTCATAGTCACTCATTAGCATACTTAATTTTACTTCACGTGCCTTCGTGGCTGACTTTGATCGTATCCCAGATCTGCTTGGCAGTAGTACATGCTGATATTTTTCTTAATTCTGTAGCTACCATGCCATTGAGAAGAGAATTCATAGCTTTAGCATTGGAGTTCATTGCATTCACTTCTTCAGGAGAAAGATCCTTGAGAGATTTTGGCTTCCCTTCTTTCATGGGAATGGTAAAACCATTTTCTACAGCATCCCATTCGAAAGCATCACGCTGAAGAAAGATTTTCATCCGAAACTTCCAGTCATTGTAGTTTTCAGCACCATGAAGCAATGGCGGATAATTGTTTGAATACCTATCTGGTTGAGCCATGGATCGCTAGCAAAATAAACACTAAAAAGAGAATTAAATGCACCTGCTCTGATACCAAATAAAATTCGTAGGCTCAATCGAATTAGTTAAAGTGCAACTGTTCACGAATGAGACAGTCTCTTTTGTCTTATAAAATGAGACAAATTGTATCTAAATGAGACAGACACTATATATTCAGCAGAATGTAAATTGCAGAAATATAAACATGCAATGCTGGAAATATGTTATTGCAAGAACACCAAATCTTTTCACTTGGTTCGGCCCCTATACCTAGTCTATGGCCTACATCCAAGTCCCCATGCCAACTAGCATAGAGAATGTATTATATCCACTTAAATAAAGTACTTACAAACTTTCCTTGATTACAATCTTGGCCCTGAATGAAAGAACTATTTCCCTAGCACACAGCTACCTAGCACACAGCTACTTGGCCTTGATCTTGTAATCAATATTCCCACAACCCGGGACAAGTGATACAATACACCTTTCTTTCAAATACAAAGATAATAATGTGTAAGATTACAACTCGACTATAAACTCTTAATTAACTGGATAATCAATGAATATAATTAAGAGGATGTTTTTCTTAGAAAGATATAAGATGGAAAGTGCAGAGAGTTGTGTAGTTTCTGAAAAACATCAAGTCGAGTATATATAGAAAACATGTAACGGATATATTGTATTTCAAACTCATTTGAATATAATAAAAAATAAGATTAAGTTTGAAATATTTGAATGTGTAAAACAAGTAATCCGTTAGTTTTGTTTCTTGAAAGAGATAAACCTGAGAAAGATAAGGAATTTGAAATAGGTTAGATTTATCTAATATAGAGTTTGTTTTGAAAAGATAAGTCAAAGGTTATCCAGTTAACTAAAGTTAACATTTAAACAAAATTCTAATACTTATCTAACTAACTAACAATCTGATTTGTTGTAGACTTCTTTAATGCATCATCAGAAATCACGGATTAACAGTATTAAATGGAGAATTCTGGATTACAGAGGAGCCAGGGATAAAACTAGGAAGGACTTCACGAAAATTTCACAAAATTTTGAAAATCCAGCCAATGTTAGACTACAAACTTGTACTGATTATAGGAGGTACAAGCTGAAAGCTATGCCAGCACCGCCTAATTCCAGCTTTCTGCCATCAGTTAGTTTAGCAGCAACAGAAAAAAATATAAGAAAACGAAGTTCAACCGACTCCCTTGACTAATGAACAAATGATTGAATTGCTTCAGATTCCTTAAAAATTCATTAATTTTTATCTCTAGCATCTCTCACCTTTCAGGAAAACAAATACTCAATGGCCAAACTATTACAAAAATTTGCCAGAAATATAGCAGATATAGTCCTGTGATCATACACTCTATACTTTTTTTGCATAAGCTAACTATTTGATACGCCAAGAAGATCTGTAAGAGTATCCGAACCAAATTCCAAGTTCTTTGGTTAAATATGTAGTAGTTGTTCCTTATCTTTATTTCCTTAAGAATAGGTCAAGTAACATATTTTATTTTCATTATATTAATTAGCTAAAATAGTGTCAGTAGTGTTAAGGTGTGGATAAGGGAGTGAAAATAGCAGTTGTGGGTTTAGGGGAGAAGTGGGTCTGTAGCATTGTATTTAAAGTTCTTCTGCAGTAGTTTCTTTGAATGATGAATGAACAAACTTTCAAGGTCATTCTCGCCTAAAGTAGAAAATTCTTGTTGTTACAATCCTAAGGCCTGATCGGGACCAACTATTACTTATAAGATATAACCACAAACATTCGTTAGCAAATTTCAAAACATTAGTAAAGCAAACCAAAGGTAAAAGTTAAGTAGAATGTACCTGTAAACATAAACTCAATCGACTCAAAATAGCAGCCTCCATGTTCTTCCAACTCGATTTACAGTTTCTTACGATCAGCACATCTCAAATAACTAAATCACAATTTATAGCAGATTGTGAAGTAGATTAAGCATCCTGCAATTAAAATTACATTTATGCTCTTGCATTATTACATTATAAATATAAACACTTATATTCTGGTTTGCATATTATCACATTATCATTATTCGTCTTAATACTTAATATTTTTCTGTTATATCGAAATCGAGTCTCAGTAGAGACTAATGTGCGCAAGCTTTACGAAGAAACTAAACCGAAACAATTTTATTAAGATCGATAATTCAACATACAGAGATTACAACTAAAACATAGCATAACATAACTTGACATATACATACATCTATTATATTTTATTCATAACAATGCTTATAAAATTAATTTAATTCTCTCCGGCAGCAACATCGAGATCTTCAAAGTTAGGATCGTTACGATCAACGGCGACGATAAATTCGAGCTCAGCGTGTTTATCGCCTGACCAAGTGAACTTGCCGCCATGACCGCCTTTCTTCGGTGATCCGGTGACTCCGGTGCTAGATTGTCGGTCTTTGCGGTTGTCGTTACCGGACTTTCCGGTTGCCTTGAAATTTGAACTGCTTTTTCCGGTGCTCTTCATTGTGTGTGTGTAATTGGGTATATTATTGTTGAGTTAGTGTGTAGTGTGTGTAACTGTGTTTTTATATACAGAGTATGGGTTGATCTGTGGGCCGTCACGTGACAATGACAAGGATGTGTACAGGATTGGATAAGAACAAGTAATATTATTTATTATGTAGTACTAGTTTTATAGTATTTTTGGAATAATAATAATAATTTTGCTAATTCTAATGTGACTAGCTAGATTATTTTGTCTGATTCGTTGTCGGTTAAATGAATTCAGATATTTTAAAGAGTAAATGACACTTTGCGCCACTTATAAATATTCATTTTTTCGTTTGATCTTAAACTTTTAATTTTGGTAGAATACATCCCTTAATTTTAAATTTTACTTCATATTACACTTTTTTAATAATTTTTGTCCAAAATAACCATTATTATCAGGGGTAAATTCGGAATTTTTTTTCAAAAATTTATATAATGACGATATGTATCCCATGATTTTAATATTGTGACGATATGCACCCTATATAATTTTATAGTTTATACTTTATTTTAAATTTTCATAACTTTTGAAATCCATAAAATTATATATTATAAACTTAAATTAAAAAACAAAACATATAACATAAAAACATGCTAGGGTCTAGTGTGATTTTTTTTTTAAAATAAACAGAAACCCAAAATTAATATTATAAAAACGATCCAAATCAAAACCAAATGCTATAAAATTAACGAAATCTTGAGCTCAGACATAAACATAAAATTCGATGGTTTTTAGTAGATTATTATATTATGAAATCCAAAGCAAACAGAATAAAATAGAAAATTTTGGTTTGTGTAGTGTAGTTCAGCGGATTCCGAGAAAAATAATTTCCAATAACATTGCATGCATTTTACAAAATTTTAATTTGTTACATTTTTTGTAGCTAATTTATTTAAAAAATAAACATAAGAACATGAATTAAAAGAAGTATTTAGTAACAATAAAAAATTTGAAAAATAATGCAACTTATAGTTTTAATACAAATTTATTATAAAAATATTAAAACAAAAATAAGAAATTATAAATTATAAAGATTGTGTCAAAAAAGTGATATCAAAACCTAGGCACTTATATTTGATAAAATAAATATCTTTTGATATTATTATTTAAAATTATATATGATTTAAAATTATATGTATAGTATTTAAATTAAAATAATTTGGATAAAAGATTTATTTGAGATTTCAATTCAGATTTAATAGAGAATATTTATATTTTAACAGAATATTTATATTTTAATTATTTTTAAGTAAAAAAATATTATGTAATATTATCATAAAAAATTATATATTTTTTGAAACGAGTTGAAGTTAAAATCGAGGTGTAATCTGTTACAATATTAAAAATACGGGGTGCACATTGTAATAATATAAATATAAAAAAAGTTATTCCGATTTTACCCTTGAAAATTATTAAAAAAGGTGCGATATGAAATTAAATTAAAAGTTGAGGGATGCATTGTGCCAAAATTAAAAATTTAAGATTAAACCAGTATTTATAAAGGGTGCAAAGTGCAATTTACTCATTTTAAATTTGTGACACAGTTTTGGAATGGATGTGACGAAAGTGTACACAGAATTAACCTAGTTTGACGCAATTGGAATTTAATTTATATTAGCATATAAGTCGTGCGATGCACGGTTGTTTTTATCATTATATATTATAAATTTTAATTTTAATATGTTACTTGAAGGATTCAAACCTAATATCTTTTAAAGAATACTAATTTTTATATAATTTTAATATATTCCTGGCATGATTCGAATCTCCTTATAACTCTTAAATAATACTAATTTTTAAGAATAAATCTAACGGTTATTGTCGATTTGATCTCACAACTCTAGATTAATTGATCAATAACCAACAACCACCAATACAACCAAATTTTTAATATTTCGTTTTTAATATAATAATATAGATATACTAAAATAGTTTTAATTGGAAACTTTAACCGTACAATTTGAAATTTTCAAAATATGGGTCAAAAATCCAAACTCGAATTAAAAGAGAAATGAGTAATTGACATTATTAATGAAATACTGACAAATGTGGGTATCAAAATTTATTCACATTATTAATAACACCTAATATTTGAGATACATCCTTCTGGACATTAACATTACTAGTATACATACCGTGTCGCACGGGTGCCCATTAATATTTTAAATTTTTATTTATTCAGTTATATTATATTTTTAAAATATTTATATAAATATATAATGATTATAAATTTATAATAAAAATAATAGAATAACATGTGGTCGTAATTTAGTAGAATAAATAGACTATTTCTAGTAGTTTAACAATTTAGTAGTTTAGCAGATATATAACACTATTGTTTATATTTTTTAATAATAGGATAAGTTATATTCGTAGTTTAATAGGATAAGTATACTATATTTAGTAGTAGTTTAATAATTTAGGCCCGCAAGGGTTGGCTCAGTTGGTTAAGGAGAGGAAAACTGTCCTCTTGATCACAGGTTCGAATCCCACGGGAGGAGAATTTATGATTATGTCTCCTGAGTCAGAACCTGTACCCTGTGCGCACCCGAAGGGTAGCGGTTGCGGGTTACCTACGATAAAAAAAATAATAATAATAATTTAGTAGTTTATTAGATATATAACACTATTTATCTATTTTTGTAATAATCAAAATTAGGGAATTATTGTTGAACCAAACCGTTGAACCAAATTATCTCCATTAATATTTTAAATTTTTATTTATCCAGTTATATTATATTTTTAAAATATTTATATAAATATATAATGATAATAAATTTATAATAAAAATAATAGAATAACATGTGGTCATAATTTAGTAGAATAAATAGACTATTTCTAATAATTTAATAATTTAGTAGTTTAGCAGATATATAACATTATTATTTATATTTTTTAATAATATGATAAGTTGTATTCGTAGTTTAGTAGGATAAGTATACTATATTTAGTAGTGGTTTAATAATTTAGTAGTTTATTAGATATATAACACTATTTATCTATTTTTGTAATAATCAAAATTAGGGAATTATCGTTGAACCAAACCGTTAAACCAAATTATCTCTATTCCGGCTATTATAATATAGTATAGATATATATAGGTTCTAAACTGAAAACTGGGTATATTAAACGAAACAGATGAAAATCTAAAATCCTAGCATTCTCTTACCCTGAAAGAGCATCATGTTTATCGGCTTTTTGGAAAGTCCCGATCTCTCCATTTTTTTATTATCGTTGATTTATCTTTTATTAGTCTTCACTAAGTTTTCAATTAATTTAGATTTTATTTATCTCTCCTAGAGTTTAATTTTATTTAATTTATTTAAAGTGCATCATTTTCGAAATTACAGATCTGTGAAATTATTTTTATGGTGTCGACTTAGTGATAAAAAATTTTATGCTGATTCATTTATAGTCAATTGTTCAAAATAACGATGGAGGATTACATCATATACATATTTTTTCGAAAAATTGTTTGATCGCCTATCTAATAAAGAATGATTCAATAGCGATATTCACACTTTAATTCACAATACAATCTTCTTATCGCAACTTGTATAAGAACAAGTTGTATACAATTTAGTTTAAGAAGATATTCCCACCGTACCTTCCATTTGTTTATATTTGAGTTATCCTGAAAATTAAGAAAAATGATAAAATAATTGAAAAAGTTAAAAAGGTGAGTTGAGTAGTGTGACCGATTAATATCAAGTAAATATAGTAGAGTGAAAGAGTAGATGTAGTTATTTTTTATATTACAAAAAAAATTCTATTTTTAAATTTTTTTGAAATATAAATAATTGGAACGGGCATCCAAGAAGTAAAAATAAATAATTGAAAGAAGTACATTTTATATTACAAAAAAAGATTTCCATTAGTCTTTAAACAACCTTGCAGTAAAGGGGCGGAACCAGAATTTTAAACTTACTGGGGTTCAGACAATTTTTTTTTTGCAAATATAAAGTAAAAAAATTAATAAAAGAATAAATTTATGGTTGAAAAACAAAGTAAAATTTACTCGGAATAAAAATAAATATTTGACCTAACACTCATTTACTATATTAAAATTATAAGATACGCATATTTAATTTAATGGTATACTAGTATGGATGCCCGTTTCGCGTGACGTTAGTTTTTAATAAATTCAGAGGACAATCAAGTGATTACACGGAACTACTTTTCCAAAATTAGGAGTTTGGATGCGTATTGTTATTTTTTTTATGAGGGTGCCCAGAAAACGGAAGAAGGTTAAATGAATGAGATTACATATTTGTGAAAACCGTTTAGAAAGGATTGAGTGTGACGATTTTTTTTTTTTGCCGAATTACTTCCTCTTTTTTGTTATTTTCAGTCCGTAGTGGACCTAATATCGAAATCAGTTGAAGATTTTAACATTACGTTGACGATTTTCTCAGCTATAGAAACTGTACGTTTAACAGTTATAGAGTAGTAGTGGTAAACATAATATGGTAATGTCATAATGTGTTCCTTAGTACATGAATAATGCAAAATGTAATTTAAGAGTCAAAGATCCGTACTTGAGAGGGTGCGTTCTTTACTCGGAACTATCAACTCATTCCTGTACAACAGGTAGTTTCTGCAAATAATAAATACATTTTCAAATTCAACTAAATGTAATATAAGTCTATATATTGAAAGTGTTGAATAATTTGATTTCAATTTTAGTAATACGTAAAATGAATTGTTCCATAAGTCTATATATTGAAAGTGTTGAATAATTTTATTTCAATTTTAGTAATACGTAAAATAAATTGTTCCATAACTTCAACTTTTGCTTTAATAATATTGGACATATCATTTGCAGGAGATATATTCTATAATTAAACTTTTTTGGAAAAAAAAAGTTCAAAATTAATTTATTTTGTATAGTTTAAGTTTATTTATTCAAAACAATTGACTCAGGTAATTGTAAGCTATGTACGTAGCTTGAAAAAATTTATTAAGTCATCGATATATTTTTCACCTCCAAATTCCTAAAATTACATAACAATATCGTGTACTCATCATGTTAAGCAAATTGTAATTTACAAATTTACTATGTTTAACTTCTCTAACTTTTTTAAGAGAAAAATACCAATTTTAATATTCAGATGTCATTACCAATTGTAGTATTTGTTGTTACAATATTTTTTAGGTTAGTGCTTAATATAAATTAATTTGAATAATAAAGTTTGTAAAACCTTTTGTAAGGAGTTAATATGTAGATGTGAGTAAATAGTGTATTTTTAATCTGTTTCATTTAAGTGAATAAATACATATCTTAATTTTTAAATATAATGGACGTGGGTGCAAATAATAATTGTTTATTACTATACGTAGTTCTTGAACAATGTATTGGTTTGGAAAAAAATTAAAAATTTTAAGTTGAAGATAATTGTTTAATAGCACTTTTTTTTATTGTTATAGGAATTATGTGATTCTTTTGTAAAAAGTCTTCAGAATTTACATGATGTACTTACGTTACACTAACCAAACTACATGATTATAGTGTCGAAATAATTCCCCTTTTATGTATCCAATATATACGTAATGAAGTACAATTAATGTTTCATTTTAAAAAATCTGTATAAAATTTTAATCGTATATTGATTGACATACTATTTTTTTGCCATAACTGGAGCCATCATTTGTGGTTTAAAAATAATGTAATCTCTGTTTTTTGTAAAAATCAGATTTTTAATTTTTTATTCAATTAAAGTCACAATTATGTATTTAAATCAAAGTTATTATTATGTATTTAATTATTTATTATAATTAATACTGATTGGTTGAAGCGTTTTCATCTGCTACCTAACCATTCATCGAAGAGACACGCCTGTTAGATACCGTGTCTTGGTGAACGAACAGACAGACCATTGCATGTGATACACCTGGACTATTCATCTCCCCAAGACCTCTATTAAAGCAGACTGCATCTGATTAGAAACGGTTCATTCATCATCTTCTCTCACTCATATTACTATTGTTAGAAAATTAGGATTTTAGAGCTTAATTTAATTATGTTCTTGATGTTAATCCTAAAATCTAATGATTGGAAATTGTTCAATGATATTTGAACTTAAATTTTCATGTATGGTTTTAAGAATTTTCTTAATGAAATCCTTATGAAATGAGAGTTGAAAGTAGCTTGGAAAAGCTTGGAAAATTTGAGAATGTTTGTCCCACATTGAAATAAATAAAGGGGGTTGTGTGCTTTATATGGTATTACCCACATGAGTAGTATACAACTACTAAGGTGTGTGATGGTCCATTGTGTTGTTGTGTGCTTCACGCGCACACACACACACACACGCGCGCGCCCGCCCCGCCACGCACCGCACCGGGTCGGGTCGAAGGGCGATTTGGGCGAATGTCTCGGCGTCTCGCGTACGCGAGGCGACCTGGGCGAGGATTGGCGAGGATTTTATTTATTTGAAAATTATTTTAATTTGAATTTATTTATCGGTGATTGGATTATTGGGCTGGGTTCTGAAATAGGCTAAGTAGTCTAAATATATTGAACCTGCAAATAATCTGATCTGTAACAAGTTCTGATATTAAAATCAGAACTTAAGAACTGATTCATAAAATCAGAACTTAACAAGTTCTGATATCAGAATCAGAACTTAAGTACTGATGAGTCGAATCAGAACTTAAGTACTGATGAGTTAAATCAGAACTTAACTTAAGTTCTGATAATAATGTAGGTGTTAATGTGAAAAGCTGTTACAAATAATTTAAATTCAAAAGCTGATCAGTTTTGATTTTTTCATTAATGAATTCAAAATCTGATCAGTTTTTTATTTTTTATTAATGAAGCAGTTTAATTCAGACATTAAGTGTGTTGACAGTTTCATTTTTCCTCTCCTATAAATAGAGGCTAAACTGAATGAATAAATATATACAACACACTACATTCTCATCTCTTCTCTTCAACCTCTCTGCATTTCTCTCCCACAAGAACTGAAGTGCTGATATTTTCCGGCGAATGAGGTGCTGGTCGAAGTGGAGGTTTTGTTGCTGCTGTTAACATAAACTCCGAGCTGTTTTATCCTGGTGGAGATATTGCGCACATCCCAAACGCAGCAGGTAGGGGGCAATAATCTCTTCAAGAGCAGCCAGGACTTCGAGCAAGGCCTGGTGACTCAGCTGTAATCATTTTCTTGGCGTTTTGTATCTGTAAACCTTTATTTCAGTCACTGTTGAAAGCTATGGTTTCGGGTACATCTTTCTTTCTCTCTACGTTATTTCAGTTACTGATTTTGTTTACCTGCATGTTTTGTTTTGTTAACTGTGGTCTTGGCCTAAACTTGTTAAATTCTTTATACACTTGCCTCTATGTTGCTATACTTGTTAGTGAGGTTCTCAACATTCTTGAAGAGATTATTGGTTATTTAGAATTTAGCATAATGGTTAACGAAAGTGAGGTTATCGTTGGTGGTGGTAGCAGTTCGGGTGTAACTGCTGGGGCCATTGATTGGACCACCTATAGTTTCCCACAGGCTATTGAACTAACCGGTTTACCGGAGAAATTCAACGGTGGCATTGGCTTTTCTCGCTGGCAGAAAAGGATGAAGCTGTGGTTGACTATAAAGGGTCTGTGGCCGGTTGTGGAATATGAGAAACCAGTAGTGGATCAAGAGAAGGCTGACACAGTTAAGGCTTTTGCGAAGTGGGCTGAGAAGGATGGAGTGGCTAGAGCGGCCATTCTTGCGGCACTAACAAACACTTTGTTTGATGTCTATTCTTCTGATGCCTACTCTGCAAAACTCTTATGGGAGAAGCTGGACCAGACACATAATACTGACTCACAATGTCTAGAAAAGTATTCTGTGGCAAGGTTCCTCGAGTTCAAGCTGGTGGACAATAAGTCCATGACTGAGCAGGTGCATGAGTTCGAGATGATAGTGCATGCTTTGAAGGAGTCTGGAATGAATCTCCCGGAGAAGTTCAAGGTGATGAGTGTGATTGAAAAACTCCCGAAGTCTTGGGAAGAGTTCTCTCTCTCCCTGAAAAGACAGAAAGGAGAGATCACCTGGACCAACCTTATGCTGGACATCTCGGTACAAGAACAACACAAGTCCAAACAGGGACATGTGATGCCAACTGAATACGGTACCTCGAAGGTAAACATAGCAACTGTAGGACAAAAGAGGAAGGATTTTGCTAAGAAAGCTAATAGTAATAAACCTAAGAGTGACAAGGACAAGGCCAAGAAACCCAAGGCAAACAAACCATGCTGGTCTTGTGGGCAGGTTGGGCACTGGAGTAAGGACTGCCCTACGAAAAAAGCGAAGAAAACCGAGGTAGCACAAGCAAATGTTGTGCTTGGAACCGCAAGTGGGCCTGTAGTGAACATGGTTGTTGGTGAGGTTACGGCTTCTGAAACCAACGTTGACCGGTATGTATCCTACGACCCTGTGATATTTTCTACCTATCTGTCAAATGAATGGTTGATAGATACTGGAGCTAGTGTACATATTTGTGCTGATATTAGTTTATTTGTATCTTATCAACAGAGTCATAGCCTGACTGTGAAGATGGGGAATGCTAGTGCTGCTCAAGTACATGGAGTTAGAAATGTGGATCTGAAGTTCCCTTCAGGACGTATTCTATCTCTGACGAGAGTGCATCATGTTCCCGACATGCGTAGAAATATAATAAGTGGAAGCTGTTTAGTTTCTAGTGGTTTTGAAATTTCGTTCAAGTGTAATAAAGTAGTTCTTATTCACACTGGTACATTCTTTGGCAAGGGTTACTTGTCAAATGGTTTATTTGTTATTAATGCGGATCCCGTTTTGGGAAGTTTGAATAATAATGTTATTCCTACTGTTAATTGTATTGAATCCTCAAATATATGGCATGCTAGACTAGGTCATTTAAACTTTGGTGCTCTTAAGAACATGATGAACTTAGAGTTGATTCCAAAATATACCATAGAAAAGAATTCTAAATGTCAAGTATGTGTGTTTGCTAAACAGATAAGGAAACCTTTTCATAACGTTGTTAGGGATTCAGACTTGTTAGATTTAGTACACACTGATATTTGTGAATTTGGTGGTGTGTTGACCAAGGACCAGTTTAGATACTTCATTACTTTTATAGATGATAGTAGTAGATATTGTTATGTTTATTTACTTAGACATAAGGATGAAGCACTTAGTAAATTCATTATATATAAAACTGAAGTAGAAAAACAAACTAGTAAGTTACTTAAAAGATTGAGATCTGATAGAGGTGGTGAGTATACGAGTAATGCTTTTAATGAATTTTGTGCAAACAATGGTATAGTTCATGAAGTTACTCCACCATACACACCTGAGTCTAATGGGGTTGCTGAGCGAAAGAACAGAACATTTAAAGATATGATTAATAGTATGCTTATTAACTCTGGGTTGCCTAAATACATGTGGGGAGAAGCTCTAAATACGGCTTGCCATATTTTGAATAGAGTCCCTCTGAAACACATGGATAAAACACCCTTGGAGTTATGGAAAGGCAGGATGACTAGTCTTAAGTATCTTCGTGTGTGGGGGTGCCTTGCTAAGGTGCTTGTTCCTGAACACAAGAGAAAGAAACTAGGTCCAAAGACTGTTGACTGTATATTTCTGGGCTATCTTGAAACCACTACAGCTATGAGATTTTTAGTGTTAAAATCTGACATAGATGGTATAGTGGCAAACACGATAGTTGAATTTCGAGATGCGACATTCTTTGAGGATGTCTACCCTATGAAGACTGGAATACCTGAAACGACTTCTGAGGAAGATCCTACTCACACATCAAGTTCTATTCCTGATCATGTGGAAAAGATGACAAATGTGGGGGCGGAAGCTAGTAGTAGCTCTATTCCTAAGGAATTAGAGGAACCAAGTAGAAGTAAGCGTGCAAAAATAGTCAAGGATTTTGGAGGTGATTTCATCACTTACAATATCGAGGACGAACCTTTAACTTTCCGGCAAGCTATGGATTCTTCTGAGTCAAGGCACTGGAAGGGCGCTGTCAAGAGTGAAATTGACTCTATTGTTTCCAATGGAACATGGGAGTTGGTTGATCTCCCTCCTGGGTGTTCTACTATTGGGTGCAAATGGGTCTTTAAAAGGAAGTTAAACCCTGACGGCTCAATAGATAAGTACAAAGCTAGACTGGTAGCTAAGGGTTTTAAGCAAAAGGAAGGAATTGATTATTTTGATACATACTCTCCGGTTGCAAGAGTGGTAACAATCCGAATGCTTATAGCATTGGCTTCAGTCCATGGTCTTATCATTCATCAGATGGATGTAAAGACGACTTTTCTTCATGGTGAACTTGAGGAAGAGATTTATATGGATCAGCCTGATGGATTTGTTGCATCAGGCAATGAAAGGAAAGTATGTAAGTTGATCAAGTCCATCTATGGCTTGAAACAAGCTCCCAGAGAATGGCATAAAAAGTTTGATGAAACTATATTGCCTTTCAGTTATAAGATTAATGAAAGTGATAAGTGTGTCTACACTAAAGTTAAAGGTAATGAGTGTGTTATCTTGTGCCTATATGTGGATGATATTTTATTGTTTGGAACCAATATTGAGATTATTAACGAGACTAAAGAATTCTTGAAAAGGCATTTTGAAATGAAGGATATGGGTGAGGCAAGTGTGATTCTTGGAATCAAATTGATTCAGTCCACTGAAGGAATAACCTTGACTCAATCTCATTATATAGAGAAATCTATACTTGAGAAATATGGTTATTCACAGTGTAGAATCGCTAGTACACCTTATGATTCGAAAGTTGCCCTTGTCAAGAATACTTCAGGAGTGCCTGTGTCTCAGTTAAGGTATTCTCAGATTATTGGGAGCTTGCAGTATCTTGCTAACTGTACTAGACCAGATATTTCATATTCTGTGTCTAAATTGGCAAGATATACAAGCTGTCCAAACAGAACTCATTGGGATGCTCTTGATAGAGTACTTAGATATCTAAAAGGCACAATGTACCTTAGTTTACACTACAGGAGATTTCCTGGTATGCTTGAAGGGTACAGTGATGCAAGTTGGATAGCTAAGAAGTCTGGTTCCAATGGAGTGACTGGATACGTGTTCACCTTGGCTGGTGGAGCAATATCCTGGAAGTCAAGCAGACAGACTATTGTTACTCGGTCTACTTTTGAGGCTGAGTTGTGTGCACTTGATGCCACAGGGACGGAGGCTGAATGGTTACACGGACTTATGTCTGCAATACCTGTAGTAAGCAGACCGCTCCCTGCTATTGCTATTCACTGTGATAGTCGAACAACTATCGACAAGATTAGCAGTAAAAAGCATAATGCTAAAACTAAGAGACACATCCAAGTTAGACTCAAGTCTATAAGGGGTTTAGTGACTGATAGGATCATAGCTATAGAGTTCATAGGAACTCAGAATAATATAGCTGATCCTCTTACTAAAGGACTGGAACCTGCAGTGGTCCTTAAGTCAAGGTTGGGGATGAGATTGTCAACCCATCATAATTCATCAACAGTGGGAACCCAATACACATGAGAGGAGATCCCTCGAAGTGTATTCAATGGGTAATAACAAGCTGTAAGGATGAGTTGGTAGTACCTTTGCTAAATAGATGATACTATAGTATCTGAGTCTATCCCCTGTAAACCTAGAAGGTACTGACACTGCCAGAAAAGCAAGAGTGTTAAAACTCTGAATGGGATCAAGTCATTTGACGAGATAGAGGCAGTATATCTCTGGAGATGCCCAGCTAAGCGAATGTAATTGTGTGGTCGCAATTAGAGGATAGGGTTAATCCTTGAAGCATTCGACGAACAGGATCGAGACATGACCATTAATGTCTCAAAGCCGTAGATTGGCACCATAACCTTTGACTTGTCGTCGTCTATGGAATATGGTTATACTAAACGGATTAAGATTCAAGGTGAAACATTCCATCCGAGTTCGATAGCCATTGAAGTAGAGGAATTAGGAGGGTTCAAACCCGGAAGGGTACCGACTCTGAAAAACAAGTCATGATGGGAAATTGATCACATTTCTGTATGGATTTGTGGGGGATTGTTAGAAAATTAGGATTTTAGAGCTTAATTTAATTATGTTCTTGATGTTAATCCTAAAATCTAATGATTGGAAATTGTTCAATGATATTTGAACTTAAATTTTCATGTATGGTTTTAAGAATTTTCTTAATGAAATCCATATGAAATGAGAGTTGAAAGTAGCTTGGAAAAGCTTGAAAAATTTGAGAATGTTTGTCCCACATTGAAATAAATAAAGGGGGTTGTGTGCTTTATATAGTATTACCCACATGAGTAGTATACAACTACTAAGGTGTGTGATGGTCCATTGTGTTGTTGTGTGCTTCACGCGCACACACACACACACACACGCGCGCCCGCCCCGCCACGCACCGCACCGCACCGGACCGGGTCGGGTCGAAGGGCAATTTGGGCGAATGTCTCGGCGTCTCGCGTACGCGAGGCGACCTGGGCGAGGATTTTATTTATTTGAGAATTATTTTAATTCGAATTTATTTATCGGTGATTGGATTATTGGGCTGGGTTCTGAAATAGGCTAAGTAGTCTAAATATATTGAACCTGCAAATAATCTGATCTGTAACAAGTTCTGATATTAAAATCAGAACTTAAGAACTGATGAATAAAATCAGAACTTAACAAGTTCTGATATCAGAATCAGAACTTAAGTACTGATGAGTCGAATCAGAACTTAAGTACTGATGAGTTAAATCAGAACTTAACTTAAGTTCTGATAATAATGTGGGTGTTAATGTGAAAAGCTGTTACAAATAATTTAAATTCAAAAGCTGATCAGTTTTGATTTTTTCATTAATGAATTCAAAATCTGATCAGTTTTTTATTTTTTATTAATGAAGCAGTTTAATTCAGACATTAAGTGTGTTGACAGTTTCATTTTTCCTCTCCTATAAATAGAGGCTAAACTGAATGAATAAATATATACAACACACTACATTCTCATCTCTTCTCTTCAACCTCTCTGCATTTCTCTCCCACAAGAACTGAAGTGCTGATATTTTCCGGTGAATGAGGTGCTGGTCGAAGTGGAGGTTTTGTTGCTGCTGTTAACATAAACTCCGAGCTGTTTTATCCTGGTGGAGATATTGCGCACATCCCAAACGCAGCAGGTAGGGGGCAATAATCTCTTCAAGAGCAGCCAGGACTTCGAGCTAGGCCTGGTGACTCAGCTGTTATCATTTTCTTGGCGTTTTGTATCTGTAAACCTTTATTTCAGTCACTGTTGAAAGCTATGGTTTCGGGTACATCTTTCTTTCTTTCTACGTTATTTCAGTTACTGATTTTGTTTACCTGCATGTTTTGTTTTGTTAACTGTGGTCTTGGCCTAAACTTGTTAAATTCTTTATACACTTGCCTCTATGTTGCTATACTTGTTAGTGAGGTTCTCAACAACTATTTCTCTTCCGCTTCATTCAAGTTCAGATCAATCACAACAATGACCTCCACTTCAAAGAACAGGCGATTCTCTTAACTGATGCATCTAGATACTTATGTGAATACTCCCATTTCTCTGAATTTGTACTCCCTTTATATGATTTTTTGCGTTTTATTACTGTTATATGATTTTCATATTATGCATGTCTTCTTCTTACTCACTTGCATATCTTCTACAACCTTTGTCCTCTTCTCACTTTCATGTGCTGTATAATAGGATGTCCACACCCATATTTGATGTCCTCACTTTATGCCTCAACTTGTGTAGATTAATGGTTCATACCTTGTGTCAAATATAGATTAACTTAGGCCTCTTATTAAAATTTGGATTCATGTGTTGTAAGTGCTAAATCGGGGGGTAAAAGTTTGTAGTTTTCCAGGGTTGGGTTCATTCCTCATACTTGTCATATGATTTCTTTCCCTATTATTTCAACTGACATATGACATTCTAATCGTTTCATTTCATGTTATTACATTATTGGTGAACTTAGATTTGAATTTTTTTATTTTACTCCTATGATCGGCCTTTTTAATGTGTCCTAACAGTGGTAGCAGTTCCGATGAGTGCAAAAGTGCCAGATATGAGAACCGGAGATTCATCAGGTCGGAGAATATGGAAAAGAGCATGACTAATCTCAATGTTAACCTGACAGCTATGTCGAGGATGGTAGAGGAGCTGGGGGAGAGCCACATACAGTTCACTGGGCACATGACGATGCAGCAGGAAGAGTTCAACAATAGGTTCAAGGCGCAGCAACACCTTCTGTTTGAGGAGATTAGGCTTCTGAGGATTGAGCATGGTGAGATCCGCATGAAGATGAATGAGTGGTTCTGAAGGCTTAAGATTGTGGATGGTTTTATGTTTGTTTCTATTAGTTACGTTTTAATTACATTTTAATTTTTTTGATGAACAATGCCGTTTTATTTTGGATGATCGGATTCAGATGTAAACATATTTATTGGTTTACGCTAATGTTTTATGAATGTGGTTTGTTTCTAAATGTTGTCATTCATTTTCATTTTATTTGAAAACTAATTTTATCGTGTATTACCATGGAAAGGTAATGCTTCATTACCTATCTTTAAAGTAGATATTACTTAGAGTAGAACTACTTGGCAAAATAGTGTTTAGAGGCATCTGTAAGTAACTATTAGTAGGAGGAAGGCCAACGGACTGACGTAATTAGTAAGGCTGGTTGGTAGGTAAATATACTCAAGGTTCTGTATACTCAAGGTTCTGTAATTTGGCAGAACTATTACTTCACTTAAACTTACTACTACTCCTAAATATAGATCCTGCCAGTAGCCAATTAGTATTGTGCAGCATCGAGCCGCTCAAAAGGAGTATGCATGATGTCCTGGCAGATACAGTTCACGATACAACTCCTATTCTGCAACTTGTACTTCAGTTTCCTTCTACTTCTGTCAAAACTGTTGTCTTACATTGCAACGTTGAAGCTCCTGTATATATATATATATTCTTTATTACATGTACTTCTATACATAATTTAGTTAATCAAATATATTGGGATATTGAAATGAAATAGTAAGGTCTGATTACAACTAACAAATGAGTACTCTTACTTATTCAGTTCTATATCGGTTTGTGCCAATATTGCTTCTCGTATTAATTTGTAACATTAAATTGTAATTTTTAAGAAGAAGAATATAATTTATGGCATTAATTTTCTTTATTTTTTTTTAAATTTATATTTCGATTCTGAAATTTAGTTTTATAATTTTGGTTCGGATTTGAATGTACCTTTAAACGTAGGATGTAATATAATTGTATTTGAAAATTATTTATTTTAGTCAAAGTTATTAAAGCGAGCAAAGTTAATCAATTTATTGAGAAAAAAAATGTAAAAATTGGAGGAAGGAACATGTATTTTATATAACACTATATTTAAAAACTGACAAAATTTTGACATGATTATGAAAGAAGAGACAATTTTGTTTATCCTTATATTATAATATATTACAGCAATAACAATTTGTATGGTTACATTTAATTTTAATTAAGATCTTCATAACTGTGAAATAAAATGGGTGGGTTTGTCAAGTTAGTTGTAGTACCAAATGCGTAAAATCCGAATCCTAGAAATTAGGTAATAAAATTTTTCAGCATAATCATAAGTTAATTTGGTCAAATAGAAAGGTGCGATAAATTTTACAATTATTTATGCCATTACACATACTGTTATATTATTATTATACGTATACATGGTCACACTTGTCAAATATAACAGTTTAGGGTGATTACGCTTGAAAATCATAAAATTCATTACATAATAGTTTAACCTCCTCACTTTGAAGGTTGGAGGGAAAAGTAGAAGCATGGGGACATAAAGTTTCACATTGTACAGGATGCAAAATGCAAGCAAAATAGATTGTGGAAATCAGTAGAATATGATTCTTTGTCCTCTACTGGTTTTATGGATTGGGTTTCTATTTTGTTGCTGGAGACCGAAAGGTAAGATTTGACATCATGTCCAGGTGGTAGCTGTTGCTTGATTCCTGTAAAACGCAGTCAAGCGAAGAATGGTATTGAGAATATACGTTGTTTAATACTGACAGGGGAAGGTTGGGGTGTAATGCCTTACCGTTATTGTCTGTTGCTGCATAGAGGTTGTGGCCTCTGTTAGATGTTGGTTTGGATCGATGAAGGTTGTGCAAATATTTGTTGCGAAGTATGTTTTGGCCTTGTCCAATACATTGAATTCCTTTATGGTAAG
Source organism: Apium graveolens (assembly GCF_009905375.1). Classification (NCBI taxonomy): domain Eukaryota; kingdom Viridiplantae; phylum Streptophyta; class Magnoliopsida; order Apiales; family Apiaceae; genus Apium; species Apium graveolens. The sequence continues at coordinate 185,144,934 of NC_133656.1, read as the reverse complement.
TTTGATGGTGTATTTCTTGTTAACCAATGCTTTCAACTCTGAAGGGAACGACTTATCTTCTCCCATCTGAAAGTATAGTAAGAAGTTAACGGTCTTTGGAAGGAGGCATAAAATCATAGGTAAAAGTATTAGATGTTACCTGTTTGAGGAGGCGCATAGCTCTTTTTCCAACGACAGCTCTTACCTGTTGGTCGTTCAGTATGATGTCAATGCAACCCGTGTTATCTGATGCCTTTACAATTAACTTAAATCTATGTATATTGAAGAGGCCGAAGAAGGTATTAATTTGCTGTCAAATGTAGACATAAAATTCTGTGGTGGAGAAGTTTGTAATCTGTCACTTACATCTTGTCGGGGCAAGGCAGGATACGATTGCAATGCATACAGTACCATTGATCTTCCTCAAATTCTATTTCTCCAAAGCATTGTGTGCAAATTGTCTTGTACCATGGATCGGTCTCTTCGACCGCAGTGATAATGAGGTGTGCACAAATTTGTCTCTGCAATATTGAACGAAGAAAGAACTGGTACTTGTTTAGGTTTGCATTACCATGATGTATTCCTTCCCCAGGCTTATAATCCTCACAACATTAAGCATTTCCACCGCTGCATGTTTGTCCATTACATACAATTCTTGTTGGAAAGCAAGTTGTTTCAATCTAATGATATTTGGCGAATGTTGAAATTGTTAGATGCATGACATTAGTGTAAGGATTATGTCAATCTAATTTCTTTACTTACTTCTGTCTTAGCTGCATCACACTGTAATGATTGTAGTTGATATAACATTGAGTCCCCCCTACACTTGAAAGATCGACTTGATCTTGGAAGGGAAACATTTGTTTACACATGCACAATGTATATAGAGAAGCGTCAAAAAACGTAAAGAGGTTATGGATTCATCAATACACAGAATAACTTACTACTTTCATACCATTCCACAATCCTACTCGGCTACTTGCAATAATCAGTATAATAGGTTTTTCATGAACTTCTTTCATCTGTTCATCAAACATTTCAACAAATGTATCCCAGAAAGTGACATTGATTGAGGACCTATGCATTATTTCCGGGATATTTGATGATTAAGGACGAAAATAACCTAAAAATATGGAAATGAAACGTAGAAGAAAAATGTAACCTTCCATAGGTGAGTATTAGCTTAACTTGCTTCTGAGCATCATTGAATTTGTTAACCAAATGTGTGAGTGACTGATAAAATTTCACAATTCCAATTACATCTGTGGATACAATTATTTGAAATTGTTAGTTTCAGTTCAAGGTTTACATGTTAAAAATATTTATTTATTGATTTCACCTGCCTAGTGAGTTGTTTGTTTTGTAAGCTCCATCAGCTCGCTATGATCATAGAAATCAAAATCATTGTTTTCAATAGTAAATGTACTTTTCTGAATCTCTTTAATTTGAGTGTCTTTTGAGAAAACCAACTGCACATCATTTGCGAGGCATAAGAACTTGTCATCGGGTTTGTATGCCTGAACAACAAACTTCCTAATGATATAGCACTTGCCCACAGTGAACTTGTCTCTTAGCGCGTCATCTGCGTTTCCAGGGATGAAAGCGTGCATCCTGCTATTCTGGGGGGTTTGCAGGAAATGGACATTATATTCTGCAGCTGTATGTATAATAGTAAAAGTTCTTAACATACTTTACCTTGTCATCTAAAATAATGATGTTGAAACTTTTGAAAATCTCGCCTTTTCTTGTAGCTCCTCTCCAGAACCTTGTAACTCTTACTCTGATTTTCCAATCAAACTTCCCAACTTTGAGGCTACTTAGGTCGTCAAACTTTGCTTTGGACATGTTGCTCTTCACAGGGTAGGTACAATGCTCAATTGTTTGGTGGTTGAAAGTTATCTGCTGTAAATAACTTTCATTATAGTCAGAGAACCATAATGTGTTATGTTTAACACCTACCACCATTTGCACTTATGTTTGTTTTGATAACAGCATTTACTTACCCACAACTGTAAATGATGAAGGAAAATTTTATTTATTTTCCTTTATATTTGATTGTGGTGTGCTTTTAAATTACCTATTTGTTTTTTCCAAATGGCAAAAATGAACAATTGTTCTGTCACACTTTATCTTTTATAGCTTGTAGCCATAGGTGGACAATTTTGTAAATCTTGTATTCTTGTAAGGTGTTTGTAATGTATTCTAATTTCTTTGTAATTACTTGTTGTTTGGCGTCAGCAATATGGGCAAATACTTCTTTCATATCTTATCATAATTAAATGCATTCAATTACAACTGATGTTCTTAACCAAATAGATAATGACATTGTTTGAATAGTTACAACTGCAAACATTGGCTTTACGTAGACAAAATTCCCAATGTAAATCAATCTCCTGAGTCTCTTGACTTAGCCTTCTTTTTCTGGAGAAAGTTTATGGATGGTCAGACAACAAAATTAGGGATATTATAACATGCTGTCAAATGTCAAATTCAGGTTACATACTTTGTCTAATTTAGGCTCCTTCTTAATCTGACCTTCTTTATCCAATGGCACTGGTGCGTGAAGTTTCCTTGCTCGAACCTTCTTGCTTGTAGATTTGGCCGTGTTCAGGGCTTGCATTAATGTATCTTCGTTCAGTGATACCTACATGCAAGAAGGTAGTCATACATTACACTTTTTTTAAACCTATGTTGTACTTTTCATGCTAGTCTCTTACATTCATAGCTGACATTTCATTTGTATCAACAGTTTGGTTAGAAGACGGAGTGAAGCTCCCACCAGATTCATTTTCGCTACCAATTCCAGTAGTTTCGTACACTTTTGAAGCTTTCATGACATTTTCCTCTTTAATGATGACCGTCATTTTATATTTCTGCTTCTCAAACATTCTCAAAAATGACGGGAATTATTGTTCTCCCAGTTCCTACACGTGTAAATGACTGGTTTCAGTAAAATGTATGTATTAGTTTAACCTCTTTGTCTGGAGAATACAGATCTTCAACATTATTCTGTGAAATTTGAGCAACGGCTGCGTGAGGTAAAACTATTGTCAACGATCCAGTGTCATCCGAGCATTTTGTTTCCAACCAAAAACTGTATTACTAAGAAACTGATTATGCATGCAAAAAATGGTCAATGTTCATAGTATTGTAAGTTAATTACTTTTCATATTACCTTCTTCTGGGATGTGGTATGATCCTCTTACAATTTTGACATTTGAATTTGTCAACTATGAATGGAACTTCAAGGAGACATCTTGTGCATTTTGTTAGGTACCAATTAGCATCCTCATTAACCTTGTCAATCACAACTTCGCACACAACTTCCCTCTGAAGAGGAATATCATAAGTTAGTTCCTCTCCAATGACAATGACAATACCACCTAAATAATTACAGTACCTGAATATGTTTTTCAGTTAATAGAGTAATATCTCTCACAGTGTCTGTTTGGTGTCTTCTTCATCAACATCAGACATTTCAGTCATTTCATCGCATTTGAAGGCATTGCATAGCATAAATAGGAAGGTATATTATATTTTCTAAATTTTCTTAAGTAAAAAATTAACCTGTTTATAAGGTCATGAACACTGTAATGATCGGGATTGATAAAAATCCTTGTTGTAGGGTAGTTTGTAAGGTGTGCTCTGCCTATATCCGTAACGCATATTACTACTCAACATTTTAACTTAATTACGTAATACAAATCATTATGAGGGTGCCATTACCCATACCTTCATACGAACTCACTCTAGCACAGCTGATAATAATAATAGGTTCTTCCTCCTCAAGTTGTTGCAGAGCTTTGTCAATTATAATTCCAAATTCGTCAAACAAAGTGACAGATACGCAACACCTACGTAACGAAAAGCTGCTTAAGTAAGTAGCCCAGTATGTAATTATAAAGAACACTAACACATTGTCGAATTAGAAGACAAACCTCCCATCTACCAAATCAAATTTCAGCCTTTGTTTTTCCTGACTATTTTTAGTTGAAGTAATGAGGGGTCTTCGGTTCTTCAAGTAACCAACCATGTCTAAAATTGAAAACATTTTAGTAGTAATAGGTGTTGTTATCAATTACAAAAATAGTATAGCATCCATACCTACTAAGAACCTATTGTCTGTTGCAAGTTTCTCAATTTCATTCATGTGGAAAAGATCAAAAGCATATTTTTCAATTACTAATCCCGGCTCAGTTGCTCTGCTTAATTTTGTGTCCTTGGTGAAGAATATGTGTTTTTGTTTCTCACAGGGCGATATGTTTCGTCACCTAAAAAGTCCTTCACTTTAAAGTTGTCAACTATGTAAATGGCTCCTTCAACCAAAGGGCAAGTCAACTCCGCACAATATTTTGCATTTGCAAAAGCGTGAATTCGATGGTTCTACATATTGTGAATCAGCATCATATTAAAAGGTGTTGTGGAAGTGAGACATGTAGTCCCCGGTTGTAATTATGATGTGCTACTTACCATATCATCGATGAGCAGCATATTAAAACCCCAAAATTCTTGTATTTCTATGTTCATTCCTTTCCACAGCGCCTGCACTCTTACTCTACATTTCCAGTCATAACTTGAGCTATCCACATCACTTAAATTATCGTAGTTGTGTAGATCCATTTGTACGCAACTTATTGCTTCAGTATTAGGTACCTGTAGATGCGTTCAATAAATGTGTTCAGAGGTCACTCAAGTAAGACTATTGAATGCAGAGTGTAAGTGCCAGATTTAAAGATTCATACCTGATATGCCGCGAACTGGAGGCGGAGCTTCACTAAGTCTTCACATAACTTCTTAATGGTATGTATATTGCAGGCTTCTTAATGGTAACTAAAGAGGTATGTAACCGAAAGCTAATCATGCTCTAGTTAGTGCCTAAGGTCGTATAGTAACACCACATGTTACTTGGTTGATGACTGGTTGAAGATGTGGCACGTAATGGCAGGGTAGATTGTCCAACTTCAACTTAACTGATACAGGGAGAGGTTTATACATAGATTTCAATAATATGGTATGACCTCATGGAAGTAAAAAATGGTAAACACCTAGCTTCCAAATTATTCTAATATATTTTCAAAATAACCTATATCTCGTATAAGTATAATATATTCAAAGTGTTGATAATTTTCTAATTCAAATATAGTAATACGTAAATTTATTTGTTTCATAACTTTGGTTGTTGTTTTTATAGTAGTGGACATATTATTTGATCGAAGTTATATTCTATAAATAATTCTTTCTCACATTATCAAAAAAAATTCAAATTTAATTTACGCCGTACACACTTGGTTTATTTATTTGAAACCAACAGTCAAATTAATTTTTAATATTTGTAAGTTACTTCATTCAGTTCATTACGTGATTGATATTTTTTGAAATCCAAACGCCATAAATTACATAAGTAAATCGTGTGTTAATGATGTTTAGGAAATTGTAATTTACATTTTTTTATTTTTAACTTTTTGAAGAACACAATACCAATTTTAAAATTTGAAAGCTAAGAAATGATTGTACTATTTGTAATTACAATTTTTTTTAATTGCGTAATAAAATTATTGAGAAATAATATTTATATTTATAGTTGTTTTATTAAACTTATTAATTCCAAACCTGGGATATCTTAATTTATTGAAGGAATCTGAAAGTACAATTTCACATTAATCTATAGTTTCGTATGCACGTAGCCACGTATTATTATATGTAGTATATAAAATATTTGCCAAATAAGGCATGTTGTAGTTGTACTACTTACGAAATGTAGTCAAATTATGGTTCATACACGCTAAATAAATACATTGAGCAAAGGTTTTTTCAATAGGATGTTTTGAAAATTAAATCGTGTGATATAATACCGTTAGCAACTACATAAAATCTGTGACTTTGAATTGGACCAAGTAAATATTTCATACTGTAAGTTACGGGCCTGTGGAATCTTGGTTCCAACAGATTGCTCGTGCCATTAGTTCAAAATATAATAGCAGCTTATGTAAAGGGAGGTGCAAAAATTTTATTGGTTTTGAATATACATAGTTCATAAAAAAACGTATCGGTTGGACAACATAATTAAATTTCCTAAGTTAAACCATATTCTGAAAAGAATAGGATTTATGCTTTTCTTTTAAATTACATCTTCAACATGTACACAATGATTTACCACCAAGTGCGTAGCCAAAGTATTGCGGCTTTGGGTTAATTACGAAAAAAAACTAAAAAGCCCAATGTACATACGTTACATTAACCAAACTATATGATTACGGTGAGTTAATAATATTTATTCTGTAAATAAATTATGTTTTTTTTAAATTATGACATTTAATAAATATGTTTTCATTTAGAATTATGTACATACTTAAATTAATAAAATAATATATTAGGTCATATTTTTATCGTACTCGCATGTAAGTTTTCAATATTTCTACATTTGTATTTGAATAAGGGTACAACATTACGTGAAATAAAAATTACTATTATTTTAAACACTATTTTATTGACATTAATGTCGCATTTATTGTACTTTTAAAATAAGGTATTTTATGTTTTTAAAAAAAATTCAAAATCATTAAGTAATATTTGTAATTAGTCAAATACATTGATAAATTAATAAAGTTTATTATTTTTAATTAAAAATGTCCAAATTAAAATAACAACTACTATTAAGTATTTCATTATTTATTATATGAATTTGTAAGTTTTGTTTATTTCTGCATTTTTCAAAAACGTGGGTGTCAAATTTGGCCAACCAAAAAAACGCGTGTGTCCTCTTACCATCCATTGAATAGTCACAGGTGTTACATACGGTGTATTGGTGAACGAACAGACGGTACATTGCATGTGTTAGAACTGGACTATTCATCTCCCCCAATACCTCTATTAAAGCCCACTGCATCAGACTCATAACGGTCCATTCATCATCTCCTATGCATCAAATTTCTTCTTCTCTTACGCCACATCAATCAACAGAGCAAACAGAGCAATGACATCCCCTTCCAACAACAGGTGAATATCATGACTTGTGCGTGTATACACATATATAAATAAACCTGTTTCTCTAAACTGTTAGTCCATTTTTATGATTATTTAGCGTTTGCAACAGGTTTTATGATTTGGTATCCATGTCTTCTTCTACCTTCTTTGTCTGTGTTGTACACCCTTTGCCATCCTCTTCACTTATGCATGTATATACATATATAAATTTTCCAATTCCTCTGAACTTTTAGTCCATTTGTATGGTTATTTAGCGTCTCCTTCATGTTCTATTATTTGGTTGTCAGGTCTTCTTCCTACTTACATGCCTCTCTTCTACACCATTTCTCCTCATTTCACTTCCTTTTGGTATATTAACATGTCCACACCAATATTACTTGTTATAACTTAACTTTAGGCACTTTTGTACTTTAATATTTCATAGTTTGTGTAACAGATAGATTAAGTTACCGCTGTTATTAAAAATTTGATTCATGTCTTGTAATTGCTCAATCGAATGGTAAAAGTCCGTAGTTTTACATTGTTCGGTTCATTTCCAATACATGTGTCATATGCTTCCTTGCCCTATTCTTTGAAATGACTTTTCACCTTCTAATCGTTTCATTTCCCGGTGTGACATTATTGCTGCACTTTTTTTTTTTTACTTTTACTCCTATGATATTGCCTAACCTAATTTCTCCTTCCGTGGTAGCAGTTCGGATGAGTGAAAAAGTGCAAGATGTGAGAACCGCAGATTCCTGAGATCGGAGAATATGGAAAAGTGCATGACCAATCTCAATATCAACCTAGCTGCTGTGTCGAGGATGGTTGAGGCGCTGGGGGAGAGCCACATGCAGTTCAGTGGGCACATGACAGTGAAGCAGGAAGAGTTCAACAAAAGCTTCAAGGCGCAGCAACATCTTCTGCTTGAGGAGATTAGGCTACTGGAGATTGAGCATGGTGAGATTCGCAGGAAGATGAATGAGGGATTCTGAATGGCTGGCAGTTGGGCTGATTTAAAGTCTGTTTATGTTTAATTACGTTTTAATTATGTTTTAATATATTCATGAACAATGGGGTTTTCTTTGGATGTTAACAACATTTGGCCAAATGTAAGGAAGTTTCATGGTTATTATGTTGCTTACATTTCTGTGTTTTGCATGTCAAAGTTGTTTTTTATTTTCAATTTGTATGCTAAGTAATCCAATCGTCTATTACCTCCATAAAAGTCATGCTTACGTAGTTTGTACAACCGTGTGTATGTAACTATCAGTACGGGGAAGTCCAACAGACTGACATAAGAGGTAATTGTACTTGGCAGGTAAAGATACTCAAGGATCTGTTCTCTGCATGATCTATTTATTCATTAAAACTTACTACTTCTGCTAAACATAATTGTGTCATAAGGCAATTAATATTCTGCAACATCGAGCCACTCAAAGGAATGATGGCTGATGTACTGCCATAGGAGTTTGACGTCTGCAGTACTCTTCTACAACTCCTACATCTGAAACAACGGTTGTCTTCCACTCCGAACTGTAACCTTCAGTATGATGTATATATTTATTGTGTTATACATGTACTTGTATACAGATATTTGTTAAATACTTAGTTTGGGAGTTTAAAAACCAATTATTTTGAAATAAAATAGTAAGGTCATATTACAACTAACATTTCAGTACTCTTATTCCTCTCTATTTAGTTTCCTTGAAATATTATTTATCAAGTACAATTGTAACATTAAATTGTAACTTTTTAAAATAAAATTGAAAGTTGTGGCATAATTGGGCTAAATTTTTCTTTTCCTTTTAAATTTCATTCTAAATTGTATTTGATTTTCTTTTTTGGTTGAACTTTTAATATTTAGCAAACTTACACAATTTATTTAGTAAATAAAAATTTAAAAATTTGAGGAAGGAACATGTATTTTATATGACACTATATTTAAAAAGTGACCTACTTTTGACATCGTTATTAAAAAATAAACATTTTAGTTTATCCATGATGAATATTACATGAACAAATTAGTGGTTCTGTCACTTTCGATGACAATATATTACACCCACAACAATTTATATAGTTCAATTTTTTTAAATTTTATATCTTAATGTATTTAAAATGAAAGGGTTGGGTTACCGAACTAAGTTGTAGGACCAAATGCACAATATCCTATTTCGATAACTTATTACATATATGTCATCATCATAAAACAATAACTTCTCAGTAAATATATATTCTTTACTTTCATGGCTAAATGTTATTATGTATATGATATTTTTTGTAAAAATTCAAATTTAGTTTTCATGTATATATGAAACAGTTCTTTAAGAAAATTATTTTATAAATTGAAATGAATAATATGTTTAGCTAAAGAGTAACATATGATCTGACTGCTCAACCTGAAGAGCTGGTCAATTGCTTAAATTCCAAATTTGATAAATTAATAGATATATTTAATCATAATAAAAAATTAACTTCTCAGTACATTTATATTCTTTACATATTCTGTAATCAATCAAATTTAGTTTTCACCTCAATATTAAACAGTTTTTTAAAACAACTATTTTCTGAGTTCAAATGAATAACATGTTCGTTTCTTTTTTAACATATGTGAGTGCTTAAATTGAAGAGCTGGTGAAAATTCGAAATGCAATTTTTTTTAAAAAAAACTTAACTTTTATTTCTGAATGTATTTAAAATAAAAAGGGTGGGTTGCTGAACTAAGTTGTATGACCAATTGACCAAAATCAAATTTGATAACTTAATAAATATTTATAATCATCATCAAATAATATCTTCTCTTTTAATAAATATTCTTTACATTTTTTGCTGAATGTTAGTATATATATGACATATTTTGTAAGAAATGAAATTTAATTTTCACCTAAATATGAAACAGTTTTTTAAGAAAATTATTTCCTAAATCCAAATGAATAATATGTCTGCCTAAAGGTTAACATAAGTGAATTAGTATCAACGAATTAAAATAACTTTTTATTAATTATCGAAAAAATAAAAAATTGATATATGATATATGATTTGGGAAGTAGATTTAGACCAAATGGTTGTAATAGGTAATCTTAGACAATGTATAGTGCCTCCCTTAATTATGGTCGTCAGTCTTCACCGGCCTAAATCTTGTTTATAAACAAACTTTCGCAAAATTAATATTTAACGTTTAAGAGAAAAATCTATTACAAATCGTGATTTGTTTTAATTATAATTAATAATATGGTTGGTTGAAGATGCATTTGATTTGAATGCTAAAATTCAAGAGATTATGAAAATTCATTAATATTATATTAATTAAAAATTGTTTTTTTTCCTTTTTTTCCTATAATGGTGTGCAACATTATAATAATAGAATTTTTTAATCTAGTATTTTGGTTAAAAAATTGTATAATAAAGAATTGATATAATGTTTGACCGAAATATGGGTTAGTTAAATTCAATAAATGCATAACATAATTTATAGTTATAAAATATCTCTACATTTTAATTAAAAAAAAGTTGAACTGAACCACATACAACCCAATTGCAGTTGCAAGTTGCTGTTATTAAACAGGCAGGGGAGAGCCGATGAAAGGGGTTGTCCAGTAACTTCAACAAACTGAGAAAGGGGTTTCTTAGGGTATGAGCGGCTCATTGCGCATTGTTAAAGGTAAGAAGTTCTTTTCTTCAATCTTTACTATTTGTTCATGTGTGCAATATATATGATCAATTAGACTATTAGACATATATATACTGACGCAGGAAGAGTGTGTTATTCAGAATGAAAGGAATGTAATTGCTATGTACTGTTTTTGTAGAAGCATATAACAAATGAGAGCTGGTATGTTGTTTCCTACTTTGTGATGACAAATCCTTATATTAAGGCTTGTACTTGTACTTCAGTTCTATTTGAATTTGCTTAGTCAGTACAATTAATCTATTTATATTTTCCCAATTCAGCCTTTGCCTAAGGAGTTTAAAAAAATTGTGGGAAATGAATTGACCGGAACAGTGTATCTCGGGTTAGAAATGGTGATGCATGGCAAAGTTCGTTGGATAGTGCCAATGCATGCATAGGAAATGTTGAAAAAATTATGGATTTCTATGCAATCAAACCATACAGTGTCTTCCTTCTTGATTACAAAGACCATGGACGTTTTCATGTTCAAATATTTGATGGTAATACGGTGGAGATTGATTACCCACTAAGGTCTATTCAATATCATAAAGTGTGCGGTACCGGACGTGATCGGAAAATTTTTAGTCCGGCCGAAATTGAGAAACTGGCAGCAAGGTTCTTCTACAATGCAATGGGTGATAGCCGCCTAAGTGACAGATTTTACATTGAGGGAGAACACCTTCAAAAAAACGCTTACACTCAGGTTAAATTTTTCTCAATCGAATATCAGTTCCGCTTGCTATTTCTACTATTAAGTTCAATTTTAATTCTATATTGGTTAGGTGCTGCCCAATGATGTAATCGCCCGATTAAATGTACATGAACAAATGACCTGGGTTCAGTTATGCCTGAACAAAAGTACTTGGATTATAAACTTGAAATGGAAGAATGGGAATTTGCTCTTTAACAAAGAGTGGACAAAATTCTGTGAATATGTGAACTTGAAAGACGGGATGTTTGTGTGTTTTCGCGTACAGAGCATTCGCAGAGGTTGAATATAAGTATCATTGACAATGATAATGACAATGAATCAAAAACCGAAGGTATATTTGCAGATCTTGATCAGACCTCAAAAAACTTTAACTGTATATGAAAAAATTGTTAACCATATTGTATTCTTCCTGGGCAGTTCATTGAAGTGGAATTTCAGCCAAAAAATGTTTCAAAATGGTTAGTCATGACATGCTGCATGACGGGAATCTGGTAACGTAATTGCATAACTTACATTTGTTGTAACAATTTTAGGGAGTGACTAATATATTTATGTTCTTCACATCTATATTTGTACTATATAGGAATTACCATCAAAGTTTATAGACAGTTATGGTTCAATGCTGGGTGACAAAGTTAGGCTGTCGTTTGGTGACGGGTGGCAGTACATTGCTAAGTTCTCTAAGCACAATAAAAGTTTGTTCGATTTGGATGAAGTTTTCAACAATTATTCTGTGAGGGAGAAGTTTTGGATTTTCTTCGATTGTGTTGGTCCATCAAGTCTATACTTAAAAATATTTAGCACAAATTGTATGGATATTCTTCATTCTGCACCCGCTAAAGTGTCTTTGAAAGAGCTGGGAAAAGACTGTGTTTTGAGGTTATTGATATGTCTACGTCAGATTCAGATTCTTCAGGTACTTTTCATTTCAGTATGTAGTATATTACCAAAGAACCATACAGAATAACCAATTTTTTTTGCTTTATAACAGATGCTCATTTGGAGAGATCGTCAGGCCAAACAACAGGTACAACAATACTCTGTCCATTTAGGTAGGATGTATGTATGCATAATTAATAGTAATTATTTTTATTCCAGGATTGGTTAATCACATTTCATCAGGAGGAAGTCAATTACCTGTGATTTTTCATGATACGGCTGAGGCAAATGTCGAGGAAGATACCTTTGAATTGATGCCTTAATGACTTGTTATAGTTTCATACGTATGTGTATATTTTGTGCGAGTGATCGCTGGGATGTATGCAATATTATAACTAATTATTTATATTCCAGGATTGGTTAATGAGATATCATCGGGAGGAAGTCAAATATCTGGGATTTTGCATGATGCGGCTCAGGCAAATGTGGACGAAGGTACATTTCAATTGATGGGTTAATGACTTGTTATAGTTACATAAGTAATTGTAAAATTTCATACCGCTTCAGGAGCCACCCAAGCAAATCCAGAAGTATATTTTGGTGAAGAAGAAAATACCCTTTCCTTCACAGTAACTCTGTTGCCGTCACATGTTGATCAAAGAGGACACGGAGTGGTAAGATTACCTGTACCCAGTCCTTGTAAAAATGTGATCATGCTTAATCCGTACTTGTCCCCTTAACTTTTTTTTATCTTCCATATAGTATTTCCCAAGACACATGCTCCAAGTATTTCGACCATAGACCAAATCTACTCTCATCATACTTCTATTTGGAGATGGTACTTGGTATGTCACTGTTCAGCGAAAGAGGAAAACATGCCGATTTGGATTGTGCTGGAACGATTTCACCTACGACAATAACTTTGTTGCAGGCAACAGACTACGATTCATTTACCAAAATAACTACACATTCAGAGTTGTAATCCTTACTTAATTGCACTTCCAATCTGGCATGGTTATTTGTACTTTAATTCGGTACTTATTTGTACTTCTGAAGTTTGTTACGTTTGATCAACTATTCACATTTTAATTATACCCCCTTTCTTCACCTATTTCTACGGTCATAGGCGTAATTCTTCTTTATTATGTTACATGTAAGATGAAACAATTCAGAATACATTTGTAGAAGAATAAACTACTACCAATCCGTAACGTAATTTATAATATATAATGGTTAAGAGCAAAGTATTTAACACGATAAAACATTTTCCCATAATCAGATTTACATAATTACTTAATAACAATAATGTATTCCTACACATTTATAAATTCAAACAAACTAAGCTTCTGGAAGGCCGTAAAAAACTTCTTTGTAAACAACGTTCTGGGTGATATTTGTAGCTGCACCAGACTGATCATCAACAAATATAGTGAGGCCAGTGGGTGAGGTTACTCGACTAATAGCAACATAGTAGTGTCCATGACTGAACACTGACTTAGGTAAGTATAGCCCAACTGTCTTCAGGGATTGACCTTGAGATTTGTTGATTGTCATGGCATAGCAAATCTGTAAAGGCATTTGTTTCCGTACCAATTTGAATGGCATCTTTTGTATCTGAGGGAGAAATCTCCATACGTGTAATGAAATGCTTCGAACCAACAAATGTACCACATATTATTTCACATTCCACACAGAATCTCAGGCATTTGGTCACAATCATCCTTGTACCATTACACAAACCTAGGGTTTGGTTCAAATTACGCATTAGCATAACAACAGCCCCAACCTTCAGTTTCAGATCATGAGGTGGCATCCCAGCTACATTTAAGGAGTTCAAATACTCTATTGGGAAGGCTTCATTCAGATCCTCATCTGTCCCACCAAATTCCTCTGCAGCATCAACACTAAAATAGGACAGATTCTCCGGGGAGCTTGTCTACAATAAGCGAATTGAGGTGGCCCACAGTCTGGTTGGTAGGGGTCAAAATAGCTCTCTCGCTCAAGTACTGTGTACTCTGCCCTTTGTGAGAAAAATTAGGATACGTGCTACGAATCATGTTATCAACTGTGTTTTCAGTTTGTACGTAACAGAACTGAGACAGAATCAAAATTTGATTTTCAGTGACTGGGAAATTGCAGACTCGAGGTGGACTGACCTGGCCATTACCAATGTCAAGTACCCATTTTGCAAACTTTTTAAACTCTTCACTTTCACTATCACTCTCACCTTGTTTCAAGTGCATGTTTTCTGTCAGCAAGAATACTTGGCAAATGGACCACAGCCTTGACCTAGTAATACAGGCAGCTACAATATCAACACGATCTCCATACGTAATTACTGGGAGGATTTGACGGAAATCACCACCCAGAACTACGGTAATACCGCCAAACGGCATGACATAACGTTCTGGATCAACAACTTTCATGATATCCTTCAACGATCGGTCTAGGCATTCAAATATGTACCTGTGCTGCATAGGCGCCTCGTCCCATATTATTAGTTGTGTCTGCTTTATGAGTTGCGCAACATCTGAATCATGGGCAATATTACATGTTGAACATTCATCAAGAACTATTGGAATTTTAAATCTGGAGTGCGCAGTCCGACCACCGGGCATTAATGTGGCAGTAATCCCTGAAGAAGCAACTGAAAGCACAATTTTACCTTGTGAATGTAACTTACATATAAGAGTTCTCCATAAGAATGACTTTCCACAACCTCCACTACCATAAACGAAGAAAATCCCTCCAACGTTAGTGTCAATAGATTGTATTACTGCATCATATATTTTTCTCTGCTCCTCTGTACAGTCCTGTAGTAGCTTGGCAGTTTCATACTCCATCTTCCTGGTGTCATAGCTTGTCTCTTCAATTATCAAATGGTTTGTTCCATTGTTCAAATAGCTGCGAGGAGGTTGAGGCAACTGATCAAATTTCTTCAAGGATTTACCAACTGACCGGAGTAACTCATCTATTTCTGTAATATTTGATATCTAAAACTATTTAACAGCATTCACCCAATTATAGAAAAAATGACGAACAATTAATGAACTGCATTTCCAGCCCACAAAAATTTTAAAATTTGTCCTACACTGTAATATAAAAAGGTGTCATACCTCCTAAAGCATAGAACTGCAGTTGCATTTCATTAGGAGTGAATAAGGTATTTGGACAACTTTGACGTCGTCTGAGTAAAATGTCATCAACCATGCTCTTCCAATGTGTACTCCATAAAGTCTTCAAATCAGTGACTTTACAATTGACAATAATATGGACAAAAAGCTGTCGAACCTGGGGAGGTAATCCACCTGCAGAAGCTTGAGTCAACACTTCATGCCATTCTTTATCATCGTCAAGTAAACCATACTCTTTACAGGCATCGCGAAATGTACTGTAACATACTCCATTAACGGTACGTAAAGACTCAAAGGAGGTGGCACCACGTACCTTCGTAAGCAATAAACGAAGAAACCAAGGCTCACGCGTACTGTGATGCACATAACATAATCTACCTATTTGAAAACCACGCTTCCTCATGGTCTATTTCCTCTCACCATCATTCCACACATAAAACTGTGGGATTTCATCATAAGTGTACTTCCGTGCATTAACATCAACAGAGTTTAAATAAAAAAAGGCTTCCAGTTTACTGAACTTGTTCTTCTCCCTGGCAGCAACTTTCCCTAGCGCTTCATTGGCACAGAAGGTGCAGTTTTTGTCACCTGGTAAGTGAAATTGAAGTCTCTCAACAGATATACTTCTATGATGGATAGGGAAGCCAAAAATCCTATAGGCTGATTCAGCACCGCATAAATATCTCCCATCAAAATATGTATTTATCTCATCTATTCCCCCCTCATCAGTGTCATTCGCTTGCCTTTTTCTCTTTCTCTGGACATGAACGGTAGCACGATCATGGCCTTTCAAACAGTATTTAAATAAATACTTAAGACTGCGTGCATGACAACATATTTCCATATTCATATGGCATTGATACTTGACTAAAAGATCCTGGTTGTATGGTACTACCCACTGGTTATCCAGCTCAGCCTTCCTTATTTCAACAGTAATGTTTGTCCTGCGTCGCATATACATCGGGAAGCTACTGTCATCAAAAGTAGTTCGAGCACAGTACCTGAAACCATTCAATTATTACAAAGTTTAGGTATTATGGTAACTTACTGGATTCTGAAATGACACAAAAAGGGTATGCCTATATCTTACTTTTTCGAAAAATGACGTATGCAACGTAAATCTTTCATGCATGGAGACTTTACATTTTGCAAACCACATGGACCGTGGATCATAAATTCCTTCACGACTGTATAACCAACCGGGTCTAATAAAGGATCTGGGATTTCTGCGGATACAAAATTATCCACATTCTGCTTGAGGTTTTTTTTGAATCAGCATCTAGCCATATTAACATATGTACATGTGGAAGGCCTCTTTTCTGAAACTCGACGATATACATAACTGCAAAACGGGAAAATTTAGATTATATTGGTAATATGCAAACAAAAATGTAATTAGAAATTAAACTAAGAAAGTCCTGGTAAACAATCTTACCTCCAATACAAACACCAAAGTGTTTTTTGTCCTTAATATCTATCATTAACTGATCAAGTTTTAGCCTAAACACCCTTGATATGATGTCAGGACAGTTTGGAGCAATGCAACCAGGCACATACTCCATCATCTTCTGAATTTCATCCCAAAGAGAATTACAGGTCATAGTCAGGAATATGTCAGGATGTCCGATGTAACGGCATACGACCAGCGCATCTTGAAAATTTTGTTGCATGTATCGCTTCGAACCAACGTAGCCAGCTGGAAGAACTATACCTTTACCGGTATTTGAACTGTCCACATCACCTCTGCTTACAGATCTACAAATATTGTTGTATAATTCATTCCGTAAAGTAGTTGGTGAGTACGGATCCACCATAGCCGTGTCTGTTCAATGGTAGAAAAAACATCTACCATATACTGTTGAAATAGTCTTCCACCTAGCCGATGAGTCAAACCTACAATACAACTTTCATTATTTATTTCTGGGGAACATAAAGAAACATATATTAATTTTTTAAATATACCTTACCATCAGACTCTCTAATTTGGAAAGTATATGATTAGTAATTCTTCAGAGACAAAAAGCCACGTGGTTTGCAAGAACTATCAGCAGTCTTTTGAAATTTAATCTTTGGGTGAAATCCACCTTCTCCACGTGGAAAGAGTAAAGGGTACTGTAAAGCCATCAACTTCGGATGAACATAAGAAACACGGACTAAACCTTTACCTTTTTCGTTAACAACTATATCACGGTCGCCACAGGTTTCTTCAGTGTCACCAACCATAATGCCAACAACTTCATCAGTGCTAGAAATATGACATTTTCTTCCACTCTCAGATCTGATAACTTTGAGTGTAATCTCCAGCTCAACTATTTCATCGCTTTCATACAAATCACGTTGTTGTCTAAACTCACCAACTAATTGATTAGTTTCATCTAACATTGTTATAAGACCTCGCACAACCTCTTTATCAACACTTTCTCGGTCATGAACACTAACCCACCGAAGACGATTATCAACTTCGTTAATGGTGTCATAAATGTAAAGTTGACAAAATTTGGGGGTTTCATTGCCATTCGGTATTAAAGATCCAAAAACATGGTGGTTCTGACCATTTAATCTGTATACATAAGGCGCCCTTCCATTGTTAATTGAATGATCTATGTTATCACCAGTAGAAATAAAGGCAGAAATTGCATTGTAGAGCTGTATCAATCTATGAAAAGTAGGACCTCTTTTCTTGTCGTTGTATAAATCCAGCAAATACTCAGGGGTAGGAGGGATTGGAGGCAATCTCACAACACCTTTCATGCAACAAAGAGAAAATATAGGACAACCTTTAGTCACATCTTTATTTACCCTTTCTTCCTTCCACAAGCGAGCATAACATTTGGAACATATGGCAGTAGGACCACCCAAAGAAGCATACTCCTCAGGAACGACACGTCGCGGTGCACGTCTGCTCTGCATCAAATTACAATCCGAATTCATCCCATCAACAATGACTTCATCATCACCATCAAGCGACCAACTAAGACAATTTGCATCATCTGCATTTTTTTATTTTAGTTTGACAAAATTAAATGTGGATACTTTTTTAGGAGTACATCTTTGTTTTTCTTACCACTTGATTCACAATCACTTGCTTCATAATCTGATCCTTCAGAATCATCATACAAAAACGAAGGAGCAACTACATTCAGACCTGCAAGAAAATATTAAATGGTAAATCATAATTACGTAAGACATAACAATGACGCAATATCACATTCATTTCACCTTCATTAAAGTCATTACTTTCTTCCTCATCATCACTAACAATCTCATCTGCGAATAATTCTCTACCAAATCCAAGATAATTTTCCTTCCTTTTCCGGTTCAAAGGTTCACGTCCATTTAACGAAACATCATTAATGTTTGATCGCGTTTCCTCTGTTTCATAATTAAAACAACTATTATTTAGTTATTCCTGTTACCATAAGGATAGACAGACAAAAGCTTAACAATGCTGAAATCTAGTATTTACCTCTCAACATATTTCTAGAAAATTAGGCGCTACCAGAATTTGTTACATCTGATAAAGGAGTTCTGTCCTGACTACCTTCAAGAGGATTCATGTAGTTTACTCTGCTATTTGATCGGGGAGTAACAATAGGACTACTACATTCTACCAACCAAATATTAAACGCATTATTGCTTCATAAACATAAAATAGCAGTTGCTTTGCAAGAAAAACACAGAGTAAATTAAGAAAACAAACAGTACTTGCAGTTGTTTCATTCAAGTGGCCTGACCTAGGCAAGTCACCAAGTTTCCTCCTCTTTCCCACCAACCTAACAATATTTGGCGTGGATTCCGTCAACATACATGCATTACAGACAAAACAATGGGTAGTCAGAACATAAGCCTAAGTATGTTTGCGGTTTAAATTTTGTAAGAATTAGAATCTGTACTTGTAGGTGTTTTGTTTTGGCTCCCACTACTAACTACTGCTGGGGTAAACAGAGGTGATCGGTTCGCCTTGGTTGACGGAGTATGAACGTTGGCCATTGATCCTGTTAACACGGGTGCTGAACAAATACAAACAGAAGTCTTACTTATATTTACACATACGAAGAGAAGGTATTCAATAACAACAAACTTACCTGTGGTCGTACTCCTTACCTGTGGAAGAAGATAAAGCACAACGATCAGCAACAGCAAAGTCGACAACCACATTCTCTTTGTTACGATTCAATTGTTTCGTTCTTCTGTACTTCCGACCATAATCTGCATTCAAATCTTCCAGGTTAAAGAACTTGTCACCTTCTTCACCACCCATACCTTGCACAATGAATCAACCCGTACTCAAATGGAAGACACAGGTAAGAAGACACAGGTAAGAAGCTATTCAAGCTATTCAAGTGCACACATGTATACACAATATTCAAGCGGGTGAAGACACTATTCAAAAGAGAGGGAGAAGTCACTAATTAACCTAAAGAAACTAATTAGAATTTGAATTTCAAATTCAAAAGTATATAGGACACATTCTTACCTTCTAAGAGAAGCTTAAAAAGCTTTCAACATAAGCTTTCTTCTCATCCAATATAATCTTTATTCTCATCCAATATGTAATTTTAAAAAACTAATCAGTGGCAACTTTAGTAATTTTTTACAACTTGGTGAGTACAATGCTAAAAAGGGGTGGAAGTTACTATTCAAAAGGGCTAGTAGGAACTATTATATACATAAATTAGTACTCACATTCAATCAATTGCATTATATTCAATTATATATAAAAAGAAAACTAAATAACTTCAAAAAAAGGAACAAAATAAATCAATCAACCCAACTGATCAAATAAATAAATAACATCTTTAAAGAACAAAAGTTGATTCAAGGTTGATTGATGAACAATATAATAACTAATAAAAATAACCTCTTTTTATTTGCAATAGTGTAGCCCCGTGTTTATCTTTTTTTCTACTTTGTTTATAACATTAAATATGGTAATGGACTGTCTTATTTTTAAGATAATAGCCCATTTAGTTTTCATATTATTATTATCATGTAATAGCTAAATATATGCGCGGTTATATAAACGGCGCTTCTCAAATATTTAAGTGGGCTAATTTGTAACAGGCTGGAATTATATATATATAATTTTAATGGGCCGCTAAGATTTCACAGGGGCTAGAGCCCACCCTAGCCATGGGCTAGTCCGCCCCTGTTGCACCATATTAGTTTCTCAAAACAATACTCCCATTATCTATTTGGTGAAACTTGTATTATGTTGCCCCAGGGTCACAGTCCATAAGAGTCACCACAGGCCCATAGTCCGTAAGAGTCGCTCTTTAGAATTCCAGGGTTTGGCGCTTATGGCGTGGCAGACTACGAAGTTTAAACAGGCTAAAATGTCCCATAATGCTCCCCAGTTATACATATTAGCTGACATGTCCCGTTGACACGCAGTAGCTACCCATTAGTCCATTACCACTTAGCAAGCACAGTCTGTGATGTGTTTATTTTGCCTATGACACAAAAAATGAAAAAAAGAAATCGACTCCACAGTCAGAGGGTTTTTGCTCAATAAATTTCAAATTCTGGTATTTCGTCGACCAGAAGTTTCACAATGTCACCTGCAAACCACCCTTTTGGGGTTTCACAAAAGACCTGACTCCTGAGCTCCACTGGCTCTAAGAATTCTTAGCTTTTACAAGATGGGAGAGATCAGAGATCTAATAAGTAAATTCTGAATTCTACAACGGTAATACAGATTACCTAGATGAAGCAAGACTGTAAAACGATAAACTGGGAGAAGAAGTACTGTGCAGTTAACATACTTTACAGTAAAAACTATTTAGGAAAATTTACAGGAGGGTCCAAGCACTCTACTAGAATGGCAAGATCAATGTCTTTGTCTTCAAACTTCTTGATAAACGGGTGAACCTGGATTAACAAATGTTTTGTAGTTGGAATATAATCAGTTGTTAATATATGTAATTTACTTTGATTTATGTACAGAGCGTTGTACTAACCAAAAGGTCCGATGCTGATGATCTGTCTATTGGGTCCTTCTGAATACTGCACATTTTTAAACAATTACTGAACAGCTTATGAATGAAATGAAGGATAATGCAATTCTATTCACCACGGAATCTGCAAACTATTTGAAAAGGTTCTGAAGATCAAATTTACAATAACATACAGTTTGTAGGTCAGTTCAGACTAAGATACAAAAACAAGAAGTCGATGTGAAGAAATTGCTAACTTATATTTTCTGATGCTATACAAGGAGGGATCATCTGCCTTGTTACTCAACAATCAACATAAGAAAATGTAGCAATACATCTTTTATGTGCTCAAGTCAGCTATCTAAACTTATTGAACTTTTTTTCTGTGAGGAGTGACAAATATTGTTCATAGATGTAGCTATGACAAATATACCACGTCAAGCACAATGTGTTATCATATACCGGGAACATGGAAGTCTGTCCACGATAATACCACTGCCTGTTAGGTACGGCGGTATTTGACACACCCGAAACCTACCTGAACCCGACTCAGTTTGTAACCCAATTTACTAAGAGAAAACCCGAAAGTGATACGAACACGACCTGCTCAACCCGAAACTGACCCAATATGACCCATTATTAAAAATTCATTCCTTCACACTAAAATGTCGATTCCATTAAATTTTAGGAAATTTTTAACTTGGCCGACATTGACCCATTTACAACACGAAGACGGCCCAAAACCCGAAATCGACACCCTTAAATATGCATTGTTCTCTTCATGATATTTCTTCGTTTAACAAAAATATATATATGTGAGTGCATAAACTTGCATAATTTACTGCTTCAGATAGTGGATTGTTTGGAGACCTAAGACAAAATATCAGTATCACTAGTAGCTTACTAGTAAACTCCACCAACTGAAGAATTGACTTCAAGGCATTCTAGATGCAATTATGTAATGAGCAAGACAGTAATAGAAACTCATATAACCGACTATTTTATGGCCGAAAATTGTCTCCACGCCCCCCCCCCCCCCCCCGACAAACAGTAAGGTGCCAAGAACAGATATAGGTCATCGATATGCAACCACCAGAAAACAGTAATCTAAATAAGTAATAGTCCATAATATTCAACCATATAAACAAAGATCTGTTTTTACCAGGCCGAGACGAATGAACAGAACTCTGGAGAGAATTGATCTGGTGGAGCAGAAGGCACGGGGCTTCTAACAATCGCATCCAAAAGCTCATAAAAGCTTGGTGCACCAAGCTGTTCTTCAGACTGTATGTAGGGAAAACGTCCTATAGCACACTCGAGGATCACGAGGCCTAAACTCCAAATATCGCTCTTATAATCATAAGTGCTTCCGCTAATTCTTTCTGGCTGAACAGCCAAAAAAAGAGAAAAAGAAGTAAACAACTTAGCTGTATACTAGGAATAGAAAAAAAAATAGGTCAGAATTCGGATAATTTAAATTATATATTGTTGTGGATTATGTGAAGAAGCATAATTACTATATAAGAAAGCAGGCTATTTAACTAATATACTACTATGTACCCAGGGATAAGGATGATAGAAACACCCACCGACATGTAATTGTATGTCCCAACAAATGTATTTCGTTGGCCCATAGAGCTGGCTAGCATTGCACTCACACCGAAATCTGTAATTTTTACTTCTCCTTTGTGATTTACCAGTAGGTTTGATGGCTTAATGTCCCTATGGATTACATGTCTTTCATTATGCAAGTACACCAGACCCTGTAAAACCTGCAACAAAAGAGACATTGGCGTGCTAACATTTATATTTCTCAAAAATTGGCTCATGTCATCTAACTTATATACAACGTTTGCAAACCTGTTTACAGACAACAGCAAGATATGGTTCAAGAATCGTTTTAACTTGTCGGATCACATCTGCCAAAGACCCACGATCCATGTACTCAAAAACCAAAGAGATAGCTCCATTATGATAGAAGGAGTGGTAGCAAACCACAACGTGTGGGCATTGGGAAGCCTGATTTATTTTCAGCTCCTGTACAATTTGTTTACGAATCTCTTCTTGTATGTTCATTTGAATCACCTATCAGAAAAGCCATGTGCATTTTGCAGTCAGAAACAATTAAATCATCAAGAGATACCATGTAATGTATAATTTCCATGATCACCAATTTGCTAACAGTTGTAAAGAGTCAGGTCTGCCCACGAGTTAAAGGGTTTTACCTTTCAAGTATGACACCTAACACACTGCAAGATTCATATAGCAATAGAGCCATCTGGATTAATTTTTTAATTTGATGTCTACAGCAGTACTTGCATACATAATATTATTATCAATTCGTTAAACGAATCCTTATATCTTATGGAAGAATTACTACTAAAATCCTTCTCATCAGTCGATCATTCGATGAACAGTTATAATTAATAATAATAATAGATCTGTGAGCAAACAAATAAAATTGAGGTACAATGATTCATACGCTTGCATGGAATTAAATAGTGAGTTGCTTCTGTACTGACCTTCAGCGCAAAGAAAGTTCCAACCCATTTATGGCGTACCAGTTGAACAACACCACCACCTCCCTTACCAATCACTTTGATAGTCTCAAGATCTTCCAGTTGAAAATCTATAACATTGCTATCTGAAGGCTGTCCAGATGACCATTTCAAGAAACAAAAATAAAATGATGATTCTCATATCCTTCTAAAACTTAAAATATTTTTACCACCTATTGCAAAATATTACAACCAATAATTCCAGCACAAATTACTCTACGAACATGGCCCAGCCTCAAGAAGCTTATGCCATTTATTAAAAAGCAGATAACATAGAAAGAATCTATTATATACAAATCAGAATTATAATTTTGACCTATTTTGTACCAGACGATTGCAAATACAAAAAATATTTCACAATTCCTTGTTTCCTGTGGGGCATGGTAGCTTTTTACTCAAGACTCAAGAGCTTCTGTAACTACAGACTACTCTAATCACCTTTCATGGAAATTCCATCTCACTAACTTGTAAAGTCTTACTCCTTACATTCTCATTAGTTGAAGTAATTTCAATTAATCAATTGCATTTATAAATTATAGTTCTGATTTCATTAGACAATACCATGAGCGGGTATTTGTGTTCTGTTAGTCAAATCTTCATAATCTGAACTGGATAAACAACTCAAAATACCTAATAAAGCCAAATGTTAGGCAACAAGTTCATCATAGACAACAAGCATATGAACTACACAACTTGATTTAATATCATCCGAAAAGGAAATTACAAGTTAACAACAAAATCAAGAATTATCGAATTAAGATATGTCCATAAATGTATTACGAATGAGCCTAAATACTCTTATTTTGTACAATTAAAATAGCGTGTGTGTGTGCGCATGTGAGTGTGTTTCTCATAGATACGACTAATACTCCAATTCAAGCTAATCGAGAACTCGAAACAAAAAAATTAAAAACCCAAAGCAAAGTCTTACAATCGAATCATTCTCTTCGGAAATTAAACGCAGTCCTTTCTGATTCAACATCAAATCTCCGTCCTGAAATGTTCCACTAGCAGTCCTACAATAAACAACATTCACACATTCCAGTTCACATTTTATTCCAATTTACAATTAGTATCTATTCGATACTTGTAAACAGATCGATAACGGATAAATAAAAATACAAATAAAAGTAATTCGAGTTGAGAAAGCTTACAAGAAACTAGTGATAGGCGTTTCTTGAGCAGGTACAGAGAGCTTCAATTGCTTTAATGGCTTCATGCTCTTCATGATTTTAGGAGGAGAGAGATGTTAGGGTTAGAGAGAGAGAGGTTGTGAAAGTGATTAAGAAGGCACCGACTGATTTGGTAATAATTTGAAAGAAGAGGTAATTATTTTGTTTTGGTTGTGTGTGATTTTGAATGTAGATGACCGCCAAGGAGGTGATGCAGTGGAGACACCGATAAAATGTGCAAACGGTTATGATTTATGAGAGGTGGGAATTTTTCTATTATATCCCATATTAATAAGGTATTTTACGCATATATTCTGTTTTGTTCAATAATTATAATATGTCTTATAATTAATCTTTAACTCATGGATAACTTATAAATAATATTAAATTATAAAAAAATATTTGTATACTTTATGTAATTAGAATACCTCTACGAGTATTATAGTTGGCGCTAGATAATTTAATATCTTAGATTTTTGTTACTACTCGTATCTCTTGATATATAAAAAGTTTTTATTTTTGGCCTAAAATTTCAAAAATTTAGGTTTTTTTTTCGACCACATTGCGGCCAATTCTATATGTTATATGTATCATCTTAAGAAATAGAAAATCGCAAAATAATAATTTTTAATTGTTAGTTTTTATTCTCTTTTTTTGTGAAACGTAACATTCTTTTTATTATTTTAACATCTTGAGTTGCTTTAATAAAAATAGTAATTTATTATTTGTAAACGGAATTAAAAAAAAAACAAGTGTGTAGCTCACAAACTAGGGTATATAACACTTAAAATAATATTAATTTGAATTTCAACAATTGTAATCTTTTTTTGTTCTTTTTTTAACTTAATTTTTTTAATTTTCAATTTAACAACCTGCATATCATTATTAATTTTTAAATAATTGATTTATGTATTACTTTGTTTCAACCGGCGCTTAAAGTGTCTTGTTTGCCATTTCCTTATACTTGTGAAAAATTATTCCTATTATTAGTAAGTAATTTATGGAAGAAAAAAAATCATGCATTTGTTAGTAAAAAAGGTCATCTAAGTCATTTACAAATATAAATAGTAAATTTAACCATAATTAATTTAAAGTGATGAAATTTTTTGAATATAGGATATATTTGTAAATACGATTATAAATAGGACATTTTTGTAAATCAGTTTTCAAAACGGGATATATCGGTATAACACCCTATTTTTTTCGTAGATAACCCGCAACCGCTACCGTTCGGTTGTGCACCGGGTAAACTCTACGGTTTCACGCAATAGTCTGCAAAACACGTGAAATAAGGTAAACCGCATTTAAGCGGCAGGCTCCGGCTCAGGAGGCATAATCATAAATTCTCCTCCCGGGGAATTCGAATCTGTGACCAAGACGATAGTTATCCTCTGTTTAACAACTGAGTCAATCCTTGCGGGCATATAATACCCTATTTTGTTTTATGTTCTCTTGGAAAACTTGTTTAATGTTATTTTAGGAAAGCTATATTATATGTCCGGTTATATATAAATTACTACTTTTAATTTTTATAATTTTAACTAAAATAGATAAATTGGTAATAGTAATTTGTTCAATTTGAAGTACTAGCATCATTGAGTATGGTTGGATAACTACAATAATTTAGAGTTTATCATTTATCAGTTCAGCCTTCGTTCATCCAATAATTTCTTAAAACAAAAAACATATTTGTTAGCGGTTTCTGGGTTTGACTCTTACTCATCTCGAGAATTTTTTGAAACATATATTCATTTATAAGTTGAAAAGTCATATTTATCAAAAAAACGCAAGTAGTATCATTTAGTATATACTCGTGTAATTTATTTTAATACTATTTCGATAGTTGCAGGTTGCTTAATTTAAAGTAGTGAGGGTGATTTAGTATATAAAATATATATGCTAGAATTTTGATTTGAAAGATAATTTTCAAAAATGTTTGGAAAAAAACTTACAAAATTGAAATCGAAGGAAGAGAGAGGGAGAGAATTAGTAGGATGAGAGAGAAAAATGTTATTTTCACTATAGTGTCATTTAGCGATGAGCAAAAAAATCGAAACGAAATTGAAATCGAACTAAAAACGGTAGAAATCAATCAAAATCGAGACGAATGAAACCACATCGAATTAAAACCGAAATATTAAATTGTTACTAATCTTTCGGTTTTGGAGCTAGACTGAACCGAGAAAACTGAAACCAACCCGATTATTATTATCATTATTATTATTATTATTATTATTATTATATAATTATAAATGTTATAATATATATATAACAAAAATAAATAAATGTATAATATAAGAATTAGTTAGATTTACAAGTTTTGGCCCAATTTGTGTTAGGGCATGTTTTGCCCGGGCTTGAAAGTCAGTTTATGACTTGTAAGTCCGTAACAACTTATCGGAAGTGTTTATCGGCTCAACTTATAAGTCGAATTTATAACTTATAAAGTGATAAGTTGAATGTTAGTGATGACGTATTTTTTTCTCAACTTATTTTCATTTTTCACTTTTTTTATTAACTCCAGTTTAAAAAATATATGTTTTAAAATATTAATCTAAATTAAAATTTACAAATTAAGATAATTATGTTTAAAAATTGTTTATTTGGTTCATTTAAGTAAAAATAAATCTGACTTGTAACTAAAATCATCTAAACATTTATATAATTTATAAGAATTCATATACTTATCTCGTAAGTTACTTATTCATTTTAAGTGAAAAATTACTTATTTTTAAAAATTTCAATGTGGAACTAAGTCTGGCGTGATCAAATTCGGTCTATATCAAGAAAATTCTAAAGGTAGCTGCCGGAGCCTGGAGTTTGTACCAATTTAGTTGAAATGTTTTTTTTTTTTTTTTTTGACAAAAGTTGAAATGTTTTACTTCACTTCTTGGATAAAATTAATGGATTTGCATTTTGTTTGTTCTTTCACTCTCAGCGGTGGGGGGCAAATTGGCAATTCCTTTATAGTGTTTATTAATAAATTTAATTCAATGACACTTCTTTTGATTTTCATACATTGTATTAAACTGTAGTATGTCATTTTTTTATTCGGCTTATGCAAAATTCGAATGATGCGCTTGTTTTTTAAATTAAGTAATATTTTTATTCAAATTATAGTAATTTATTTTTGGCCGGTTTTTGAATTGAAACTAAGATGATTGTAACCGAACCGTGATTTTAGAAAATCAAAACCGATGATTCGGTTGCGATTTCCGATTTTCAAAATCGAAAATATTCGATTCCGATTTTGTCGAAAAATTGAATCAAACTGAACCGCGCTCTCCCATAGTATCATACACTTAGCATGCCGACTAAATTAAAATTAAATCCAAATTAACCGAGAGAATGAGGAGTGTGCTCTTTTAAAGAGAGAGTGACTTGCCATAACCTGTACCTTGTTATAAAATAGTGTAGATGATTAGTCTAATTCTTTAAAGCCTAGGAGCGTTCATCCTAAGACTAAGTGCATCTCCGAGTACAATAATATAATTCGAATTGATTCGAGATTATACTTATCAAATAAGGATGTAATTTGAACCGGGTTAATGATTAAGTGAGTCGCCGAAGTGGGTACGAGGTATCAAATTGGTCATTGAACTCAAAACAATCTCAAGTTGGTCACCTAAGTGAACTACGAGTACATTCCGTTAGTGAATGTTAAAATGTTTGACGGGAATAACTGATGTGTTAAAATTTATCCGATGTGGTATAAGTCTGATTGGATAACGACTCTTGTTTTCTAAATCAGCAATGTAACGACTCTACTGTTGATATAGCATGTATACATACCCAGTTCTTGTATGTCAAATAGGGTTCATAAATATTTTTCAAGTCCCCAATTTGCTAAAAAAAATCAGTCAATTCTTTCTACCATAACAACATAACAATGTTCAAGTATGGAAGCCCTAATCTCAACCGTTCATCAAGTTCTTCAGTTGGTTCAGAATTCAAAAATTATTTTTGTGGAAAAACATGTAGAATGTTCATGTCATGGTCTTTAAAACTTTCTGGAAGTAAATTTCGTTATGTTACAAATCACACATATGATTATCTTTATTATACGTTTTCATAATTGAAATACATTCATTTAACATATTTAAGCTTTTGTAGGATCGTAATTTTTTCGAGTGGTATGACAATGACTTCACTGGTAGAACGAAAGATGTTGTGGTTCATTTGAATAATGGGGGGATATTTCTGGATGAAAAAAAGAATTTGGTTGAAGAAAAACTTGTCATGGAGATTGAGAAAAAACTTGTGATGAAGACAAAAAATAAGAAACTTGGAAAAATTGTCAAATTGTTTAGTTGTATAATAACGGTGTTGGTAGTTGTATTGATGATGAAAATGCACTATTAAGTGCTTAACAATGGGCCTATTTGGCCAACAACATATAAGTCACTTATTGACTTATAATCCCGTAAGTACTTATCGAGGAGTGTTTGTCTACCTAACTTATAAGTCGAATTTTTAACCTATAAGCTGATAAGTTAAATGTTAGTAATGACATACTTTTTTCAACTTATTTTGATTTTTTGTCTTTTTATTAACTTTAGTTTTAAAAATTATATTTCAAAATGTTAATCTAATATAAAATTCATGAAATAATATGATTATATTTAAATATTATTTATTTTGATTTATTTAAATAAAAAAATTCTGACTTGTAAGTGAAACTATCCAAACACTTATATAACTTATAAATATTCATTTATCTATCATTTATAACTCACTTATTCATTTGAAATTATAAGTTACTTTTTTTAAAATTTCCCAAACGGGCACAATGTAATGTTGGTAGCTTTTGTTAAGTGCTGAACAATGCAATGCTAGTAGCTTTTGTTGTATTGTAATTCCATCCATGAAATGTAATAATATATATTCCAACCATTTATCTATGTCATAAATAAGTTCACAATGATATGTTGAACCCATTCATTAAAACAGGTTAAATCATTCACAAGAATACGTTTAAATTATTCATTACAAGCAACAAAATATTTAAAATCGGTTCAAGCCATTAGAAGCTTACTTAACAGACAATAAGTTCAAAAATAAATACGTAAATCATTATAAACAATCATAAATCAAGTTCAAAAGATAACTAATTTTCTTGCAGATTATGGTTAACAAGTCATATTCAAGACTAACTGGAAGTATTCTTCTAACATTCAACTTCAGTCTTGATTGACTATGATTCCCCTCTTATTCATCATCTGCATCACCATGTTCAGCTCCATAGAGAATATCTTCTTCAGTTGCTTCCTTCCGCTCACTGTTGTTATTCCTCCCACTGTTGTTACTCCTCCATAATACATAAATTTTCTTTTAGGTTTGTATGCTCTTTTTGGCTTGTTGTTTGACCCTTCACCTTGTTTCCCTTCCTTTGCAACAACTTTTCCTCTAGCATTGTTGGTTTCTTTAGCTGGTGGACCTTTAGGATTTGGACACTTATTATTTCTATGTCCAGCATCCCACATAAACTACAATGCATAACCCTTTTATCATCACATGTTTTGTTCACAAGGTCCACAGTGACAGTATATTTCCCTTGTCTCACCTGCATTGCATTAAAGATATTCAATTACAAGGCCCATGCAAGATCGTATTTAATATAAACAATATAACCTTTAATGTAAATCTAGGATGTAAATATGGGGATTATGTGTTGTAATTAGAGGACTGTATCAAATAATATCAGTTGATATCAGGGGATACGTTAGGCTGATATCAGGTGACATGATAGGCTGAGATCAAGTGATATGTAGGCTGTAGATCAGGGATATGCAAGCTGTAAATTAGCTCTGTTGTACGTATAAATATAGGAGCTCTGATGTAACAAAGTTATCAAGCGAGTTCATTCAGTCTCTCATATTATCATGGCATCAGAGCCTAAACACAGTCTTAGTTTTTTCTAGCAGTCCCGTCTGCATCTCTTCTTATTTTTCTTTCCCAGCAGTCCCATATGCATCCTTTCTGATTCTTATTTCTAAACAGTTCTGTCTATTTTTCTTCGGTTTTCTTTCCCCCTGGCACTTCTCTTTCTTCTATCTTGAGTATAATGGATTCCCAACACCACAGGTTGGCGGTAAGACTAGATGGAAAAAAATATTTTCTATGGGCTTCTTACTTCAAGAACTTTATGGAAGGTCAGGATCTGTGGAACTATGTTGACGCTACTAATCCCAAACCAACTGAGAAGGCGAACCAGTCTAAATGGGTGATAAACAATGCTAAGATCAAAACATGGATCATGTAATCGGTAGAGAATTCTATTGCTGCAGTCCATTAAGTATAACACATCTCACGTGGGAGTATCTAAAATGCATCTATAGGCAAAACAATGATGCGAGGATGTTTCAGCTTGAACATGATGTAAATTATTTATCCCAAGTATTCAAGAATTTTACTCGACAATTATGTTGCTTTGAAATGAAATGGATATGATTGAAGAAAAGATTCCAGAGGATGCCTTAGAAACAGTTCTAAAACTCAGGCTCCAAACTCGAGCTCGACAATTTTTGATGAAACTTAGGCAAGATTTTGAACCTATTCGTGCTACTATTCTGAATCGAGGCGGAAGTTCTAGTGTAGATACAATTATACCAGACCTACTTGCAGAGGAAACACGATTGAAATCGCTCTCTTCCCAAGCAAATATTTATGATGTTGCATTGAGTGCGGATGTCCAGAAAGCGAAGGCTCGAAATATGAGCAAAAGTGAGTGTTTTATCTGTCATGAGACTGGCCATATTGCTATTCACTGCCCCAAAAGGAAGGGGACCACAACTGTTTCTCACTTTTGTCGATATTGTAAGGCTGAAGGACATCTGATTGAAAATTGCAAGATCAGGCCTCCACGGAATCGAAGTCACATAGCTTATATGACCTCCGTGCCTAATACTTCAGCTGAAGGTACTGGAACTTTGAACCAACATCATGTTTCTCAGTCAAACTCTCCTTCACCTGACTTTCTTCAGCAAGTTATTCAAGCACTTCAGGATTCCAATATCATTCATGCCCTTCAAACCTCCAATGTTGGTAAGACAAATACTCAAAACTCGTGGATAATAGATTCTGGTGCTTCCCATCACATGACTGGTAATTTAGATAATTTTAATTCTAGCACTCCATATGATAGAAGGACAAAAATTGTTTTTGCTAACGAAGACACCCTTCATGTTGCACGTGTTGGGTCATTAAAAATTGGTTCTTTAAATCTCGAGAATGCTTTATATGTGCCAAAATTATCTGCTAATTTGATCTCATTCAGTCAGTTAGTATAACAAAATTGCATAGTCTCATTTTCTTCTTCTGGTTGCTTGATCCAGGACCTGAGAACCGGGAAAGTGATTGGGAGCGGCCATAAGCATGGGGGAACTCTTTGTCCTGAATTTCAACGTACCTTCTGAAAGTGTTTGTCCTAAATCCAATCATGTATGATGAGTTATGAAGAACTTTCTTGTATTCTTATTTGATTTCATTAATATTAATAAAAGACTTGTTTTAGTTTTATTATGGGCTTTATCTATTTAAAGTGTTTTGAATAAGATGTTCCATAGTTTAGAGTAAAACTTCTAGAATTATAATGAGATTGTAATAGTGAGATCTAGAAGATGATAACTTTAGACTTAAATAGTTCCTGATCACATGATAACTAATCGGAAGTTAGTGAATCTGCAAAGATTGGAACATACTATGATTGCTCCCTTCAGGAGGATGTCTGTTCTCACAGTCATTTATGTGGTGACACTATAGCTAGTATGTAGGTGCTTATTAAGGAATAAGTTCATTGAACATGACTCGATAAGTTGGACAGTTAATGGATATTACTCACGTGTCAACAGTTATTCACTGAGTGATAGTTGTACAAGTGTCCTTAGACTTGAGATCGTTAAAGTTATCTTGTATATAATGAAATGTGCTTTGGTTTAGTCCTTAGTCTCAAGGACATCCATTAGGTCTATTTAGGGCATAGGGATTTGTGTATGGAGATAGTTAACGTCAATAGAGGATCTACCCCTTCCAGTATAGGAAGCGAATATCCTATGTTATTCTTAGTATGCGAGTTCTGGAATCTCTGGCCAGAGTGTATGAAATTGTGTATGTTTGTGCACTAGAGACAACACTATAATGTTTTAGTTGAAGACATTTGGATTATTAATAATTATGTTCTATCGATTATTCCCTTATAATTTATTAATTCTTAATTTACTGCGATATTTATGTTAGATTAATAAATGTCCTTGGAATATGATATGCAATTCTATATCTCTAAGTACGTGACTTAGAAATGAGATTACGAGAATAGTATCAATATTCCTAAATGTCCCTAGTCGAGTATTATTATTATGGGACAATAATAATGCATTAAGACTAGTGTGTTTGTTGATTGATGATCACATCTGATTGATCATAGGTATAGTGATACTAAAGTCAAAGACACAGGCAGATGTACATGTACATGGTGCTGGACAGACCCGATGTAAGATTCTACATATTTGTTGTGTCATAAGTAATTTTCACAGTGATAATGATGTAATGGTCTTTAGACCTGAAGTCATTATATTTCTATACGAGAATCAATATACACTGATTTCATTAAAAGATATCCTTGACCGGGTAATGATAAAAGTGGACATTGTGTATGTTATGAATCATATGAGAAATATGAATGATCTAGATGAGATTTAACCCTCCTATTTTATGAGTGATATTACTGGCCTCTTGTGTGAACTAGACTACGAAATACGTGGCCACGCTCAAATGTTGATTTGATATGATAGTCTACTCATTGATCAAAGAAACTTGGATTAAACTATGATGAGGATGACACATTACATGCCTCTAGTTTAACTTAAAGGGATTATATTACATTGTGTTAGATATGAATACAACACAGAGGGGGGTGAATGTGTTTTGGCTTAAATATTTACTTTTTGATCGACTTTGGGTTTAACAGTTGGTTGTTATCAATGATTTTGTAGAATAGATGTTAAACATAAATAACAATGCAAATATGTAAAACAAAGATCTTCAAAACTCACTTAATTTTATATTAAAAATTAAGCAGTGTTTTGCTACAAAATCTCTAAGTTCTTGGTTTAGAACTTAACTTCTTTCTTCAGAGAGAATCCAATTTCTAATCTATTCAGTCCTATCTTAAAAAAAGACCTCAATTAACTTTATATGATAGTTAACTTTGGTTTACACAGTGAACAATAAGAAGTGCTAATCACTTTTCTAACATGTCACTAATCACTTCTATTTAAAGGAAAAGTGAGATTTTCCATATCTAGATTAGCATATCTTCATCCACTGTGTATTGGTTGATCCTCCTTTGTCAGTTAATCTTCACCATTAATCTTGCAAATCTCTCAAGCTGCTTTTTGTAGACTTGTCAATCCAGCTGTGTGAATTGTTTGTTGATTTGCAACCTTGGATATTGAACTTTTCTGCAATTCTGTACTTAGAGAAATTTCTTTACTTCGAGATTTCCAATTAAGCTGTAGAGAACTCGACATCTCGATAGGCATGTTGGCTTGTCGATATCTCTGAAACTTCATTGTTGACTTGACTTATCGACAACTCTGAGTTCTCTAGTGAATTTTGGTTTATCGATAACTCAGAGTTCTCTAATGGACTTTGGTTTATCGATAACTTAGAGTTCTCTAATGAATGTATACTTGTCGATATCTCTGAGTTCTCGAATGGGTATCTGACTTATCGATATCTCCAATAGCATTTCCTGAGTTCTCGATAGACAATTCCTGAGTTCTCGATAGGTCTTTCTGAGTTCTCGAATGACTTCTCTATAACACTAATTCTGTGACTTGTAGAGATCTTGACTTAGAATGTTTTTCACCAAACGGAATTATTCAACTCCAAGCTTCTTCATAATTCTTCTGAGGCATGACCTTCTTGATCTTCTTCCAGATAGAACTCTTAGGCTTGACACTGTTTAGGGAAAAATGCTTCAGTCTGCTCCATTTACATTTTACAGACATTAAGTGTTACAAGTATAAATTACAGATTAAGGTTACAATACAACTAATCTTAGGGTTGTCAATATGACTTAGTCTTGTTATGATACAGGCATATCTTGCACAACACATTGTATACTATTCACAAAAGGTTTAATCGATCACCGATTCAATTATTATTACTTGGGTAGTAATGATGCATTACTAGATGTCGCTCATTATTTACGATTTTAAATTTGATTTAAAATTCGTTGTCAACGTAATAATAACCTATAGGGTCACACACTAAGAATGCTTGAATGATTATTTAATTTAAATTGGATTTAAATTATATTAAAGTAATTCGAATTATTTATAATATTAATTAAGTATGACTTAATTAATTAGATAAATATTGATATTCAAATTTACTAATATTAATTATGAAATTTATTTGTTAAATTATTAAGTGAGACTTAATTAAAATACAAATAGGAATTTTGAATTAATAATAACTCCTAATTAGTTAAGAGTTATAATTTGTTTTTCTACTCTCTACATAACATCTCTTGTGTGGCTGATTTTTGGTGAAAAAGACTTTACTAAAACCCTAGCCACCAAGAGAGAAGATAGAGAGAGCAAGAAGAAACGAGTTTGTGCTAGTACACATCCAATCCTTGAGTTTAAGCATTCGTGTGGATATGGATAGAGCGTTGATCGTGAAAGCGGGATGCGTGGTGATTGAACAAACTTTAGATCTTCATTAGTCAACTAATTGGTAAAACTTCTTAAGGTAAACAATCTGATCTACAAATTAAATATATGTTTTTCGCATGGTTCGTGTGGTGGGTTTCGGAAATTCTGATTTTTGACATTTTAATTACTGTTTTCGTTGCGTTTATGTGCTAGAAAAAACCCTTCAATTAGAAAGGAGTTTCTAATTTGAATTAATATGAACTTTGCATTATGAATAAAAAATCATATGATTAAATTTGATAGGCTTGACACGAGATCCATGTCTTGTATTTAATCAGTTAATTGTAATGGTAGAAGGAATTCATTATACGATAACTAGTCACTGACAGGTTCTTGGTATTCTAAGCAGTGAATTCATATTATCCGGATAGTCACGATATGTTGAGAAGCATCACTCACGATGTAGAATAAATATAATTAATCAGTTAATTATATTTAATGAATTTTAGAATTCATATAAATAATAAATAGAAGGTTTATTATTATTTATTTCTACTATCGACTTAATATTGAACCTACAGGGTCACACCATAAAAAAGATTAATTTATTGATGAAGGTATTTTGAGAGAGCAAGTTGTTTCTTAAAGAGTTTAGAAAAATAATAATGATTAAAATAATTTTAATTATTATTTAAACATTTTATAAGATAAAGTGTGAGATTTATATAATAATATATATTGATATATTAATTATATGAAAACCTAGTGAGCCCTATATAAAGAATGAGATGAGAAGGGTTTTAGTATGCACTTTTGTTTTTGTGAAAACTAAGTTGCCACCCTCTCCTTCGTCTTCATCTCTCTCTCTCAAAAGAAAAGGGCACCACTTTTATAAAGCTTCATCTTTATAAAAGTTTCATCGAAGGATTATTCTTGGTGGATACTAGTAGATTGCTTCACACTCTGAGGAGCAACTGCTAGCATCCATTGTTATAAAGCTTCGATTTTCAAGGTATGATTACGATTCCTCTGCTCCCTTAATTTTATATATTTTTTCTATATGTGCGATACATGGTTTTACGGAATAATTGCTATATCATGCTTCCTCTTGTCCGTAAATTCCTTCATTGGCATCGGAGCCAGGTTCTGCATATAGAGATTCATATAAAAAAATTCAGATTTTTTTTATGCATGTATAGATTTATTATAATTTTTGCAAGTTTATTTAGATTTAATTATGAATTAATTTGAAATAATTTTTATATTGGATTTTGACCACTGATCTAGGTTCTACAAGTGTTGTAGATCATCTAGGTATTGTTATTCATAATTTTGTGATATGTAGATTATTTGTTATAATTTTTTTTAAAATTGTTTTAATTAAAATTTATGAAATAATTATGCATGTGAATAAATATGAATTTAATATTTGCTTCCATCCATTGGCTGACCTTGTAATTGTTGCTATAGTAAATGTATTTGTCAGTTTTTTTTGGGACATAAATGTAATAACAGTTAAAAAAGGGGCCAATAATGACAATAATAATAGTTATTATTAATACTACAATAAATGAATTCGTCAGTTTTTTTTTGGGATTTATATAATAGTTTTGAACTGTTTATATTCGCGAAAGTGTTTTAAATCTTGTTTTAATTGTTTTAATTGTTTTTAAATACTATAATAAACCCATACGTCAATATATATCAATGTCTGACATGATATTTCTTGCATGCTTACTTGTTTATTTATTTATTTTTATATATGAGATATATGCCGATGTTTATCATGCGATGATAGATTTAGGTGAACTTAAATCAAAATAAGGCGTACTCTAGAAAATCTAGAATATGAATCGTTTCTTGCCTTAACAATAATATTATGAATACAATCATGAGATTCTTGTGTTTGTGAAACACGTAATTAAATATGAATTTTTAATATTGAGAAAAAGGATGATTCTGTTAAAAACGGATTTCGATATGTAAGAAAGGGGTATTAAGTGACGCCTCTTGACAGTGCTCCCCCCGATCTGGGAATCATACAATTATCGATTATTGATTTAAAATATTTAATTTAAAAGGAAGAATCTCTTTATAATATGATTATGATTGTAAAATAATATAATCCCTCTAAAATTAAATAATATCAAGTACTAATTGGCCAATGACACAACGGGCTTGTGTCGGTCATAGCCTTCCAACATGGTAGAAAGTAGTTCTCATTTTTGAATCATTGTCTTTTCGTGCTACATCCGAGGGCTTTGATTTTGAAATAAGAAATACTTGTCTATTGCATAGAGATGTGTACAATGAATTGGAATCTAATGGTTATTACGTGGTACAGCCGTGGACCGTTAGAGACTGATTCAATTGTATGAAATGTTGGGTTAGACTTGACTTAGAATATTGAGTTTGTCGTGCTACAGCCGTGACTCAAATAATTCAAGAGGCTAAATTTT
This sequence comes from Apium graveolens, assembly GCF_009905375.1. Lineage (NCBI taxonomy): Eukaryota > Viridiplantae > Streptophyta > Magnoliopsida > Apiales > Apiaceae > Apium > Apium graveolens. Next base: position 185,106,811 of record NC_133656.1, on the reverse strand, counting down.
TATTAGGGAATAACATAAGATGTAATTGACAATAGTTGTCTGTCTATTGAACATCATATGGCATTTCGTGCTACAGCCGAGGTTTTGTTATGGAATGCATGATCCCTATTCCCACTAGCATTATGAATGCTTAATTTTTCACTTAGGGGGTTGTATAAATTAGATAAACTAGTGGGAGCCACTTATGAATAAAGACCCGATTCATATAGTGTTTTGAAATGTAATTGAATATTTACTAAGTGTTGTTATGTATTTATCATTTACAGATTTACTATATACATTATGTCTTCTGCACTATCACTCTGGAGTATACTAGATGCTCACAAATTAACTGGTCCTAATTTTGCCGATTGGCTTCGAAACTTGAGAATTGTTCTCAGGGTTGAGAAGCTGGAATATGTGTTTGACTCACCTAAGCCTGTTGAACATGCTGATGATGCACATAATGATGAATATGTTGTGTATCGTAAGTGGATAGATGATACAAATGTTGCTCAATGTATCATGCTAGCTTCCATGAACATTGAGCTATGGAAGCAGCATGAGCATATGGATGCTCACACTATCTTAACGCATCTATAAGAGTTGTATGATGTGGGAGGGAGGACATCTCGATATGAGATATCGATGGAGCTATTCGGCTGTATGATGTCTGAGGGATCATCTGTGAATAACCGTGTACTTAAGATGATCAATTTGATTGAACGTCTTGGACAACTTGGTTTTGTCATGGATGGGGAGCTGACTCAAGACTTGGTCTTGCAATCACTTTCGGGTTCGTTTTCGCAGTTTATTGTGAACTTTCACATGAATAAGCTGGATGTTAGCCTGGCTGAACTCCACAACATGTTAAAGACTGTGGAATCAAATTTTCCCTCTAAGAAGAGTTCTGTTCTTCTAATTGGTGAAGGTTCTAATTCTAAAAAAAGGAAGAGGAACCCTCCCAAGAAGAAGAAGAAAGTAGGTGAGAAAAAGCCGATTCCACCAAAAGCTGAAGACCCCAAGAGCAAAGTTGTTTGCTTCCACTATAACAAGGTGGGGCACTGGAAGAGGAACTGCAAGGTTTACCTTGTAGAATTGAAGAAGAAGGAGGGTAGTGAGACTGTCGCTTCTGATTCAGGTATGTTCATGATTCAAGTGAATATGTCACTAAATCATTTTTATACTTGGGGATTAGATACCGCCTGTGGTTCTCACATTTGCAATTCGTTGCAGGGACTAAGGAGAAGTAGGACTCTCGAGAAAGAGGAGGTGATTCTACGAATGGGAAATGTAACAAGAATTGCTGCTGAAGCTGTAGGATCATTTGATTTAGATACGCCTACGGGCAAGACAATTATTTTAAATAATTGTTATTTTGTTCCATCGATTGTGAGGAATATCATTTCTATTCCCATGTTAGACTTGGCTGGATTTTTGTTTGTTATTCAGAATAATAAATGTTCAATTCTTAGAGATAACGTTCTTTATGGTAGTGGTATTTTAAATAATGGTCCATATGTATGTGATGTAGAGCATAATTCACTACAAATTGAACATACTAATAAAAGAAAAAGGGATGATGAAAATTTTACCAATTTATGGCACTGCAAACTTGGTCATATTAGTGAAAATAGACTGTGGACATTACATAAGGAAGGGTTACTTGACCCCTTTAATTTTGAATCATATCCTACATGTGAGACTTGTATATTGGGTAAAATGACCAAATCTCCATTTAGTGGACATGGAGAGAGGGCTGCAGATTTGCTAGGATTGGTACACACAGATGTATGTGGACCAATGTCTACGCAAGCCATGGGTGGATTTTCATACTTCATTACTTTTATAGATGATCGATCTAGATTTAGATATGTGTATTTGATGAAACACAAGTCTGAAGCCTTTGAAAAGTTCAAAGAATATAAAAATAAAGTGGAGAAACAAACCAAACATAGTATTAACACCATTCGATCAGATCGAGGTGGTGAATACTTGAATGGAGAGTTTCTAGATTATCTCAAAGAAAATGGTATAGTCTCTCAGTGGACTCCTCCATATACTCCACAGTTGAATGGGGTATCTGAAAGGAGAAATGGAACTTTGTTAGCATGGTTCGGTCCATGATGAGCTATGCAGATCTTCCAGTATTTCTTTTGGGGTTATGCATTGGAAACCTCGGCATATTTACTAAATAAGGTGCCTTCTAAATCTGTTCTTCAAACTCCATATGAGATATGGAAAGAAAGGAAACTGAGTCTTAAACACGTTAAGGTTTGGGGATGTCCAGCTTATATCAAGAAAGTTGACCCTGATAAGCTGGAATCTCGATCCATAAAATGTAGATTTGTGGGATATCTTAAAGAGACTTTGGGGTATTACTTTTACACCGATCATAGGGTATTTGTCTCCAGACATGCTACCTTTTTGGAAAAACAGTTTATCCTTGAAGGAAACAGTGGGAGCAAAATAGAACTTAATGAAGTTCAAGAAGCGCAAACTACTACGGTTAAAGAGGAAATACATGTACAGACTGAACAACCTTCTATGGAACAACCCATTCGTAGGTCAGGGAGAGTGTCTCGCCAACCTGAGAGGTATTATGGCCTTGTCATTCATTGATGATGACGACCCTATGACCTATAATGAGGCTATGAGTAATATTGACTCGGCCAGGCGGAGACCTATAAGGCCAGGCTCGTGGCAAAAGGATTCAGACAAAGGCAAGGGATTGACTTTGATGAAACTTTTTCGCCTGTAGCCCTGTTGAAATCAATTCGGATTTTGCTTGCGATTGTTGCTTACTACGACTATGAGATCTGGAAAATGGATGTCAAAACGGCCTTTCTCAACGGGAAACTTGAAGAGAAAGTGTATATAATGACACAGCCAGAGGGTTTTGTTACCAAAGGGAATGAACACCTAGTGTGTAAGCTGCTACAAATCATATATGGATTAAAGCAAGCTTCTCGTAGATGGAACATCCGTTTTGATGAGACAGTCAAAGAGTTCGGTTTTATCAAAAATGTAGATGAACCATGTATCTACAAGAAGGTTAGTGGGAGCGCGATAACATTTCTTGTACTGTATGTGGATGACATACTTCTTATAGGAAATGAAATACTGATGCTACAATCAGTCAAAGGGTGGCAATCGAAAAACTTCACTATGAAGGACTTGGGAGAAGCATCCTACATTCTCGGTATGAAGATCTATAGAGATAGATCTAGAAGAATGATAGGTTTTACCAAGGGTACATACATCGAGAAAGTGCTTAAAAGGTTTAGCACAGAAAATTCCAAGAGAGGTCTCATACCAATGAGCCATGGAGCATCCCTTTCCAAAAGGATGTCTTCTAAGACACCTGAGGAAATATAGCGTATAAGTAAGATTCCTTATGCTTCAACAATAGGATCTATCATGTATGCGATGTTATGTACTAGGCCTGATGTTGCTTACTCGGTTAGTGTGACAAGCAGATATCAGCCCGATCCAGGAGAAGACCACTCGAAAGCAGTGAAGAACATCCTTAAGTACTTGCGAAGGACTAAGGATATTTTTCTTGTTTTTTGGTGGATCTGAGTTGAAAATAGAGGGTTATACTGACTCTAGTTTTCAATCAGAAAGTGATGATATCAAATCCATGTTAGGGTATGTGTTTACTCTGAATGGCGGTGCGATTAGTTGGAAGAGCTCCAAACAGTCTACAACGGCTGACTCCACAGCGGAAGCAGAGTATATAGCTGCAAGTGAGGCTGCAAAAGAAGCCGTTTGGATGAGAAAATTTATTTCTTAGTTGGGAGTTGTTCCAAGCATTGAGGAGCCTATTGTGTTGTATTGTGATAACAACGCAACAATAGCACAAGCCAAGGAACCTAGGTCTCATTAAAATTCTAAACATGTTTTGCGACACTTTCATCTGATTAGGGAAATCATTGAAAGAGGAGATGTCAAGATTGAGAGAGTTGACACACATAACAACGTAGCGGACCCACTCACAAAGTCATTGTCTCAAATTCACTTTGATCGTCATAAAGAGAAGATGGGTATTAGATACCAGGGTGAGTGGCTTTAGTTCAAGTGGGAGATTGAAAGTGTTTGTCCTAAATCCAATCATGTATGATGAGTTAGGAAGAACTTTATTGTATTCTTATTTGATTTCATTAATATTAATAAAATACCTGTTTTGGTTTTATTATGGGCTTTATCTATTTAAAGTGTTTTGAAAAAGATGTTCCATAGTTTAGAGTAACGATTCTAGAATTATAATGAGATTGTAATAGTGAGATCTAGAAGATGATAACTTTAGACTTAAACAGTTCCTGATCATAGGATAACTAATCAAAAGTTAGTGAATCCGCAAAGATTGGTACATACTATGCTTGCTCCCTTCAGGAGGATGTCTGTTCTCATAGGCATTTGTGTGGTGACACTATAGCTAGTATTTAGGTGCTTAATAGGGAATAAGTTCACTGAATATGACTCGATAAGTTGGACAACTAATGCATATTACTCACGTGTCAATAGTTATTCACTGAGTGATAGTTGTACAAGTGTCCTTAGACTTGAGATCGTTAAAGTTATCTTGTATATAATGAAATGTGCTTTGGTTTAGTCCTTAGTCTCAAGGATATCCATTAGGTCTATTCTGGGCATAGGGATTTGTGTGTGGAGATAGTTAACGTCAATAGAGAATCTACCCCTTCCAGTATAGGAAGAGAATATCCTATGTTATTCTTAGTATGCGAGTTCTGGAATCTCTGGCCAGAGTGTATGAAATTAGAAAGGAGTTTCTAATTTGCATTAGTATGAAATTTGTATTATGAATAAGAAATCATATGATTAAATTTGATAGGCTTGACACGATATCTATGTCTTGTATTTAATCAGGATATTATAAGGGTAGAAGGAATTCATTGTACGGTAACTATTCACTGACAGGTTCTTGGTATTCTAAGCAGTGAATTCATATTATCCGGATAGTCGTGATATGTTGAGAAGCATCACTCACAATGTAGAATAAATATAATTAATCAGTTAATTATATTTAATGAATTTTAGAATTCATATAAATAATAAATAGGAGGGTTTATTATTATTTATTTCTATAACCGACTTAATATTGAACCTACAGGGTCACACCATAAAAAGATTAATTTATTGATGAAGGTATTTTGAGAGAGCAAGTTATTTTCTAAAGAGTTTAGAAACATAATAATGATTAAAATAGTTTTAATTATTATTTAAAAAATTTATAAGATAAAGTGTGGGATTTATATAATAATATATATTGATAGATTAATTATATGAAAACCTAGTGAGCCATATACAAAGAATGAGATGAGAAGGGTTTTGGTATGCACTTGTGTTTTTGTGAAAACTAAGTTTCCACCCTCTCCTTCTTCTTCATCTCTTTCTCCCTCTCAAAAGAAAAGGGCACCACTTTTATAAAGCTTCATCTTTATAAAAGTTTCATCGAAGGATTATTTTTGGTGGATACCAGTAGAGTGCTTCACACTCTGAGTAGCAACTGCTAGCATCCATTGTTATAAAGCTTCGATTTTCAAGGTATGATTACGATTTCTCCGCTCCCTTGATTTTATATGTTTTTTCTATATGTGCGATACATGATTTTACGTAATAATTATTATATCATGCTTCCGCTTGTCCGTAAATTCCTTCACCTTCAAGCACACCTACATCTAGCTCACCGAATTGTTTTCTTGCTCCTTCTGCTGTTGAAGTAAATAAAGCTAATCAATTGTGGAGACTTTGGCATAATCATCTTGTCCATCCTCATGCTTTTGTTTTGAATTCCATGTTTTCCTCTAATGCTTTGACATATAAGATTGATCATAATTCTGAAATTGATAAAACATGCGAGGAATGTGCACTCTCTAAAGCACATACTTTAACATTTCCTAAGAAAATAAATAATGATGTCTCAGCTTTTGATATTGTTCACTCTGATGTTTGGGGACCATCTCGTGTAGGCTCACTAAGTGGAAAATTTTTATTATGTTGTATTTATTGACGATTGGTCACGTTACACTTGGACATATTTTTTACGCCACAAATCTGAAGTCTCGCAAGTATTTAAATATTTTCATGTTATGGCGCAAACACAGTTTAACCAGAAAATTAGGATTCTTCGTACAGATTCTGGTGGTGAATATATTTCAAAGGAGTTTGAATACTTTTTAGCTACTGAAGGAATTATTCATCAGAAAAGTTATCCTCATCAACCCCAGCAAAACGGTGTCTTCGAGAGAAAACATAGACACCTAATTGAGACATCGCGCGCTCTTCGCATCCATGCTGGTTTACCAAAGACGTTCGGGGCAGAAAGTGTGGCAACATCTACGTACTTGATCAATCGTTTACCAACTCATGTGCTTGGTAACATATCTCCACTAGAAAAGTTATTTGGTTATCCACCTGATTACGGAAAGCTTCGTGTTTTTGGTTGTACGTGTTATGTCCTTCTTCCCAAATCCGAGCATTCGAAGATAGAAGCAAAATATGTTAAGTGCATCTTTCTTGGATATTCAGAAACAGAAAAAGGATATCGTTGTTATGATTGGGAAGGCAAGAGAATGAGAATTTCAAGGAATGTTATATTTTTTGAAAATATGACATATTTTAACTCTTCCATTCCTAACTCTACACCAAATGTTAAGCATTATGTTCCTCTATCAACGTTCCCACCTCATGTGCAGGGTATCATTACATATCAACGTCGAGCAAGAGTTCCCCTTCCAATGGCTCCTCAATCACGGACTCCGGATACAGGTAACAACTCATCTCCTAGTACACCTTCTCCACCCCCTCCATCACCACCATCACCGCCTCCAAGGCGCTCCTCTCGTAACACAAAACCACCTGATCGGTTTTCATTTTTATCAACACTTGATTCCTATGTTATTCCTAATTCATATAAACAAGTTGCAGATAGTGCTGAGTGGAGTAATGCTATGCAGGATGAATTAAAGGCCTTACACCAAAATCAGACATGGGAGCTTCTTCCTAAGCCTCTACATCATCCGGTTATAGGATGCAGATAGGTTTACTCATTAAAGTTAAGGTCTGATGGTTATTTAGAATGGTATAAGGCACGCCCCGTAGCTCAAGGCTATAAACAAAAATATGGCATCGATTATGCTGAAACGTTCGCTCCAGTTGCCAAAATGACCATCGTGCGTACTTTGATAGTTGTTTCAGCAATTCGCAATTGGGATATCTACCAAATGGACGTTAAGAATGCCTTCCCAAATGGTTATCTTTCTGAAACAATATACATGCGTCCTCCTGGATTATCAGTTCCACCAAACATGGTTTGTAAATTGAAAAAGGCAATATATGGATTAAAACAATCCCCTCGAGCTTGGTTTTTTAAGTTAAAAGGGGTGTTACAAAAAGCCGGATATCGTCAAAGTCACAATGATCACTCTTTATTTATACCTTCTACATCAGCAGGAACTACCTTCACACTCATCTATATTGATGATATCTTAATCACGAGTAACGATCACCAAGGTGTACAGAATCTAAAGAATATCTTGCAGGAACTCTTTTCAAATGAAAGACCTTGGTCTTGCATCTTACTTTCTTGGCTTAGAAATCTCTAGAAATGCTTAGGTCTATTTTGTTAGTCAATAAAAATATACTCGTGACATCATTGAAATGGCAGGTCTTACTGATGATAAAATTGTGGATACTCCTCTTGAGCTAAATGTTACATACAGTAAAATAGATGGCTCTCCAATCTGAGATCCGACCCTTTATCGAAGCATCGTTGGGAGTTTGGTCTACCTCACCGTGACACGTCCAGATATTGCCCATGCCGCTCAACTTGTGAGTCAATTTGTTTCGGATCCTCGCAGACTACACTTAACGGCGGTTCATCACATTATACGTTATCTTCGTTCAACTCCGGCTTGTGACTTGTTCTTTTCAAATACTAGTCCTTTAGATTTGTGTGCCTTTTCTGATGCTAGTTATATCGGTTGCCCAGACACACGCAGATCTACTACTGGCTACTGTATATTTTTGGGGAGTTCACTTCTTTCGTGGAAAACAAAGAAACAATCCATGGTATCCAAATCATCGACTGGAGATGAATATCGAGCTATGTCATCCACGTGTAGTGAAGTTGTTTGGCTAAGACTACTATTAAATGACTTTAATATTCAGCTTCATTCTCCCACACCGTTATTCTGCGACAACGAAAGTGCAGTAAAAATTGCAAGTAATCCTGTTTTTCATGAAAGAACAAAACACATTGAAGTTGATTGCCATTTTGTTCGGGAAAAATTTGAAAATGGTGATACCAGTCTACCTCGTATTTCCTCCAAAGAACAACTTGCTGATTTCTTTACAAAATCCCAAACGAAGAGCCGACACAATTTTTTCATCAGCAAACTAATGGTTCAACAAACATAAGTTTGAGGGGGAGTATAAACAATATAACCTTTAATGTAAATCTAGGAGGTAAATATGGGAATTATGTGTTGTAATTAGGAGATTGTATCAAATAATATCAATTGATATCAGGGGATATGATAGGCTGAGATCAGGTTACATGATAGGCTGAGATCAAGTGATATGTAGGCTGTAGATCAGGGATATGCAAGCTGTAAATTAGCTCTGTTGTAGGTATAAATACAAGAGCTCTGATGTAACAAAGTTATCAAGTGAGTTCATTCAGTCTCTCATATCATTTAATTATATTGATAGTTGTTAGTTTCAGATTACTCACATCAAATTTTTAAGCTCCATCCTATATGGCATTCCATTTTCTGGACTCTGTAATAATCCAATCAAGTTTTTTCTTGATTCTTGGACAGATGATTCAATCATTCTGCAACACCAAAGTTCATCAACCAAAGTCTTAATTCTCACATTTTCTGAATCTTTTCCTTGCAACAACAATTATAAAAAGGACGGTTTTCCTCACAAATGACTTGACACCTCAATGCATCATTCTTGACAAAATAAATTCCCCTCCTCGTTCACTCCATACTCCCTAACAATAGACCTAAATTCTTGCGTACACAAAAACCTCATTCCTATATGAACTTTTATACTCCCTTATTCACGCATTTTTTACTATGCAATCTCTCTTTATTCTTCCTCACATGCACCAAATTATCGTCAATATAGCCTTTTTTGCTAATTTCATTTTCAGAATAACTACTTATTGACCTCAATTCACAATTGTTATAACTATCATCTCTACTGTTAGGCCTATTCATTGACTCATTTATGCTAGATTTCTCCAATGGAACTGTTCCTACATACATGTTACTCAATTTCTTCTTAAAAGCCTAGATTGAGTTTTAAAAGCTATTAATTCCTCATCACTAATAACAAAATTAGAGTTATCAAATAAATTCACACGTGAGTCTGTATCTGTCTCAATTTTATAATCTGAATCATCATCACTATCTTCTGCATCATCATCTACCACTTGTGTTTTTTGAAAAATCTCAGTTTGATCGGGATTTGTTTCACATTCAAAATTATCAAGAAGATGATCAACATAAAGTTGTATTCGATCATATGGCATACATACATCAACTAACTTCCTAACATCATCATACACAATCGAAACTCCATCAGTAAAATCATGACTATTTGTTTTAAAATAAACAAGAGAGGTTTCGATATCATACTTGAAATTTTTATCAAAATCTTCTAAATCTCTAAATGAAAATTCATCAGGATCAAGTTCAATTACGTTTATTTTCCCACCTTTATACATGAGTTTCGAACTATCACAGTTATCATGATGTTGAACATAAACTTTAACATTACTCAACATGTTTAATAAACACCAAAAATGTTTAAACGTGCATGGTTTAGATGAAGAGATACAAGATAATATCGATTACTCAATTCTCGACCAAAACGAACTCCAGTTGAACTCCAATTTGAACATAGGAGCTTTAGGGTTTTCTCCCCAAATTGAGCTTATGTCGATGTTATGTCTTAATTTGTATAAATGAATTATGTTTTCATCCTTTAATTTCACGTCATCCACGTAACCAAGGTTAAATCTGGTTAATATAATTTAACCGACATTAACTTAACAGACGTTAAAAATATGTTTGTGTATTCTAAACACATAAGAATTTATCATTAAATAACGTTTACTAAAACTAATCAACTGTACTCGTAGTTTACATAAGCGACCAACTTGAGATTGTTTTGAATTCGGTGACCAACTTGATATATCTCGTCCATTTTACTGGATGACTTGATCATTAACCTAATTTGAATCGATTCAAGATTGTACTTATCAAATTTGTGTATGAGCTACTTCTTTTTCGAATTAAGTTAAGAAATTGTCGAAATTTGAAATTTGTGTTGGAAATCGACTAGTTAATTATACGAGCAAAGCTCAAGATTATCAAGTTTTTATTTTTAACGAGTTCTTCAAATTTTTACTGAATTTTTGAGTTGTCAGCTTTAACGACTTTCGACTTTATTGAGTTTTTTTACTGAATCGTTCAAATTTTGGTAATAATCAGTAACTGTTGGATATGCAAGTTCACATCTGTTCCAATATGCCGTGATGCTTCATGTATTTATTAGTAACAAGAAATACTGCTCTTATCTAAAAAGGAAAAAAAACATTCCATTTGCTATCGAGTTAAACACTCCAAGGTAACATCTCAAGTGTCATGATTGTCAGCCAACTAATAAAATGTTTTGTTATAAACTCATACTATCTTTAAATTGTACAACCAGTTATGTTGACAGGTATATTTCCGAAGAGAGAAACAGAAAGTAGAAAACAAGAAAACCTAGGATTCTATCAAGTGAAATATATCCATGACCTCATGACTGAAAGCTTCAACAGATTTCGGCTTTCAGCCTCCAACTCGGTAAGATCTTCCTCTAAATGCAGCACTGCCACTTCTTTCAGGTTCCGCACGAATGGTCGGGGGGGCTCCAATTCTCCATCTTGCAACTATTTTATGTCTATGTATACAAGTTAAGAAAAACAAACTTGCAGGTTCACTCTGCCATGAAGGATTAATTGGTGCAGTCCAGCCTATAATATGGGGAGATATACACCATCTAGTTAAGCAATGAAACTAGCGATGACCATAGATAATTTTTTGGGACCACATAAACAGGATTAGTGATTACAATGCCTAATACCACATAAACAGGTCAAAAGTGCAATGCCTTACACTGAGTAGCCATGGAAAGTGTCTTAAAGACCCTACAAATAAGTTGAATCTTATAACTTGTATTCTATCAAATACTTGTTTCTTTTGTTCCTTGGATAAAAAGAGCCTTAAATGCATCAATGATGCAAGCATGAGCGGTAAGTGAATATCTAAAATGTTCAAAATCAACAATGGCCTTGATGAGTGATGCCTAATGCAATCACCTTCAACTTCAGGGTTAGAAGAATAAAGATGCATACCACAAATTATATTCCAGCATAGCAGGAAACACCAATGGCCACTTTGCTATATTTACGGGGGTTGCAGGTTCAAATCTTGTTAGAGAAAGGTGGGTGGATGACTGTAAGTGTGTTCAATATTAAGAAAAAATGCTATGTATGTAATGTATCACTTTGTGGAATTCATGAACTTATGATTTGTTACTCATTATTCTTCGGTAACCAAATAAAAGGATACACCCACACCGGAGTCTTTAGTATATTCTTTCCACCAGCAAGCGGATGCAACACAGTCAAAAAGTAATACAAATGTCCAGCAAGGATTCCCAGAAAATCAGGCACAAGTGGTGAACCGAAAATAACATCCAAAGCAAGCATAGCCCAAGGTAAATAGAAAGCCTGCACATAATAATACATAAACATGCAACAGCCATCCAAATTTAAAAATAAATATTGAAACTTAACCCCGGGGTCTAGTATTGAAACAGGGAATAGACGTGGTAATTGCATACCTTTAGGGTTACAAGGCCATATATACTGATGTTGCCTGTGGGGAATTCTCTACTCCACACATAAAGAAGCATAAAAACCAGTGATACCCCCAAGAAGTAGGATTGGAAAAAGGGGATAGCAGACAATGCCTAACATACAGACGACAATCTAATGTTAAAACACAAACATGAAACATAACTAGCAAATTTAATTAATAAAAACACCATCACCAGAAAAAGAACTGAAATTTGAAACTGATGGAAATGTACAAAGCTTTAAGATACTGAACATGAAATAAAAAAACTTGAACCTTCAGATATGAAACCTGCTGCAACCTGATACGCTATACATTAAAGGACACACAACGCCGGACAAGATGCATAGTGATGCAGGACAAGGGTTAAAAATGATAAAAAGGACAAATATTTGTGAGTTAGCCGCAGAAAACCCACACATAAGGTAATCCAACTGAAGAAGAATCACTATCCCTAGGATTTCTCAACCGCAGAAGAGAGGTTTGTTAGGATCACAACCCATAACAAGAGAGAAACAATTCTCAATTTCAATTATAATCAACTCTTTTCTTATAATAAAAGATTACATAGCCACACACGAATAAATTCATAAACTTAGTCACCAAGTAACAATCTTCTAATAAAGGAAACAAACCCTTTCTTTAATGTAGATACTTAATGTAGATTCTTGATACAATATTTATGTTATCAAGTAATAATGATATACATTATTAAGGATAATGAAATTATTTAATTGAATATCTAGTTAGTTTAATTTAAAATGAAACTCTTAAAATATGTAAAAAAATTATATTTTTAATATATAAATATTTGCAAAATCTCCATATTGTAGAGTTGCTGAATTTCTGTATCCCATGCTACGCACCCAAACCAATTCAGTCAATTATTAGAAGATGGACAATTACACAAGAGAGAGAGAGAGAGAGAGAGAGAGAGAGAGAGAGAGAGAGAGAGAGAGCACTTAATGCTACTCAACATTAACAATTTAGATACTCAACATGTGTAGTCAGGTTGGTTGACAGTTTTTAGCTGTAGCCTTGTAAGGGCTATTCTAGCCAGTAGACCCCCAACAGATACACAGAAATGAGTCTGTTGAACAAATCACAAATTCACAAAAAGTAATTTACGAACCAGTAATGACAATGATCCAAATATCATCATCCACAAAAAATCTGCCGTGCGCCGTTGAAAGGGCCCATTCTCCAACTGCACTCCATATCTTGCTCTGAATGATCAAGCAGCAACCACAAGTAAGATAAGTCACTCCACAATACAAGGCAATACCACCAATTTCTACGTTAACTTTGTAGATACATACTCTACTCGATAAAAAATCTAAGTACTTACATCATCAAAAGTCGAATGCCAAAATTAATAGAAAAACCTCCAAGGAAAATAAAGTTTGTAAAAAGCCTCCATACCTGAAAGCGAATTTAACCAAAGATTAATAACTACACATGTCAAACAAGAAGTGATGCAGAAATATTAAAATGCAATCAAACCCCAGGTATCCAACCAAGTTGAACTTACATCCGGGGTCAATTTTAGCTACAATGTCCAGTAAAGACTACTTCGATAACAGCAAGACTAAGCTCAGACCTTCAACTTTATATCCTTCTACCACAAGCTATTGTTTATCTACCACAAGCTATTGTTATAAATAATAGCTCGTAAGGAAATGAAGTGTAGAAGTGCAAATAGGACTCAAAATAGTAAAAAAAGGAATTACTCTAGTTTATTTATGTATTCTTTCTACAATCTATAGCAAGATAATTGTCTTTTACCATCAACAAAATTCATGAAGAGAAAAAAACAGAATAAGGGTCCACATTTTAAAACAAATCAGCCAAGAACAATCATTTAGTGCTGATAATTAAATTCACAGCGAGTTGGATTTCTACCTGAAAACGATAAAATACGAATGGATATGCCAATGCTATATGACCTGGAGCAAGGACCCCAATTTGAACTGCAATAGTAGCTGCCAAACACAATGTTCCATAGGCTTTGCTTATAGGTGGGAGTGAGTTATACCATCTAGAGAAAAATAAAAAAGAATGTAAACCTGGTGACATCATAAACAATGTTACCATGATTTAACCACAACTATTTATATAGACCATAATTGTTAAATAACACTCTGCAAAACTTTATCTTTTCCTATTGAGAACCTCTTATATTACTAATTTCAATCAGAAGAAAGTCTCCTTAGTGTCCCTGCCAATGTTCGACAAGAGCTACTAGGAATACCAAGAGGTTAGACATACAAATTCTACTCAAGTAAAGAGCTATCAGATTGTATACAATATTATCTAACTTGCATATATAAACTATTAATTGCATCACAATCTATGGAATATTGTACTAGCGTCCATCTACCATGTGCGGTTTTCTTATTGCTATCCTCTCCTCAAACCCTCAATTTCAAATTAGTAAAAAGAGATTAAACTTGCCAGCATAAAATACATCTTTCGCTCCCTTTCCCTTCATTAATTAACTTTCTTACACAAATATCATCCTTAAGTCGTTTGCTCGTAACTACTCCAAAATCGTAACTTTCACTTCATGAATACACCTCCACACTAAAGTAAAATGACACACATCAAGTAACGCATAACGTATAGCGCATCACGAATTCCACTACAGTTTCATTTAAATCAGACTAAATAGAATTCCATACTTCCACCATTCTCAAACCGCTCCAAATATTACTAATCATAAACTTACAGAATACTCTAAAATCTCAACTTCCAATTCACAAATATAACTCAACAAAAAAAATAACTAAATAATCGAAGTAACTCGTAACTTAACATCACATTACAAACTCGTATCATTCAATTCAAAACACACAGCATAACCGGCTTCAACATCAAGCAGCCTACCTATTTGTCGGGACTTATCGAATATTCAACATTCAATAATCAGGCTAAAGCTCTAATACTACTTCAATTACACTAATCACAACTCATAACAATGAAAACCTAATTAAAAAAACTTAACAATGAACTTAAAAATTGCAATTACAATCAAATTAAACTGCACAAAATATACACACATAAAAACACACAGTGTAAGAAATTGAAGAGAAAATAGAGCTTACTCGCCAGGAGAAGACATTATTGTTGCGCGATCTGATTTGAACGAGTTAAAACAAACTTATTGAAGAAGAAATGAACTGAATATATATTTATTTATTAATTGATTAATTTGTTCGAACTGAATTTGATAATTAAATGGTGGATTGGATTGTGATTGGTTGTAATACGTAACTGAAGTTGAGGTTTGGTGGCTGGACAATTCCAAATGAATGAGTCTACTCTAGAATCGTTTGTTGGACCAGGCACTTCATGTGTAAATGCCCAATTTAATTTAATGGGCTTTGGTGATTGTAGTCCACCCATTTTGTTCACCTAAAGAAGTAGTAAGATTTAAACCGGGTTTATACAAACCCATCTAAGTGAAGCGATTAATATTTTGATAAATGACACCCAATTTAGTGTGTTTAAAACTTACCATTCAATTATAATTTTTTTTATTTTACTCACTGATATTAGGTTCCGATATTTTTAATCACTGACGTTAGGGTAGGATTTGATTATTAGCATTTTATCAATTTCTATAGTATTATTAATGTATAGTGATAACTAGTACAAAAAGTGTCTTATAAGAAAACTTATATGTTTTTGAGTTTGCTAGATGCATATGGAGGAGTCGTATAATATCTGAATTATATACGTATGTTGGCGCATATTATATTAAACATCTAGTTAGAACAGATGTATAAAATCAGTTCATATACGTCTGTTACTTTTTAGGTGGAGTACGAATCTCAAAACCAAAATTATTAGGAAGAGGCATCCCAATCCGTACTAAAATTATTGGGAAATAAAAAAATCAATATAATTAAATTAGTAAATTGATCATAAAGTACAAAAAACATTAAAAAAATTACATATCAATATTTTACCAAACGACACTTTCAAAAACCCAATGAAATCATTAATCACAACTACTTAATGCAACTCTTACCGACCCAAAATTAAAACTATAAACCCGTCCATTCTAATAGAATTGTGAAATAAGTCAATACTATACTATTATAAGCGAAACATGATTTCGTTTGGTCGATTGGTTAACACCTTCTTAAAATGATTGTTAACACTTTCTAAAACAAAGTTAAAGTAAATATATTCTATTTAAAAAAATTAAATCATGTATTTGATATAATTACAAACTCATGATGATCCTACTTGATTTCTAATCGCACTCAACTTCTTTTCCACATTTTTCATAGGAAACCAAACACTTCCAAAATTAATTTTAATAATTCAAATTTAAGAATAACAATTTATTAACAAATCAAGAATAAATTAAAAAAAAATCTTTATCACATCATCCGCATACACCAAATCAACCGCATACACTGCCCCGATAAGCGCCCACGGTCGAAGGACTTTTTCTTACTTTAACTATTTAAAATTTGAATCTATCAATAACACGATATATAAATTATTAACTTTGTCAGAAATTTCAATTAAGCATATCTATATTATACTATTATAAGCGAAACATGATTTCGTTTGGTCGGTTGGTTAACACCTTCCTAAAATGATAGTTAACGCTTTCCAAAATAAAGTTAAAGTAAATATATTCTATTAAAAAAAAATTAAATCATGTATTTGATATAATTACAAACTCTTTGAATGATACTCCTACTTGATTTCTAATCGCACTCAATTTCTTTTCCACCTTTTTCGTAGGAAACCAAACACATCCAAAATTAATTTTAATAATTCAAATTTAAAAATAACAATTTATTAACAAATCAAGAACAAATTAGAAAAATCTTTATCATATCATCCGTATACACCAAATCAACCGCATACACTGTTTCGATAAGCGCCCACGGTCGAAGGACTTTTTACTACTTTAACTATTTAAAATTTCAATCTATCAATTATACACGATATATAAATTATTAATTTTGTCATGAATTTCAATTAAACATATTTATTATCTGCTATAATTTAATTTTATATAATAAAAAATAATAAAATAATAAATATTATAATCAGTCCGTGTATCGCACGGGTTATAAGTTAGTATATATAAACACACAAATAGAATAATGTTGTAATAATGTGAGTTTGGTATTAAATCAAACAACTCTCGCAAGATATTTTTCTTACAAACATTGTTTTATAACTTATTTTTAAGATTTGTTTTTGTATATAAAAATTAAAACGTTAAATTTTTATTAAGAAGAAAAAAAATTAAAATAATTCATGAAAGTACATCTTTTAATAGCCTTAAAATACTTGTCAAACTCTCATCACCAAGGTAAACGTCTTGGGTGACATATGGAGTACGATATATAAAGATATAGAAATATATCAAATCATTAAAATATTACAAACTACCACTATATTTTAATAATACTACAAAAAATGACATAATGCTTATAATCAAATCTGAACCTAACGTTAGTGACTAAAAACAAATATGAACCTAACATTAGTAAGTAAAAGAAAAAAAAATTGAATGGTAAGTTCCTAAAAATACGATAAGTTGGGTGACGAAAAAATCCATTTTCCCTTAATATATTAGACAGGTAAACTCCAAAAATGTCAGTAATTTATTGGTGTCGAATATTAAAAATGTTTTATATGTTTGTAGTCAACTTTCCCCGTACTTTGACTAAATTAAATCAAATCAAGCGCCGGCAGTATATTCCGTTAGAGTAGAATCAGAGAAGGATAATATGTACGCAGCAATGTTGCTACCCTACAAAGAGTTGGGGACTGTTTCCGTTAAAACTCCCCACTTAACGCACGACAAAATTGCGTTTGACAAAATATTAACATGTAAAAAAGCACATGTAAACGTGAAACCAGAAATTAAAGAGAAATTAAAGAATGCAAGAATGCGTACCTTGAAAATTCAAAAGGTATAGAATGCATTCTAGTACACGTGTACAGAGGGAAAAGAGAAAGAGAAAAATAGAGTTTTATTATAATATGACTTGTTATCGATTACAAGAGAGGGATGATTTATATAACCAACAGGTATACGATAATAAATGAAAACATCATGATAAGAAATCTATTACAATAACGAAACTGTCCAATAATAATATATTATATATTATATATGTTAACATCCACATCAAACTCACGATGGTGAATCGAGAATTTTCTAGACAAAAACGGAGCCACGTAGTTAAACAAATTTGAAGTTGCAATACCAGAAACAAGTGTTGGGGTTAAACTCAATAGGTAGTATGGGCTTGGTGATAGAAAACATAATTGGATTGGGTAATAATTGTCTGGGTAGACAATTATTATCATAATTGAGTTGGGAAATAATTGTATATGTTGACAATTATTATTATAATGAGAATGGGTAATAATTGTATGGGTAGACAATTATTATTGTAATCAGATTAGGTGTGTCTTGTCGGCTAAGTTTGTGATGGCTATATATACATAGTCATGTTATCATTTTGATGTATGCTTGAGTATTGTTTGACTTAAGTATCGCTTGAGTGAATACCGTTTGGTGAGATTGATTATATTATTGATAATTTTTTTGATTAATAATACAAGTTGAGACGTGGATTTTTCCTCGTCATATATTGAGTGTGTGTTTTGCATTGTTTATTTGGTTCTATACTTATGTGTGTTCCCCCTAACAATTGGTATCAAGAGCCAAGATTCATGATGGAGAAGGTTGGGGGATTTGAGATTGAATTGTTTAATGGAAGAAACAATTTTACCTTGTGGCAAAGCACGGTAAAAGATCTGTTAATTCAACGAGGGTTATATGCGACTCTCGGAGGGAAGAAGCTTACTGAAGTTGATGATACAAAGTGGGAAGACATGAAGTTACGTGCGACATCAACGATCCGGTTGGCCCTTGTACCGGAAATCAAGTAAGATGTTCTTGAAGAGGACAATCCCAAGAATTTATGGGAGAAGTTAACGAAGACTTATCACTCAAAGTCTTTGGCCAACAAGCTGTTTCTCAAGAAAGATTTGTTCGGGTTCAAGATGGAAGAAGACGAAGATTTAAGAGATCATCTTAATCGTTTTAATGGCTTAATCAACCAGCTGAATAATTTGGATGAAAAATTGAATGATGAGGACAAAGTTGTTCTACTACTAGTGTCTCTACCGAAGAAGTATAATACTGTGATGACTTCTTTATTGGTTGGGAAAAAGAAGTTAGATTTGGATGAGACTGTTGTTGTTCTTCTAGAGGCCGAAAGATTGATGAATCAAGAATCGAGTGACATATCTGATGGAAGTGCATTCGTGGTACGTGCGCTTGACAAGGAAAAGAAGTATGTTAAGAAACATAACCCTAATATCAGGTGTTTTTATTGTGAGGAATTGGATCATATACAATTTATATGTCCAAAGGCAAGAGAAGACTTGAGAGAGTTGAAGAAAAATCGAGGGGGTAGTGTTTCTCTTGTAGAAGCTGGTGAAGATGTTCTTTTGGTTCAAGAAGAGAAGGGATCAAAAGAAGAATAGGTGCTTGACTCGGGATGTTCTCATCACATATGTGGTAGGAGGGAATGGTTCTCGTCCTACAAAAAGTGTGAGGGAAAGATTGTAACTTTACCGAACGGTAAAACGGTAAAGGTTGCTGGCATTAGTGAGGTAACAATGAAACGTCAAAACGGTCGTGTTCAGAAGTTAACTCAAGTAAGATACATACCGGAGTTAAATCGAAATCTATTTTCGTTGGGTAAATTAGTTGATTTGGGATATACTGTTATGATAAAGAACAATATGTTGAAAGTCACTAAAGGAGATTTAGAGATACTCAAAGGTCGAAAAGATAAGAGGAATCTTTTTGTACTAGAAGGAGGGGTTATTGTTCGAGGGGAGGTATTGGCGGATCGACGTCGATGGCTTGATGGTGACCGTTAATTCGGTTGTGCATGAAATCATATTGGGTTAAGGGGAGGATTGTTGGGGTTAAACCCAACAAGTAGTATGGGCTTGGTGATAGAAAATATAATTGAATTGGGTAATAATTGTATGGGTAAACAATTATTATCATAATTGAGTTGGGTAATAATTTTATATGTTGACAATTATTATTATAATGGGAATGGGTAATAATTGTATGGGTAGACAATTATTATTGTAATCAGATTAGGTATGTCTTGTAGGCTAAGTTTGTGATGGCTATATATACATAGTCATGTTATCGTTTTGATGTATGCTTGAGTATTGTTTGACTTAAGTATCGCTTGAGTGAAATACCGTTTGGTGAGATTGATTGTATTATTGATAATTGTTTTGATTAATAATACAAGTTGGGACATGGGTTTTTCCACGTCATATATTGAGTTTGTGTTTTGCATTGTTTATTTGGTTCTATACTTGTGTGTGTTCCCCCTAACAACAAGGACATCCAAACAAATCCAGAAACAGAGTCACAAATCCAAATAACCAAAAGCTTTTGATAGAATCAATAGCGCAGCAACACAAGAGAAATCGTCCAAACACGCAACAATACAAGAGAAAACACAACATCCAATAAGAGAATTTATCCAAATTCGCAGCAACACAAGAGAAAACATAGCAATTCACGTGTATCCAACCCAAAATCAGAATTAATAAAGAAATTTAATAATCAAGAGAAGAATCGTTCACGCTATCCAATAATCACAACAACTTTATAACTAAAAAACCATCAAAAGTAAATCTAAATAAAAAAATCGGCAACCATTAAAACTAAATCCAAATATAAAATTAAACCCAATAACCAATCCAAATGAACACCACAAAACCAAATCCAAGTCAATAAACTGCATCCAATCCTCAACCAAATAAATTATTGTATCCAAATTCAAACTGTATCTAAATCTAATCAAATCACGTGAAGGGTTAGTGTCCCTAGAGCACCAGATAAACTAAATCAATGTGCCTAGAGCACCAACTAAACTAAAGAAATCCATCGAAGAGTCAATGTGCCTATATCACCAAAAAAACTAAATCAATCATACGAAGGGACAATGTTCCTAGAACACCAAAAAAACTAAACAAATCCCTCGAAGGACCAATGTGCCTAGAGTACCAAATAACCTAAACACGAGGTCAATGTGCCTAGAGGACCAAATAACTTAAACACGAGGTCAATGTGCCTAGATGACCAAATAAACTAAACAATCCCTCGAAGGGACAATGTGCCTAAAACACCAAATAAACTGAACCAATCCCTCGAAGGGCCAATGTGCCTAGACCACCACATAATAAAAAAAATGGCAGAGAAGTGATACAGATGTGCCTAGGTTTACCCCAATCATCAACACGAGAAAAGGAGGATGAGAGGGAAAGAAAAGAAAAAAATAATATTATCAGTGAGTCAATGAGGCAATATCATCAGAGAAAGAAAAATAATGTATATGAGAGTCCCGACCAAAACCAGCAGAACAAACTTCAACCAAAATCAATTTTGTTTACCCCATAAATCCAACAAATTTAAAGAAAAAACAGTAATCATGATTAAAACTCAAAATCATCCAAAAAGCAATTTGGAGAAGAAGACGTGAAAAAAATACATGTTTTAAACCCAACATGTGTTAGCCACAATTATGGACTCTTCATCAATCTATCACGGATCTAATCATAGCTCTTGATACCATGAGAGAGTACAAAAAGGAATAGAGAAAAGTAAGTTTTCATTATAATATTACTTGTTAACGATTACAAGAGAATGAGACTTGATATAGCCAACATATACATAATAATAATGGAAAACATCCTAATAAATAAACTATTATAATAATGAAACCATCCAATAATAATAACATATTGTATCCGTTTGGGAAATTTTAAATTAAGTAACTTATGACTTAAAATGAATAAATGACTTATTAGTGATAAGTAGATGGATACTTATAAGTTATATAAAGTGTTTGAATAAATTTACTTACAAGTCAGATTTTTTTTACTTAAATGAATTGAAATAAATAATTATTAAATACAATTATCTTAATTCATGAATTTTCAATCCACAAGAAGTATAAAAACTCTATGTTACTCGGACTCGGCTAGAAATGTCCGACATGGATATGTGTCTGAATTTCAGACTCGACAATATTTTAAAAAATATACATGTTTTTTTTACCTAAAATAAGTGTCCAAACCCGAGCGTACATGTCCGAGTGTTGAGTGTCCGACACGGGTACTCGAAGGTAAAATGAAGAGCTCGAGTAACATAGTTAAAACTTATATTTTAAAATTAAAATTAATTAAGAAAATAAAAAAAAGTTGAAAAAAGTACATCATTGCTAACTTTCAACTTATCAGCTTATAAGTTGTAAATTTAACTAATAAATTGAGTCAACAAACACACGTCGATAAGTTATAACTGGCTTATAAGTCATAAGTGACTTATAAGCAGTCACCCAAACAGGCCCATTATATATCTTAACAACGTGAATCGACAAAGAAATTGAAATTTTGGAAATAAATTATCGATTTTCGGTTGAAATCTTGATGCAAGAACTTACAAAGTTGGAATGTTAAATCTCGAACTTTGATCATGGTGAGAATTGCCTTTATAAGTCGGACGAGCGGGCCTATTAGGTAGCTTATTTTGGGTCATGGACGTCATGACCCATCTTTGGTGTGGACTAGAGATGCACAAAAAGCCTGGGCCCAAAATCTGGCTCGGTCCGATCCGGTCAAAACCGGCCCGGTCAAAGCCCGGCCCGGGCTAAGGGCCTCGACGAGCCCTATATTTTTGGGAAAAGTCCGGCCCGACCCGGTCTGGTTAAAAGCCCGACCCTATCAAAAGCCCGAAAAAGTCTGGTTAAAATTTGATTATTTTAATATATTTTCTTATATATTTATGAATTTACATTTACTATAAATATTCATGATTAATAATATTATTTAAATACTTTATTGCAGGATTAATGAAAGAAAATATAATAAGTACACGATATATATTGGATAACATTGATAAAACATATTATTCAATAAACATGTTTATTTTTTTGCCAAATTTAAAAATTTCAACGAAGTAATGTTTTCATAAAATATTTCATGCAAACTAATACATTTTTACAATGATCTAGTTGCTAACATATGTAGTCTTCAGAATCTCTAATAAAACTCGATCCGATGTAAATTAGAAAAAAGCCCGGCCCGATCCGATCTGGCTCGAAAAAAAGCCCGATAAGGCATGCCTCGAGGGCCCAAATGGGCTCTGACATTTTCGAAAAGCCCGGCCGGGCCTGGCTAGGTCAAAGTCAAAGCCCGACCCGGTTAAAGCCCGGACTTTTCAAGGCCCGGTCAAAGTACGGCCCGGTGGGCCTTTTGTGCATCTCTAGTCTAGACCGTCATGGTCTACTCGGACTATCATTACTAATATTGGATCAATATCGCAATGACCCATTTTGGATCGTAGCTTCATGACCTAACTTGGACCGTGGTCGTCACGACTACTTTTGATCATGGCGTTCACGGATTTTGATCAGTCAATTTTAAAACATAGTTAATTTAACATTAATTATATTTTTGTTGATTACTTTTCATCCATATCAAATATGATCGGGGATATCTCATCCACTATACAATGCTTCTGATGATATGCATTCATCGACAATGCTTCTAATGATAGGCCAAGTAAAAATTAATAAAGAAAATTTTCGGTCAATGTTTAATAAATTTGATCATATATATGTTATCTAATAAAATAATATAAGAGACTAGAAGAGGGAAATGGAGAGTTTTCTTATTATTTTTCATGTGTCAAACAATGTACATGCACCTCTTTATATAGGACAATTGACATAAGTTTCAGGTACAGTGAAAAGCCAAAAATTTGGTAAGTCTAAAGGTGGGAGAGTTAAAGAGTTTAGGTAATTAAAAAGTTAATAGGTATGCAAGAAGTCATCCATATAATAATTATCCATAACACTCCCCCTTGGATGACTTGTATCAACATCATGCATTGTTAAAACCTTACAAGGAAAATCCCAGTGGGAAGAAACCCTAGTGAAGGAAAAAGAGTACATGAGTTGTACAAAAATATCATTTATATCCCCCCCCCTCATCACAGTATGATTGCAAATATCTCGAAGTATGCACATACCGATCATGTATACAGATTTTAGACCCTTAATCTACTTAGAGGATGGGGTAAATACAGTTAATACAATCAATTCGACAAAGCTTCAACAGAATCAACAGTTTTTATATTAACTGATAAAAACTTATTACAAACATACTCTCTCAAAAGGATGAACAAATATCCTTGAGAGCTGCTAGGTTATACGGAAGATATAACAATATCGCAATGCTTATAGCATGAACCTAATATGTGCTTTATATAGAGCACAACTACAAATGTATAAGGAATCCTATTCTATTAACAACAAGGAAGCCTATATAATTGCTTCTAAGATAAAGTCCTTCACCGTCTTGAGTTCCCGTTTCCTTTTCCTTCTCAAAGATCAACTGATGTGACAATTACTAATTTCATCATCCATTGACATCATCATCCATTGACATCATCATCCGTTGATATCATTATCCATCGATTATCAACATTCGTCGATGTCATCATCATTCGTCGATGTAGTCATCATCCATCGATGTCATTATCATTCATCGATGTAGTCATCATCCGTCAATTCTTCTGATAGTTCCTATTTGATATCTTCAATTGCTCCTAACAATCTCCCTCAACTTGTTCAATATGGAAATATGGACAAGTTCCAATTAATGATGTCAAAACTATTTAAATGCAGGAATCAAGTATGCATATTCAATCTTGCTTCAGTTAATATCAGACTTTACTCTTCATCCTGAACTGCTTCTTTAACTTGAGCAATGTCATAGGTTAATTCCACTTCCTCAGCTCATAATTGCTTCAATAATCTTCCTTATTCTTTTTAACAACAGCTTTGTCTTTAGACTTTGAAAACTTTGACTTCTCTCCCATCTTCTCTTTTCTTTTAAGCTTCAAGTCAGCAGTTACTGTAACTTATGATCTGAGATCTTCTGCTTGACTGATTTCCCTTATAACTACACCTCTGGTTGGTCTATTAAAAGGATCATCTTCATGAAGTTCTTGAGAAATAACAGCAATATCAACATTTGTTGTCTTCATGGAATTCTTGAAGTCTTCCTTTATTTATTTTAGCTGTTCAAGATCAACTCTAGGATTTTCTTTTTTTAAATATTCTTCTACTTACCTCAGAATCAAATAATTGAATCTTTGGATCCTTGTAGAATAGAGTTGTCTTTCTTCCTTTAACTTTCAGAGATTGAAGAAATTGACTTGCTTCATCACCATCTTCTATCTCCAGAATACCTTGGTCTTCATCAGCAACAATTACGACTTGTGAAGATTTTTTCTTTTTTATAGTCACAATCAAATCTTCAACCAGTCAAATCTTTATCTCTTCTTTCATTTCCTTCTTTTGCTATCCTTCTATCCCCCCTATTACCTCCATAAAGATTTTTATCATTAGTACTTGTCAATGACAGCTGTTTGCACTCAGATTTAATAATTTTCTCCTCCTTTTTGGCATCATCACCAAGCAGTAGAGAAAGAATCAGCTTCATTGAATTATGTACTTCTGTAAGTGGAGCAGACATTTGATCTTGTTTAGCTTCCAACCTAGCTTGACTGGCTTCAATTGCAGTTTGTCTGGAAACTATTGGTAAAATTTGTTTCTGAATTTCCTGATGAGTAGTCAGCTTTGAAGCAATAAAAGATTCTTTAATCTGATTGATTTGAGTAGTAGTTGCTTCATGAGCTGTGTGTAAGGATCTGACAACTAAAGTTGATGCTTTCAGATGATTTAGCATATCAGGATTAGTAATCTTCTGTTTCCACATGTACAACAGCTTGTGTTCTAGAAATAGGATATGTATTATCTTTCCAATGAGCATTCCAGAGATTATCAGAATAATCCTTTTCTTTTATAGCCACTAACTCTTTCAGTTTCTGTTATCTCACATGCATAGGCATATCTTCAGGGAAGAAAAAATCATCCTCAAGATCTATATTAGCATTGGAAACATTAGCTTCTTCACCATCATTAGATTCTTCACCATTATTAGATTCTTCAACAGCAACCGGATTTTGATGGAATTTACGGATGAGCGGAAGCGCGAAATAACATTTATTCCGTAAAAACCATATACCGCATATATAGAAAAACGTATAAAAGGGAAAAACTGAGGAATCGAAACCATACCTCGTGAATTGAAGCTTTATAAAATTGGAGTGCTAGCAGTTGCTCCTCAGTGTGTGAAGCACTCTACCGGTATCCACCAAGAACAATCCGCTTCGATGAACCCTTTTATAAAACTAAGCTTTTATAAAATGGAGTTTTTGGGAGAGAGAGAGAGAAGAAGAAGATGGAGGCTAGGGTTTTCACAAAACCAAAATTGTGTGTGTTATGTTTTTGAGCCATCCATCTCATTCTATTTATAGGACTCTCCTAGGGTTTTATAATATATCTTTATATATATTAACCCCCCACATTTTATCTTCATAAAATGCTTTAATAATAATTAAAACTATTTTAATCATTATTTCTTTTCTTAACTATTTAGAAAATAATTCTCTCTCTCATTATTTCATCAAAGAAAATATTCTTTTATGGTGTGACCCTGTAGGTTCAATATTATGCCGGTAGTAGAAATAAATAATAATAAACTTTTATTAATTATTTATATGAATATTAAAATTCACTAAATATAATTAACTGATTAATTATATTTATTCTACATCGTGAGTGATGCTTCTCAACATATCGCGACTATCCGGATAATATGAATTCACTGCTTAGAATATCAAGAACCTGTCCGTGACTAGTTACCGTACAATGAATTGCTTCTACCCTTATAATATCCCGATTAAATACAAGGCATGGATCATGTGTCAAGCCTATCAAATTTAATCATATGATTTCTTATTCATAATGCAAAGTTCATATTCATGCAAATTAGAAACTCCTTTCTAATTTCATACACTCTGGCCAGAGATTCCAGAACTCGCATACTAAGAATAATATAGGATATTCTCTTCCTATACTGGAAGGGGTAGATCCTCTATTGACGTTAACTATCTCTATACATAAATCCCTATGCCAAAAATAGACCTAATGGATGTCCTTGAGACTAAGGACTAAACTAAAGCACAGTTCATTATATATAAGATACCTTTAACGATCTCAAGTCTAAGGACACTTGTACAACTATCACTCAGTGAATAACTATTGACACGTGAGTAATCTCCATTAGTTGTTTAACTTATCAAGTCATGTTCAGTGAACTTATTCCCTAATAAGCACCTACATACCAGCTATAGTGTCACCACACAAATGCCTATGAGAACAGACATCCTCCTGAAGGGAGCAAGCATAGTATGTACCAATCTTTGCGGATCCACTAACATCCGATTAGTTATCCTATGATCAGGAACTGTTTAAGTCCAGAGTTGTCATCTTCTAGATCCCATTATTATAATCTCATTATAATTCTAGAAGCTTTACTCTAAACTATGGAACATCTTATTTAATACACTTTAAATAGATAAAGCCCATAAAAATATAACAAGTCTTTTATTAATTCAAAATGAAATCAAATAGGAATACAAGAAAGTTCTTCCTAACTCATCATACATGATTGGATTTAGGACAAACACTTTCAGATTTTGCACGAATAGCTGAACTTCATCATCAACTTTAGCATGTAGAATAGATTTAGAAATTTGTGCAGTATGTGATCCAGTAGCTTTAGAAGCTTCCACACCTTCAACAGTTAACTCCACATCTTCAAGTATTGTAGATAAATGAATTGGAGCTTCGAGATTTACTTCCAAAACCTCAGTTCCTGTAACATGCTGTGGTAATTCAGAAATTAATGAACCTTTATGAATGGACTATTGTGCTACTATATCTTCAGCAACAACATGGATTTCCTCAGTTGATGGTAAAGTAGAGTAAATGGACTATTTTTCAACAAAAACAGGGATTGTACTATGTGGTGGAATAGATGAATGTATGGACTGCAAGAAAATATCAGTACTTAGACTTGTAGGGAGATTAATAGCCCATGGTGTATCATAGTGTTCTTGATGTTCAACATACTGTTGTTCAGTATCTGTTTCTTTAGGACTCTGAGCACCTACAAACATATAACAAATAAACCTTAATCTCTCTATTCTTTTAAAGTAGTCTCACTACTCCTCACACCACACATCTCATGACTTTTAATAGTCAGAGCTTCCTCACAAGGATTACTAAATCCTATCTCTCATCTACCTCTCCTTTTTCCAGGAAGGATCATGCCTCTCTTAAATTTGGGTTTTCTCTCAATCTTTTCACACATCTCACAAAAAAGGCTAAAAAAGATTGTCCTACAAAATTAAGAGGTGGCTAAAGAAGGGTGATCTGTGGTCATACAACTAGAGGTAGTCCTTAAATAAGGTCTAGGAGTAATCATTCCAACATGATTTATATCATAAAAAATATAATAAATGCTGAAAGAACTAGATCAGTATTTAGAATAAATGCTGATAAAGTAATAACAGTATTTATACCTTGTGAATACACAATTTAGCGCACAGTTGATACCGTGGTTATGACAGTTGTTGTTCATCAATAATAAGAACCTCCATTTGAATATGAGAGGATTTGGTCAGGTTACTGTCATATACCATGATCTCAAACCTTGTTCTTCTTGTAAAGAACTAACACTTAAATGTGTTTATTGAAAGTCATCACAGAGTCTTCTGTAAAAACTGATGAAACCTCTGTGTCTCTGTTAGTATCATTAAGATCTACCTCATCAAGTAGTCTCCAACCAACTAAATTTTGTTTTTGAGTGGTGAGCACAATTTAAGAATTATGTCACTTGATTTTTGGCAACATTTGAGAAAAGAATTCAAGTATTTCAATTATGAAAAGAAATTTAAGATTTAAGATATTTAGTGTTAATAAATGAGTGTGAACAACTTTCTTGATGAGAAAAAGAAAGTTTCAAAGATTTTTAATAGACCGTAACACTCAAAGATAATAATTCTTATTGACTAAGAATTAAATCTTCCATAAATTTCTTATTTAACAACAGTTACCTCCTGCAGTGTGCTCAATCTATACTGAAGTGATCACATGAACTTAAACAGAGATTAGTTTATTCACATGAACTATTAAAAATATTTGAAGTTTAGCATGTAGTACTGATTTGGATATATCATGTAAAAGCATTTAAGCACACACAAACAAGAAAGTAATCAAGTAATCAGATAAGAAAAGAAGATGGAATATTTTATTGATCATTAAGAACCAGAGTACAAATTTTTTATAGAATTCTAAAAATCCTAAAACAATCTAACTACTCGGACTTATTCTTCTTTTCTTCTTTGTCGCTCGCTCTGCCTTCATTGCCCTGCAATGGTAGATTCTACTCGTTGTTCCTGCAAGAGAGATGATATTCTCTTACAGCTCAAGAGCTGCTAGACGAGCACGTTCTACCAGTTCAGCACGAAGTTCTTTTTGAAGAAGAACTTCTCCGGTGAAGAAGTGTAGTTCCAGCTGATCATCCCAAGAGAGATGATCATAGACTGAATTTGGAACTTCAGTCGGGTGGTAAACTTCACCACCAATACGAACCTTAAGTCCGTATGGATCAAAGTACATCTTTTCATCACTAGGATTAGAGATCTGTAGATAACATCCACCGCTGCGTGTGTAAAACAGGGGTTGAACCATTTTTTATGAGTAAGGTTGTGAATTGACTATGAAAAAGTCATTGAGAAGTTTTGAAAGTGGAGGGTTGTATTTATAGAAAAGAAGTTCAGAAACTGAAGAGACTCATTGATTAACCATGTAATAATTGACCATAATGCAAATACACGATTACGCGAATCTAGGTAAGCAAAAAGTAATCTCTCTCTTTAGATTCCTATTCCATATGTAAATACTCAAGTATTACAAGATACTTGCATCAGTAACTAACCCATTTAAGCAATTAAAATATATTCCACCATCTCACTGTATAATTAAAACTACTACTTAATAATTTATTTTGAACAAGTTCAAAATAATCAGTAAAGTATAACAATCAATTAAGTCTTGATCATTATCAGAATTTTAATTAAAACTATCAGGGCTTATCAACTACTGACATAAACTATTAGTCAAAGTAAATTTAACTAATAACAAAATATATAAGTATAATCAGTATTTCAACATGCAGTTTTTACATAAAATCATTTAGTACAATTTGCATGTTATTGTGGCATAAACATTTAGCACAAGAATCAGTACCTAACAAGTACTGACAAATAATATGATACCATGCTTCAATAATATCAGCAGACTTAATTATCAGAGTTTGAGAATTGTCCTGAAATCATTCCCAATTCATTCACCAATCTTATAAAAGTAGCTTCACAGAGAGACTTGGTGAATATATTTGCTACTTGCTGATCTATTGGAACAAAGACCAATTCCAATGTACCAGCTTCCACATGTTCCCTTATGAAATGGTACATAATACTGATGTGCTTAGTCATTGAATGCTGCACTGGATTTTCAGTCATTGTAATATCACTTTGATTACCATAATATATAGGAATAGAATAATAGTCTAACCCATAATCCAGTAATTGATTCTTCATCCATAGAATCTGAGCACAACAGCTTCATGCAATAATGTATTCTGCTTCTGTAGTTGATGTCGAAATTGATTTTTGTTTCTTGCTGTACCGAGAAACTAATCTGCCACCAAGGAATTATCAGCTTTCAGAAGTGCTTTTCCTGTCTATTTTGCATCCCGTAAAATCAGCATCTGAATATCCAATTAGTTTAAAGTCTGAATCTCTAGGATACCATAATCCCAGATTCATGGTGCCTTTGAGATACTTAAAAATTCTTTTCACAACTAATAGATGAGGTTCTCTAGGGTCAGCTTGGAACCTTGCACAGAGATATGTAGGATACATGATATCAGGTCTACTAGCAGTCAGATATAGGAGTGAGCCAATCATAACTCTGTAATTAGTTATATCTACTGAAGAACCAATATTTAAATCTAACTTGGTTACAGTGGCCATATGAGTTGATGAAATTGAGCAGTCTTGTATTCCAAATCTTTTGAGTAGATTTCTGCTGTATTTGGATTGCTTTATGAAGATTCCTTCATCAGTCTGTTTAACTTGTAACCCCAGAAAATAACTCAATTCTCCCATCATATTCATTTGATACCTGGACTGCATTATCTTTGCAAATAATTCACAAAGTTTATCATTAGTAGATCCAAAAATGATATCATCAACATATATCTGTACCAATAACAAGTCCTTACCATGGTATTTATAAAAGAGAGTTTTGTCAATTGTACCTCTTGTGAAACCACTCTCTAGCAGAAATAGAGCAAATGTTTCATACCAGGCCCTTGGAGCTTGCTTCAGTCCATAGAGTACTTTATCCAGTAAGTATACATGATCTGGATACTTTGGATCAATGAACCCCGGAGGTTGTTCAACATAAACTTCCTCTTCGAGTTCTCCATTTAAGAATGCACTCTTCACATCCATTTGGAACATCTTAAACTTCTTGTGAGCAGCATAGGAAAGAAAGATTCTTATTGCCTCAAGCTTTGCAACTGGAGTAAATGTTTCATCATAATCAATACCTTCTTGTTGTGAGTAACCCTTTGCAACCATTCTTGCTCTATTCCTTGTAACAATGCCCTCACTGTCAGTTTTCTTTTTGAACACCCACTTTGTGCCAACTGCAGATCTGTTCTTTGGTCTTGGCACAAAAGTCTAGACTTTGTTTCTTTCAAATTCATTGAGCTCTACTTGCATTGTTGTGACCCAGTCAGCATTTTGCAGAGCTTCTTCAACCTTCTTAGGTTCAATTTGAGATATAAAAGAAAGGTAGAGACATTCCTTCTGAGTGGCTATTCTTGTTCTTACACCACTATCAGGGTTTCCTATGATTAAGTCAGGTGTGTATGACTTAGACCATTTTCTTGCAGATGGAAGTTGACTACTTGAAGACGAACCTCCCCTTGATCCATGTACTCTATTTTATTTCTTTGATTAGTACCACTATTGTTTCCTAGATGCTCCCATGAATCAGTGTTCCCATTATTATCAGTATTTGACTCATCAGAATTTAAGGAAGATGAGTCTGATGATCTTTCTACTGATGTCTCTTGAGATGAATCACTTGTTATAGTCCCTGGATTTGAGTTATTTTGCTCCCCCTCAACATATGCTTCAGTGTCAGAAGAATTTCCACTGTCATGTGGAATCTCAGAGCTTTGAGTGATATCAGGACTTACTGTATCAGAGTCAGGATTTTAAAGTTCAGCATAAGGTACTTCATTTTCAAATCTCAATTTGTCATGGTCATCTGCATTTTCTAGACCTGTTATTTTCTTGTCATTAAAAGATACATGTATAGATTCCATTACTGTTCTTGTTCTCATATTGTAAACTCTGAAGGCTTTTGTAGTCAGCGGATAACCCACAAATATTCCTTCATCAGCTTTTAGATCAAACTTGGTCAGCTGCTCCGGATGAGTTTTGAGAACAAAACACTTACAACCAAAAATATGAAAGAACTTCAAATTTGGCTCTCAAATGGTGTTTTTCCATGCTTGTTGATCAATGTTGCATTTTGTGTAAAGCAAGCAGTTTGCACAACCTCAGCCCAAAAGTAGGTAGGCAATCTTGCTTCCTCTAGCATGGTTCTTGCAGCTTCTATCATAGTTCTATTCTTTCTTTTAATAACTCCATTTTGTTGTGGAGTTCCAGGAGCAGAAAACTCTTGTTCTATCCCCTTGAGTTTGCAGAATTCTTCCATAGAGCTATTCTTGAATTTAGTTCCATTATCACTTCTGATGATTTTCACTTTGTATGTTGATCCTTTTTCCAGCTCCCTCACATGATCAAGAATAATGGATGGAGATTCATCCTTGGTGTGTAGAAAATACATCCATGTGTATCTTGTATATTCATCAACAATTACGAGTGCATACCTCTTCGTGGCAATTGACATAACATTCACTGGACCAAAGAGATCAATATGAAGTAGATGATATGGTTCAAGAAATGAGGATTCAGTTTTACTCTTGAAAGAATTTTTCCTTTTCTAGGATTTCTGGCATGAGTCACATAAGCCATCAGGAGTAAAAACTGCATTGGGCAATCCTCTAACAAGATCTTTCCTCACAAGTTCATTGATTGTTGAAATTGAGGTGAGAAAGTCTTTTTTGCCAGTTCCAACTGTCTTCCACATATGCTCTACTCACTAGACAGACTTTTGAATTATCAATACTTGTGGAGACCCTGGCTTCATATAAACTACCATGTCTCATACCAGTCAATGTGATCTTATCATCAGTCTTACTGACAATTTCACAATACTCCTCATAAAAGTTGACATGGTAACCTCTGTCACATATTTGACTCACACTAATCAGATTATGCTTGAGTCATGCAACTAGAGCTACATTTTCAATGATGACATTTCCAACTTTGATTTTGCCATATCCCAAGATTTTTCCTAGGTTGCCATCTCCATAAGAAACACTTGGGCCAACCTTCTCCTCAAATTTTGATAGCAGGGATTTATAACCAGTCATATGTCCTGAGTATCCACTGTCCAAGACTAGAGCATTCCTCCTGTCACCCTGCAATCAGTAATTTGAATCAGTTAGTGTTTTTAAGGACCCGGACTTGCTTGGATCCTTTCACCTTTTTAAGTTTGTTAACATATGCAGCAGAAGACTTTTTATCAGAGTTTATGTTTACATCCTTACTATCAGTATTTATACATGCAGAAATATATTTTACTTTAATTAAAGAGGGTTTTGGTTTATAATAATTATAATACAAATGGTGATACTCTTTACATGTATAAATAGAATGCCAAACACTTCCACAATGAAAACAAGGACTCTGTGGTTTATATCTAACTGTTTTATTCCTAAACTCTGATTTGGAAGAAATCATATTTATCTTTTTATTCTTCTTGCAAGAGTTAGCAAGATGATTAGTGCTACCACAGTCTAAACAGGTCTTTCTAGGTGCATTAGGCGGGGTTACATAATTTCCATTCTTATTAACACCTACCTTACCATTCCTATTTTCCCTAGATCTTTTCCTCTTGTCATTCATGTGTAGATCCTTCAGCTTTTGCTTAAGCTGTTTCTGAGTCATTGAACCAATATTTACTGAATTTATGTGAACTTATTCACTCTTTTCAGTAATTAAATTTGATCTAGGTGTTGAGGTAGTACCTTCCTCATGAATTGACTTAACAATATTAGCACCAGGATTAAACTTAATGGTCTTTATTTGAACCTTTTTTCAGTTTGACATTGCTATCAGTTTTTATTGGTTATGTTATCTTAGTTTCTTTTCCACTTTTCTTACCAGAATTAGATCTAGCTGAATATCCTAATCCTGATCCCCAACAACCATTCTCTAGAATTTTCTGAGTTGATTTTTCTGAGTTAGTCTGAAGTTTAATGACTTCTCTTTCTTTTACTAGCTCCTTTTCTAGATAAGCATGTTTTTCTAGCATTTTTCTTTAACATAAACAACATTATCTCTTTCCTTTTGAATTTCTAGCATGGAAAGCAACTCAGTTTTTAGGTGATCATTCATTTTCTTTAACACTGAGTTCTCACTCTTGATTCTATTATTCTCTAAGGTTTGATCCCTAAAACTAACATGCATAGACTTAAGAAATAATCTTAATTCATAGATATCATCAGTATCAAAAGCAAGAGTAGTCTGAGGTACCTTTAATTCAGCATTGTCAGCCCCAGTATCAGCTTTTGCCATGAGAGCATAATTGACTCCATCATCTGAATTTGATGAATCATCCCAATTTCTCTTCCTTGAGATCAAGGCTTGTTTCTTCTCAACTATGGGTTTTCTGTAGTCAGCTGCAAAATGTTCAATTCCATCACAGTTGTAACATCTCTCTTTTGACTTGTCAAGTTTTCCAGATCTTGATTCTTTCCCATCAGTATTTCTCTTGTTGTTTCTCCTATCAGAGTTTGAGGAACTGGAGCCTTTTTTGGAAAATCTTCTCCCTTTTCTGAAGTTCTTGTAGACCATCTTCTTGAAGCTTTTAACCAGTAGGGCAACCATTTGATCCATATCTTCATTGTACTTATGATCACTGTCAGTATCTGATTCAGTATCAGTATTTGAGTCATCATCAGAATTTGATGATTCAGTATCTGACTTTGCAATCATGGATTTCCCTTTAGAATAGCTTTTCCTCCTAGCTTTCTCCTTTGATTTCTCTTCAACCTTGAGTGCAACTGGTCTAACTTTTGATCTTTTCCTCTTGCTTCTTTGCTCCATCTCTAGTTCGTGAGTTTCAGAACTCCATAGATCTCATCTAGAGGTGTGATGTCAAGTTGATAGTTATCCCTTATTGATGTGACTTTATAGTCCCAGTTTTCAGGGAGAGCAAGTAGGAACTTCAGGTTTGATTCCTCCAAATCATATTCTTTGTCAACAAGGGATAAGTCATTCAACAACTTCTGAAATATGTCATATATCTCAGTTAAGGACTCATTGTCCCTTGAGTCAAAGTGCTCATATTCTTGAGTAAGTATTGTCCTCATGTTCTTATTGATAATAGTTGTACCTTGACACTTTACTTCTAAAGCTTCATATATCTCTTTTGATGTCTTACATCCAATGACTCTATTGGACATAACACTATCAAGACTGCTGTGCAGGATGTGTCTGACCTTAGCATCCTTCATGATAGATGAGATATCTTCAGGAGAGTAGTCCTTCATGTCTTTGTCTATCATCTTCTCTGGTTCTTCTGCAAGCGAAACAACTACCTTCATTGTTCTATGAGGACCATCATAGATCATGTTCAGATATTCAGGATCTGTGGCTTCCAAACACATGACCATCCTGACTTTCCAGATTGGATATTCATGTATCTTTAGGATAGACACCTTGATTGCTTCATACCTACTCATGTTGCTGCTTATCTGTGATGTGGCTGGGGTGGTGGCTTCGGATTTAGATTCTGTGTTTCTTCTTCTTCTTTGTCTGACATGGTTGATTGATTTTCAGATCTTAAACTGTTTGTACGTTAGCAACAAGCTCTGATACCAATTGTTAGGCCCTTAATCAACTGTAGAGGGGGGTGAATACAGTTAATACAATCAATTCGACAAAGCTTCAACATAATCAACAGTTTTTATATTAAATTATAAAAATTTATTACAAACGTACTCTCTCGAAAGGATGAACAAATATCATTGAGAGCTGTTAGGTTATGCGAAAGATATGACAATGTCGCAATGCTTAT